>NC_136607.1:3264285-3441785 GCF_910589615.1 Taurulus bubalis | reverse complement strand
ATTAGGTCACAAAAAGAACTGTTTAGGGAACAAAGCCAACTTAGTGAGGTTATGAAAAACCGTCACGAACATTGGGTTCAACAAAAACACAACAAAGTGGTGTTGAATGCTGGTGTTGTGGTTGAAAGTCATATGTTTGTTGGACCCATCTCCTTCCCCCCCGCTCACCGAAAGATTCTTCAATATTTAATACCACTGACTCTGACTGCATAGTGGATGCGTTTAAATATGTGTCCACCACCAAAAGGAATCCTAATTGACTTTACATCAGCATTGTTTTC
This sequence comes from Taurulus bubalis, assembly GCF_910589615.1. NCBI lineage: Eukaryota > Metazoa > Chordata > Actinopteri > Perciformes > Cottidae > Taurulus > Taurulus bubalis. The sequence continues at coordinate 3,441,504 of NC_136607.1, read as the reverse complement.
ATCATGACATGGAGGGACCTGGCAATTCGGCTCAATGTATACGCGAAAGCAAACGATTGCATTTCTCGACTAATTCATGAGCTCAAGTGTCCTGAAGGACTTCGGCATCATCAGATTATCTTTATACCATTGAGACGATAGCGTCCCGGTATGAATTTCAGTCCCAGTTCGTCCCTGTGCAAAAATATCCACCACCTCCCTGATGCTGTAATCTCTGCTTTATTAAAACATCTACACAACATTCAGCTCTCTCTGTCCCCTCTCTCTTATTAAAAAAATGTCTAATGTGAGCGCGTGCGGCCACTCAACCCGCCCATAGACTCGTCTCGGCTGGTGTAGCTGGTGACGAGGTAAATGAAGTACTGTAGGTAATCAGACTGATCTTCCAGCCTCCACTCCACCAGAAGAAAACACCAATTCAGAATGAATAAACACCTGAACTGTGAACTGAGGAGACAAATTAAGTCACTGAAATGAAAGCACTGACACAGCAGTGAAATGTCAGGACCAGATCTACAGAGCTAATGCTGATTTTATTCTGCCTTTATTTGTCACATTGTCTTGAAAATATTCACTTCCCACAAATTGATAGGGACGCACCGATTCCCATTCTAGTTTGCAGGGGAACAAATCCTTCCTCTTTCTTTCTCACTTTACCTCTTGCTGTCTGTCTTTTACACTCCCCTTCCATTTCTCTCACTCACTCACTCACACACTCACACACTCACACACACACACACACACACACACACACACAGTTTCACCCCGAGTGGCTCAGGATATTACCTATCAACTGGAGCTTGATTAATTAGTCCTTAATTGGTTGTCGTGGGACAGCACCCCTGAGGGCCGGGTGAGGCAGAGGACACCGGCGAGAGAGAGAGCAAACGTGTGTTCTATGGGAGGAAATACGATCTGAAACACCAAATACTTCACCACTGTAGCTAAAAGAATCCTACACACACTTATGTATTTGAGAATAACTACAAACAATTGTGTTAGTATCAAAAGACGCTAATTTTCAGGTTTATACTTGTGTTTTGGGTTTCTAGTTCATTCAAGCGTATCAACATGTTCATGTTGACACGCTTGAATGTTCAAAAAACACTTTATTTTTCTCATACTGCCTGTATGATTATACCTGTATATATACAGACACCCTCTGTCGCTCCGTTTTAGCGCCTCCCGAAAAAGCCCAGCCTGGTGTGATCGGCTTGCGAGAAAAAAATATGGTGCACCTTGGCAAAGGTTGATAGGAACTCCAGATATGTATGCGCACAAGCACTGGAAAAGTGAGTTTTGATGATAACCCTCATGAAAGTATAACTTTCTTGAGTTAGTCACTTTAAAAAAAATAAAAAATAGAATCAAGCAATCAGAATCCCGTAGTTGTAATTGCAAATACATTTGTTTTGTGTTTTTTCATTTTACACCAGTATTTTTCGCCACAAAAAAAGAGTCTGAAAAATCTGTGACTTGCCTGAACTCACTCAGTATGGTCACTGGAGTGCCTACTAACACACACACACATGTATGTGGGTTAACCCTAACCCGCATACAGGACAATTTATACATGCAATCAGTACTAGTAGTATTTGAAGCTATTCAACAAGCACCAAAGTCTTGCAATCGCCCATAAAGCACATTTGATCCACATGTCTACTGCTGTCCAAAGAAGACATCCACTGTTTGTGTAGCTAATATTTCTCACTATGAAAGATAGAAAACAAAATAAAACAGATGATGTTATCAATTCTGATACTCCTCGTAGAAAATATCTGACTGCTGTTAATTTAATTTTTTTTTTTTTTTTTTTAATATATATCATCCTAGTACATAAACAGACTGTCAACAATGGGAACACATGAAGAGACTGCTCTGTGGTACAGGCTGAGTTTATGAGAGCGATGTCTATTTTTTGTCTTTAATCAGTGTTTTTATGCCTGTAATGAAAATGGCCCTGCAGGGAGACATAAAGTCTATTGAAGTGAATTGAATTGTTCTTCTCTGCCATCTCTGGCTACCAGGCAAAGACAGGCCGTTAATAAAAAGGCTATTTGTCAGTCTGTCAGCACTCGCTTCCCAATCAATGAAGACTCACCAACTCTGGAAACTGTCGGGGGACACAACATGGAGAGGACAACACGAAAGAGACAATTCAGAGAGGACAACAAGGAGGCGGCAACACAGAGGACAACAAGAAGGAGACAACACAGAGATCACAACAAGGAGGAGACAACACAGAGATCACAACAAGGAGGAGACAACACGGAAGAGACAATACAGAGAGGACAACAAGGAGGCGGAAACACAGAGGACAACAAGGAGGGGTCAACAAGTAAAGGACAAGATGGAGGATACAAGGCAGAGAAGGAGGGGGTAGCCCCAGCTACAGAGATTTTTTTTAAAGGAGACCACAAGGAGAAAACACCTAACATTAGTAACAAAATGTAACAAAAAACTATCCATTATCCATGTTTTTATTTACGGTACTGACTTCTCCTGTCTTACTGCCTCCTCTGGCCTTTGTCGCCTGGACACAGATTGGAATGCCAGCCGGCCCAACACTGAGTGATTTTAACTTCAGCTAAATATTCACACTGAACAGCATCAACAACCAAATTCCCAGGTTTGTTGTTTATTTGCAAAGATTCCTCTGAAATATCACAAAACCAATACAAACATGAAAGAACTTGCAGAAGAACTTGAAGAATAAAGTTGGAGGTAGGTAGAGAAGGTGGATGGGGCATAAAAAGTGGAGGACTTGGTTTCTGTACTGCGAGAGTGGATGTTGTAGAAAGCTGGTGAAAATTTCACTGAAACGTTTACATTTTTTAACGTTGCAGTTCAATTATTACATTACTGTAATAATTGAATTATTGTGTGGATATAAAAATGCTGATCTGGCCGACTCTAAGTTAGCTGTTAAAATAGAGTTCCATAAAAACGTAATTTCTACAACCCAGAACAGAAATCCAACTGTTTCCTCACTACTCCTGACAGACTAACCAGTGTGATCATGAAAGAGGTGAGCTGAGCATGAGGAAAAATCATCATGTGAAGTTAAGTGGAAAAACAGAATGTCGATTTACCTTTAAGTCAAGTCAAGAAAAACCTAAACCATAAACAAATACATTTCACATTGACACAACACATCTCATATTTGACATTTTTCAAAATAGACTTGAATAAAACACTTTTAAATATAAAAGAAAAGAAATGTATTGAAAATTTGACATATCAGAGCCCTAAAATGCAGGGTTGGGCACATATATGGAGGGAGCAGGGAGGAGTGGGATGAGAAGGGGGAGGGGAGGCGGTGTCAAGACCAAACTGAGAGAGAGAAATCCCAGGAAGACTTTCTCTCATAATTAATGAATGAAAGATGTTGTTAGTGCATCTGATCAATAGAGTTGTTAGGGAGAAGGAGCAATTGATCGGACGACGACGGGATGAGGGGACGGAGGGGGGGGTGGAGTCACGCTATTTGTTCTTGTGGCTGTTTCAAATTTTCACCCTCATTCAGAACAAAGGAGTCTCCTGAGCCTCATCAGCACTGATAGACACTTAGCACCATTCTGACCTTAATAGGAGGGGAGCGAGGGAGGTGGGGGAGGGGGGGTAGAAAGGAGGGAGGAAAAAGAGAGAACACCTTATGTTCTATAAGGTGTGAAAATGGAGAAAGGAGGAGGGAAGGGGGGCAGTGAGTAGTAAAGGGGAAAGAAGAGATTATAGCGGGGATGAGAGGGAGAGGAAGGGGTAAATGGCCAGAAAGGAGGAGAACTCTTGAGTTGGGGTGGAGGAGTTAGGGTAGGAGAGAGAGGAGAAGAGAGGAAAGTAAAAGCAGCAGATGAGAGAGAAGGAAGAAGGGAAATATGGAGGAAAGAGTGAGAAAAAGGTTTCTCAGAAAAGTAGGAGAGGAGAGAGAGGGAAGATGAGGAGGAGGAAGAAGAAAGGTTTCACAAAAAGAGAAGAGATGCAGTAAAGATATAAAGGGGAAGAGAGTAACAGGAATGGATAGAAGAGGTTGGAGAAGAAGGAACCAAGAAGAGGTGAGGGGACAAAGGGGAAATGGGGGAAATTGTTGGGGACAGTGAGGAAATAACAGGGGTGGATGGGTGAGGGAAGGGGCGTAAGAGGAAATATGTCAAAAAAAAATTTAAAGAGAGAGAAGGTGGATAAGGAAGAGAATAGAAGAAAATGAGGGATGAAGAGGGTTGGAGCAGAAGAGGTGTAAGGGGCAGTGAAGAATACATGAGAATAAAGGCAGAAGATACGAAGGAGAGAGAAAGAGGTCATTTGTTTTCTTACCTAAATCCTAAAGCCTTAATCTAACCACATTAAAATTAATTCTGATTGTATAAAGGTCTCTGAGAAAATGACTCTACTTCTCTCTTAAATTATTCTCTCAATAAACATGATTTTATGATCTCAGTCTCTAGTTTCAAGTCTTCTTCAATATAGCATGATGTTCATTGTGTAAATTAAAACAGGGTATGCTTTAGGGCGGGCCTACTGTGATTGACAGGCCAATCCCGCTACGAGAGCCATATAAGGTGTCTCTACGTCATGCCTCAGCATTCCAAATATGGTAACATCTGTTCATCGGTTGCAAAAAAGCCAAGATCGCGACGGCAAAATGACAGACCTCAAGGCTTCAAAATGACCACAAACCAATGGCTGACGTCACTTTTGGGCTACACAGGAAGTTAGGTTTGGGCAACAAACCCCATTAGTTAGGTTTAGACAAAGAGCGTGGTTGACGGAGCTATTGAGCGACAAGCATTGTGACTAGTGAGTCTGATGACTAAAGGTCGAGAACCACCGGTTTAGACTGCTGTCTTTAGGCTCCATGGCTCTGTGAGTCAAAAACTCAATAAGTAGATCGTGGAGATGGAACACATTTTGATCTTTCTACTGACTTGAATGAGCTCTATGTGGAAACAGTCCTGTGTGTGTGTGTGTGTGTGTGTGTGTGTGTGTGTGTGTGTGTGTGTGTGTGCACAAGTGTGCGCAAGTGAGAGAAAGAAAGAGAAAGAGAGAAAGAGAGATAAAGAGAAAGGAAGGCTGTAGTGTGGTGTTTTTGTCCATTAACAGCTAATAGCAGCTCCGTTTCCCCATTATCACTAATGGATGGAACTCTCTGGACACACAAACACACACACACACACACACACACACACACGCGCACGCACGCACGCACGCACACACAGTCTGCCGGGACCATTACTTACTCTCTCATTCCCATGCTGTCAAAATTAGCCATCCAACATAAAAAACTACACCCACCCACACACAGCTCTCTAAACGTCTCAACGGGCAGGAAGTGAGGGCGTTAGGGCAAACAAGGAAGTGTTTCCCGCGGCAACCAAAGAGCTTCGTGTCTGGCCCACTCGTCTCACTTCGCCCGTAAACTGTGTTTTTTTTTGTGTGTGTGTGTGTTGTAATGATGATATGCAGTCGGGGGAATCCAAAGTGCCTGTTGACTGTTTTAATTGTCTTCTCACCTCCCTTCCCTCTCTTCTATGGCTCTCTTTTCTTTGCTCTGTCCCTCCTTTCATCTGTCCTTTCCTTTCATTTCTGTCACTCCCTTTCTCCCCCCCCCCCCCCCCCCCCCAAAATCCTTAAAAGTCATTAAATACATTGATATAGAAAAGGGCATATTCATAAAAATGTATTCAGCCATTTTATCAAATGTTTCAGTTACGCTAACCACATTAACGATTTAGGCTCAGCTTCTTCTGTACGAATATCCTTCAAACTGGGCACGTGAGAAGGGAATCGAAGCAGTTGAATCCCACATGCAGTTTGAGATGCACAAAGCGGCAGCAGCAAGCGGCTCGCCAAACTGCCAGCGTTTCTCTTTATTGGTCTGACTGGGCCTCCATCTCAAGCCTAGTTTATGGTTCTCCGTCAGGTCGACGGCGTACCTACGCCGTAGCTACGCCGTCGACGCAGACCCCTATGCCGTAGCCTGACGCGCACCTCCAAAAAATCCTAACTACGTGTCGCGTTGACGCGGACCGTAAGCGCTGTGATTGGTCCGCTCAGAACGTAATTTCCGGCAGTTGCTTTTTCCCAGCCTCGACCGGTTTAGTGGTCGTACAGACCACCTCTGCAAACGTCTTCTCTGTCGCCTGCGCTTCAACATTTGCAATATAAGCATTTGGTCTTCAATATTGATGAGCTCCAACTTTAATGCAGCCGCTCCAACTTGGTCGCCATTGTTTACTGTGACCGGAATTCGGCTATAACCCCTGAAACCACACAGCCACACACCCCTGGCGGCATGGCGGTAATTGCAGGCAACGCGTTCCCTCGACGCAGAACTTCGAATGCTCAACGACGGCGTCACGTCGACGGCGTAGGTACGCCGTCGACGTGACGGAGAACCATAAACTAGGCTTTAGCACTGCGAAGCAGTACCACCACAACTTCAGACCTGTAATGCTGCGTTCACACCAAACGCGTTGCGAATGTTACTCTCCGTGGCTTATCTCTGTAAAAACAGTTACCGTTTCCGCCATTCACCATGGAAATAACCACTAGTTCTGCTTTATACTTGTTGTGTAAATTCCACAAACGTCGGAACATCAAACTCCATCGTGTCTGGGTTCATAATATTATCCGTAGTCCCACAACAGCGCCTGAATGACGGCCGCTACCAGCACTACTTCAGGCGGACCAGCAGCAGTTTGATTCAGCCAGAGGAGAGGCGTTGTTAGGCCTGTTTTAGTGGGGCTGAAGTCTCTCATCAACCACAGCCATACCAAGGAGTTTATCTCCAAGTAAACTACACCAAGGAGTTCAGCTCACAGTAAACTCTACCAAGGAGTACCATCATACAATATTTATCATTCGATAATTAAGATGTACTTGAAATGTGTTTTTTTGTTTTGTTATTCATGTTTTTTCTTCTATTGAATGGTATATTTGACACTGAACTAGTTCATCTTTATCTCAGTGATAGTGTCCGAATGAGCATAACATATCACTGGTTTGTAAAAACTACACAGACAAGAAAATAGATGTAAATGTTGATCAAAATCTTATTCCCTTTTGCTCATAATAAAACAAGTAAACAACTCAACCGTTGACACTGTCAAAAGTATTTCTCTCTCGTTATTTGAGAAAAGTTCATATTTGTGTTCACTATGACCTTGAAATTCTGTCTCTTCTGTTATCATATACTGAATGAATGCAAGCAAAACTACAGAGCAAAATCACATTCTTTCTGATTGAACCAATCTATGAATTGTCTGAAACAATGGATCCCTGGGGTAGACTCTGACTACCTCACAGGCAGACCACAGTTTGTCAGAATGGGCCGTATGCTGTCTGGGACGGTGGTCAGTGATGTGGGAGCCCCACAGGGAACTGTTCTGTCTCCCTTCCTGTTCACCCTGTACACCACTGACTTCCAGTACAACACGGAGTCATGCCATCTGCAAAAGTTCTTTGATGACTCTGCAGTGGTCGGGTGTATTTGGGATGGACGGGAGGAGGAGTACAGGGCAGTGGTGAGTGACTTTGTGAAGTGGGCCGGTGAGACTCACCTGCTTCTGGACGTGGCCAAGACCAGAGAGATGGTGGTCGACTACAGGAGGAAGACAACTGCTCCTAGACCTCTGAGTGTTCTGGGAGAGGACGTGGACATGGTGGAGGAGTACAGGTACCTGGGTGTTTCCATCGACAGCCGACTGAACTCGAAGGCCAACATCAACGCGGTCTACAAGAAGGGGATGAGTCGACTCTTTCTCCTGAGGAAGCTTCGATCCTTCAATGTGTGCAGCAAGATGCTCGAGATGTTCTACCAGTCGGTTGTGGCCAGTGCCCTGTACTTCTCCATCGTCTCCTGGGGGAGCAGCATTGGAGCCGGTGACACCAACAGACTTAACAAGCTAGTTAAGAAGGCCGGCTCCATCATTGGCTGCAAGCAGGAGTTTCTGGAGCAGGTGGTGGAGAGGAGGACGCTGAAGAAACTTTTGTCCATATTGGACAACCCGGACCACCCTCTCTACCACCTGCTGCAGGGTCAGCGGAGCACCTTCTCCAAGAGATTCCTCACGCTCCGCTGCAACAAGGACCGCTACAGGAAAACATTCCTGCCGACGGCAATACGACTTTACAACAAGTCACCGCTTGCCAGATCCTCTGTGGATTAACCACTGTACATGTTTATGGTTATCTACACTTCACACTTAACATATTATATTACATAAATTATTTGTATTGTTGCACTCTCCTATTGTTTGTTGTTGCTGTTTTTTATTTACACCTCACACACTTAATATGCACATACATACTTGCACTTCTACTGTTTAATTTAATTTAATTCCTAAATTAATACTCTGTTCTTCTTTCTTTCATCCAGCTTTTTTTCCCGCCAGAGTTGGACAATTTCAACTAGCGCCGCTTTTTCGCAACCTATCGCATTGACTTTGCATGCAATCTATTCGCACGTCAAATTCGTGCCGCGTTTGGTGTGAACGCAGCATGAGGGCTTAAAAATCCAAAATAAATCTGTGAAATATGTTATGAGAAATAGTGGATGCTATTGAAAAAAGTACAATATAAATTATTAAACATTAAAAGAATTATTCTTGATGAATTAATGAACTATTACATATTCAGCTCAAGTTTCTTCACAGTAACTGGTGTCGCGTTTTTTTGTCGTTTTGTAATTGGAAACTGGCCTTGGGTTTCATTGAGTGGCAACAAAAAGTATTTTTAAATCTAACTCGCTGAAAGCTGCCGATACCCGGCAGTGTGTGTCAGATTTTAGGTCCTCTAATGTAAGATTGTGATCAAATACAGCTTTTCTCTCTGACACAAGATCATGCATGACATTTATCACACGCTTTCGTTGGTACAGGGACCTTTTTGTCAGTCCTTGACCCAACCCACACACAATGGACACACACACAAACACGCACACGCACACATGCATGTTCTTCCAGTCCGCTGCTCCTCTCTGTCCAATCAATGCAATATTAATGAGCCACAGCCCTGCTGGCTACACTTGGAACTGTGTGTGTGAGTGCAACCAACAAAATCTGTGCATATTTCATCCGCGTCCCTGTTTATGCACGCGCGCGTGTGTGTGTGTGTGTGTGTGTGTGTCATCTATGCATCTCCAGCACGTGTGTGTATTTCTGTGCATGTGTTAGTGTGATTGTGCGAGAACCTGTGTTTAAGTGTGTGTGTGTTCCCCACAGCTAAAGGACAGGCCTAAGGCTAAAGTTCTAGCAGTGTCAAGGTCTCACACACACACACACACACACACACACACACACACACACACACACACACACACACACACACACACACCCTCCTGTGTCATCTGGACTTGTGTCCTTTATACTCCATGTGACCAAGCTTCCAGGCTTTTATACACAGCTGTCAAAGGTGAAAATTCCACACAGACATCTTTTAAAAAGAAAGTTCAGTGCATTGATCGAGAAACTTTGCACAAAAACACGAAAGGTGATGCAGCAAAGCAAAGTGTGTAATTGATGTGTATAATGCATTTCTTTTATTTTGTATTTACAAATAAAGTATGCAAAACTAAACTGTTTTTAATTGTACTTTCTTGTGCTCTTAGAGATTTCTCAAAATCAATATTGTAACTCCATTAAGCTCTATTAAGCTCAAGATTGGAAAAAGGATCAACTCTCAGAATGTTTAAACTACACTCAAAGCTCCACTATATTAGTTCACTAACAAAGACCACGGCAATAACGATATGAGTTTATGGATGGTTTATTGCGAGATTGGATGGTTGGATTAAGGAAGCGGAAAGGGGGTCAAGGGATAAAGGGATGAGGGGATGTAGGGGAGCAGGAATGAGAAGGGTTGAGGGTGTCATGAAAATAAGGTTGGAGGTGTGCGATGAGGGACTTCTGGCGTCCGGAGGATGGAGGAAATGGCGGAGGTGGAGACTCGTGAGTGGGGTCCGTCTCTTCGGAAGCTCTGTTGGTGCAAAGTCCCCAAAAGAGAGCTTCACAAAGAAGAGTGCCGGTGAACGTTTCTGATGTCGTTAGGTTGGAGCGGATGTTGGAGGGGTACGCGGGGGAGGACCACCAGCCAAGCATCTTAATGATGTGGTCGGGTATTCCTCGACTTGGAGCGATGGAGGCGGTGCCGATGCGGAATGAATGGTAATAGAACCGGGACCATGTTTCCCCCCTGCCTGTCTCTGTGGCGAAAAGGGTGTTGGTTGGTCTTACTGCGTTTGAGGTGATAGACAATGGTGTTGGGAGAATGGAGATGTTGGACAGGGTGGCATGTCGTAACGGATGTGTGGTCGGAGTTTGAGGTGGTAAACTCATTGAAGGATGAAGTGTAGAGGAGTCGTGATGGACCGCTAACGTCCGGACGAGACTGGGGGAGCGGAGACTCGAGAGCTTCATTAATTCGGGTGTGAGTGGACGTTTTCCGACATTGTTAGGGTGGGAATGGATGTACGCGAGTTATGCAGGGGAGGAATGGCGGCCGAGAAACCTTGATGATATGGTTGGGGTTTGCTAAAGTCCATGGACCGCAGATGACAGGGGTCGGAGGCTGGTCCTACGGGTTGAATTTCTTGCACGAGGAACATCGACATGGGCTAGCGGAGCCAGAGATCGAACCACCGATCCTCTGATTGAAGGATGACCTTGCTCACCACTAAGCCACAGTCGATGTGTCTATGGGTGAGACGCCCAACTGCTGTAGCTGCGCCATTTACCGTGGAGCCCTGTTGGAGCGGTCTGTGTGGCTGGGGTAGCCAGTGTTGAGGAGGGAGGAGTTGGCCGTAGTTGGTGGGGGAAAATAAATTGTACCGTGAGATGTCTCTAGTACAGAGGCAGCTTGAAGCGGTTGGGATACAACCTGGCCCTCTGAAAGGACTGATGTGGAAGGATGGATTTCTCCATCCTTGAGATGCGTGTGACTGACGCGGCGCGGGGAACCCAGAAGTGCTCTGGGGGCTCAGAGATCAAGAGTATTGTTTGTGCTGAGAATCTGTGAACAGTTTGTAAAGATTACATTTTTTTGTTGGATATCTGTGTTCTTCAGTTGAGAGAGACTGTCCGCTTGGAAAAGAGGGATTTGTAGAGACTGTCGGAGCGTCGGAATGAAGGTTGTGGTGGTTTTGCCCGTCGTTCGCCTGGATCTTCGGCGGGCGCAAGAAGGGGGATGCCGAAATCAGGATCTCCCGAGATCCGCGGGGATTGTGGATGGCTAATGTTGCACTTCATGTCAGAACGGAGTAAAAGAGGACGTGAACGGGTTCGTTGTGCTGAAGTACTTAGGGCTCGGGTAATTGGCTGAGTTCGGGGCGTGGTCTTTGTGTATAGCCCAAAATCACAAATTAGCCTCAGAAGGCTTTACAACCTGTACACATACGATATCCTCTGTCCCGGGACCTGACATCGGTTCACAAAAAAATTTCACGGGGAGAAAAAGGGAAGAAACCTTCGGGAGAGAAACAAAGGAGGATCCCTCTCCCCAGAGGGACAGAATAGATGTCATGTGTAGATGTCATGTGTACAGAATAAACCACGTTACAGAGTTACAACACGTTCAATAAATGACAGAAATAATTAATATAACAAGAGCAGTAGGCATGATAAAAAAGTTACAACTACCAAAAATAGCAGCAACAGTGGATGTACTAGAATAATAATGATAATAAAAGCATTAATGGTATTGGCAATACTAATAGCAATGCAACTAATAATAATAATGATAATAGCAGGAGTTGTCGGGCAGGACCACGGTCCAGATATAACCATGATCCATGTAAACCTGTGAGGCGAGAAAGCACAAAGACTCTGGAAAAGGGGAACAGTTAGTAATGTGCATTAATGGTGTATGAATTCATACAGAGGGAGATAGAGAAAGGTTGGTATCGGCAGGGCCATGGCAAGAGGCAGGACCAGAGTCTAGACACAACCACAATCTATGAAACCTGTGAGGCGAGAAAGCACACAGTTCCACAGAAGAGGAGCTTGATAATTGAAGGCTCTGGCTCCCATCCTACTTTTTAAGACTCTAGGAACCACAAGTATGTCAGGCCTGGTCTAAAAGGAGGACCCAGATGCAGGGGATGTCCGTACAGGCGCACTTTATAGTTTCCTTTGATCCAAACAACTTTCTCACTAAACCTTCAAACATAAAGCGCTCCCGAAGGAGGGGAAAAAAACAGAACAAAACTACTTACACACAAAAACTCTTGGGGAAATCTAACTAGGGCTGTGGACGCGGGCTTTGGTGCATGGACCAGGACAAACACTTTGGCACAGGACAGAGGGAAGACGCAGACTATAAGCACATGAGGGTAATGGGGAACAGGTGGAACCACTCAGGGATCAGGGGAGACAATCAGACCGGTGACACATGAGGAAGGGCAAGTGACCTGAAACGAGAGGAGAGTCAGGCTTCAAAATAAAACAGGAAGTTACGAGACAAAAACCCAAGACAAGACAACCCTCACCGCGGTGTGACAAAGTATCCCTGCATTCAGTGAGCACAGCAATCTGCCGTCCTTCCAGGACATGTAACGCTTCCAGGACTCTGAAGCGAGCAAGAAAGATTGTATGTGACCCCTCTCACCCTGGACATAAACTGTTGGAGTCCCTCCCATCTGTCAGGAGGCTGCGCTCCATCAGGACCAAGACCTCACGCCACACTAACAGCTTCTTCCCGTCGGCAGTCGGGCTCATCAACAGAGTCCGGGTCCCCCACTGAGTCACCCCCAGGACTATTTCTGACCGGTCACTCCGCTGCACATCCCTTCACACTTCATATAAATACACACTTTAACATTACACTTTAAACATACTGTAAGGGCCTGAAGGGAGGTGTGGTGGATGGAATCTACATTGCAGCCAGAAGGCTCCACCCACTCGTCCGGAGAGCATTGGGATCAGGTGTGGGACGAGACAGACCTGATCCAGATCCCCCTCGTCAGGGAGGCTTACAAAAGTCAAGGAGGGGGGAAGGAGCAGGGGAAGATGCGACGAGAGGAGAAGAGAGGCGAGGCGTCTCCTCTTTGTGAAGGTTAAGAATTGAGCCGGTAAGTCGGCTTGTTTGTTTAATTAAAATCCCCTTGAAACCTGCAGAACTGACTCTGCCTGTGATTGCTGCGCTGCCCTAACTCTGGTGTCCTCCGTGCCGTCCTGTTACACTGGTGGAGAATGTGGGCAAGGACCCTAGTGGTGGCGTAGCAGTCAAACAATGGAAGATCTAGAGCGAGGCTAAGAGATGCCCTTTATTGAAAATAAAGTGATGAAAGGGCCATGATGTTTGTCCATGTATCTTTGCGGTTAATTTGGACATTTGCTTAAAAAAATGGAAAGTAAAGTAACTAGTAGTGAAGTTACTTTTCAAATGCAGTAACTAGTAAAGTAATCTAGTTACAATTTTCAGAAGTAACTTGTAACTAGTTACTTTTTCTGAGTAACTACCCCAACACTGGCGACGATGCAGAGGCCTACTTGACAGGCTTCAAGCGCACCGCTAAGAGGGAGGGCTGGCCTGACGACTCCTGGGCAGATCTGGTCGGGCCTTTCCTACTCGGTCCGGCCAGCAGGCATACCTCAAACCCCCTCCAGACCAGTCCAAGATATACACGGTCTTGAAGAAAGAAATCTTGGCCAGGTACGGCTACAGTTTAGCAGCAAGAGCTCAGACTTTCCATGACTGGAGGTTTAAACCCGAATTGCCAGCCAGGGCTCAAATGTATGACCTCGGTCGGGAAACCAAAGCTTGGCTGACATCTGACCCACAGGAACTAAGTGTCTTGGAGAGGGTCATGATGGACAAATACATCCGGTCTCTACCGTATGAGGCCAATAAAGTGACCAGTCAGCAAAACCCAGCCAACCTAGATGACCTGGTTAGCCTGGTGGAGAGCCAGAGAGTTACAGCCGAATTACTAAGACCAACGCGAGCGGAGCCTGAGGGGAGCCGGAAATCCAGGGAAGAGGTACCAAGGGCTAGGAGGATGCATGAACTGGAGGGTCCTAGACGAAGGCGACCACCCTCAACAAATGATCTAAGGAGCTGCTTTAAATGTGGAGAGCCAAGCCACATATCCTGGGACTGTCCAGGGATGAACCGATGCCCACGGCCGACTCGTCGGGTGGAAGACCTTGTCACGTGCTCGCCTCCTGCTGGGTGCAGGAAACCTCGCCAGCCCGTATGATATGTCAAAGTAAATGGGAGGGATGCAGTAGCCCTGGTACACTCCGGCAGTGTGGTGTCCCTCGTCCAACCCCATCTCTTAGAACCAGCCAGGTCTAGTGCAATGGTGCCGGTGTCCTGCGTACATGGGGACACCAAAGAACATCCCACAGGGGTCATCAGTCTCACGACAGTCAAAGACAGCTGAAAGTAGGGGTGGTCCCATCTCTCCCGGTCCCAGTCTTGGTGGGTCGTGATTGCCCCCTATATGACCGGCTGCAGCAGGACAACCAAAAGTGTCCCCAAGATGCAAGTCTGGGTCTAAACTAAAAAGCCGTGAGAGAAAAGGTACGCCTAAAGTGGTGTGTGCAGCCCTTGAAGAAACAAGGGGTAACCAAAGTTCCAATGGAGAGGGAACCCTGGACAACTTGGGTTTTGCCTTCCCGTTGGGATCAGGCACAGATGGTGGGGCGGAGGACTTGCCGCCAAGTTTGAAGGGCCAGTTCGGAACAGCCCAGCTGGAGGACCCTAATCTGCTGCCGGTGCGCAGCAATGTCATGGAAATCGAGGGGAAACTAGCTCCAGGGCTGGGTAAGCTAACCTTTTTGTGTTTTACAATCAAAAATAAACTGTTGTACAAAAGAGACAGAAGGCCATAGGAGGGACTTGTTGGTTGTCCCCAAAACCATATGTTTCCAGTGTTGCACCTAGCCCACAGTCATGTCCTAGGGACCCACCTCGGGGTTGAGAAGACAAGGCAGCGGATTGCAAGCCGATTCCACTGGCCAGGAGTGGTAAGAGCAGTAGAGGACTATTGTCGGACCTGCATTGAATGCCAAAAGATGAGCCCTAAGCCCCACTTTAAAAGTCCCCTCATGCCTCTCCCTATAATTGATGTGGCGTTTTCCCGGATTGCTATGGACTTGGTGGGGCCCCTGGCAAAATCTGCTAGGGGACATCAGTATATTCTGGTGATACTAGATTATGCAACAAGGTACCCTGAGGCCATTCCCCTGAGGAACATGACCACAAAAACGATTGCTCAGGAGCTAGTCCATTTCTTCAGCAGAGTTGGAATCCCCAAGGAGATGTTGACGGAACAGGGCCCCCCTTCATGTCCAAGGTAATGAAAGACCTCTGCCAGCTCTTCAAGGTAAAACAGCTTCGCACCTGTCTATCATCCACAAACTGATGGTTTAGTTGAACGTTTTAACAAAATGTTGAAGTCTATGTTGAAGAAGGTTGTTGATAAAGATGGTCGTAACTGGGACCAGCTTCTGCCCTATGTTCTGTTTTCAATCAGGGAGGTTCCTCAAGCGTCCACTGGCTTCTCCCTCTTTGAGCTGCTGTATGGGAGACAGCCCAGAGGTCTCCTCATAGCAAAAGAAGTCTGGGAGGAGCAACCAAGTCCTCATCGGAGCTTTGTCGAACATGTGGAGAAGATGCAGGCTCACATGAAGGACGTGTGGCCAATGGTGAGGGAACACATGGCTCAAGAAGCACAAAGGCGAGTCTACAAAAGGGGGGCCCAACCTCGGGAGTTCCAACCAGGGGACAAAGTGCTGGTCCTAATCCCCACCACCAACCACAAGTTCTTGGCCTCCTGGCAAGGGCCCTATGAGGTGGCCGAGAAGGTAGGCCCAGTCAACTACAAGGTATGTCAGCCTGGGTGACGCAAAACCTCCCAAATATACCATATTAACCTGCTGAAAAGGTGGTGCAGCCGAGATACGCTCCTGTGTTGTGTGTCCCCTGATGTGTTTCCTTCTCCAGGAAGGGAAGTGAAGTGACTGAAGTAGCTTATGGCCCTGGCTTATCAAAAGCACAGCTACAACAAACCAGGGAGCTGGTTCAGCAGAATTTGGATGTTTTCTCTGTACAACCTGGACGCACCTCACTGGTGGAGCATCACATTAAAACTGAACCAGGCAAGAAGATAAAATTGCGCCCCCCACAGGATGCCAGAAGGGCATCCATTGAAAAAGAGGTCCAGAAAATGTTGGCTCTAGGGGTGATAGAGGAATCCTACAATGAGTGGACCAGCCCGGTTGTCCTGGTCCCTAAACCAGATAACACCCCCCCGGTTCTGTAATGACTTCCGGAAATTAAATGAAATTTCAAAGTTTGATGCTTATTTTATGCCCAGGGTAGATGAGCTGATCGACCGCCTCGGGGAAGCCCGTTTTATCAGCACCCTGGACCTGACTAAGAGATATTGGCAGGTACCCCTGGCGGAAACCTCGAGGGAAAAGACGGCCTTCGCCACCCCATCAGGGCTGTATCACTACGCAGTGCTGCCCTTCGGTCTGCATGGAGCCCCAGCCACGTTACAGAGACTGATGGACAGGGTCCTGAAGCCGCATCGTGAGTATGCAGCTGCGTATCTCGATGATGTGGTAATTCAGTGACTCCTGGGACAGCCACCTGGGAAGACTGGCAGCAGTCCTAGAAGCTCTCCGCAAGGCCGGCTTGACGGCAAACCCCAAAAAGTGCAAGCTTGGTCTGGAAGAAGCTGAATATCTGGGCTACACTTTTGATAGGGGCAACGTGAGACCACAAGACCGCAAGGTCCAGGCGATCCAGGGCTGGCCACGCCCATCCACAAAGGCCCAGGTAAAGACATTTTTAGCTTCATCCCAAACTTCTCTGCTGGAGCATCTCCCCTCACAGACTTGACCAAAGCCTCCCAGCCACTGAGGGTTAAGTGGACAGAAGCTGAACAGGCCTTTAACCCTTTGGGGGCGGGGCCCGCGTCGACGCGGCCGGGCAGGTGTTTAAGTTTTTAATAAAAATTATATCATCACAATAATACGTCCCAGAGATATGGTTTAAAATCTGGCGGATATGGTTTCCACTTCCGCGTCTGAGCATCTGTACATGGACGTGTCTTACGACGTGTGCAAAGCTTTAATGTGAGTCAGAAGATGCCAAGCAAAGAGTCCTGAGCAAAGCTATATTGGAGGGGACAGACGGCGCAGCTCCAGTGCCTGAAGGATTCGCTAACAAGGAGCTAGCCAGAGCTAACGGGCCAGATAGCTGGCTACAGCGTTTCTGTGAGACTGAACGGTGAGTAATCAATTGTTGCCCCTATCACCGTTAACTTTCTTACAGTGAACGTAGTACGACCAGTAGTGCTGGACCTCCATTATGTGTTTGTAAGACCGTAACTAACATGTGTTTGTTGACGATTGCTTAGCGTTAGCACGTCACTAGATAACCCCGTTTTGGCTGTCTCTTACGTGTCTACTACTGAACGGTACATACTCAACTGTTGTCTCTATCACCGTTAACTTTCTTACAGTGAACTTAGTAAGCCTTGTAGCGTTGGATCTCCGTTAATCGTTACTACAGTAGTGTTTGTCACGTTAGGTGCTGCTAACATGGTGCGAGCTAACGGAGATAGTTGACTACAGCTATGAACGGTGGGTAATCAACTGTTGTCTCTATCACCGTTAACTTTATTTCAGTGAACTCGTACTGACTTGTATTAATGTATTTGACAGAGTGGATTCAGATCTGCGAGGGTCCAGAGGACAACATGCAGCAGTCTCCCTGTTCGTCTGCCTGCCAACACATCACCATAGCAGGCCTCAAAGCCAGCCACAGCTCATCATCCCCACCAAATAATAATACTTTTTTTTTTGACATTTATCTACATGTGTCTACCATTTTATTCATATATGCCACTGCTTTTGTGAACCTAAGACCTTTGGTACACCAATTTCCATCACCAAAACCGATATACCGCACGATATACCGTAAAGTTATGTTTTCACAACAAATTTGAAACATTTCCAAAATCAAGATTACATTTTTCAGCTTTAGTCATATTTTCTCTTTACACTTGTGCCTTGGGACAATGGTGCCTCATTATATAGATAGCTGAGATTCTTCTGTAATTTTTGTATGTATCATATGCAAGTGACTTTAAAAAGAGAAATTTAAAAATGACGTAAAATCAAGAAAATGACCCCACAGTGTTAAGGGCCTAAGAGGAGGCCCTCAGTTCACAGGCGGTATTGTTGACCCCAGACTTCAGCCGGGAGATGATTGTTCAAAGGGATGCATCAAAGATGGGCATAGGGGCAGTACTCTCCCAGGAAGTTAAAGTTGAGGAACATCCCATCATGTACATCAGTCGGAAGCTCAACCCAAGAGAACAAGGATATGCCACGGTGGAAAAGGAAGCCCTCGCCATAAAGTGGGCACAAGAGCGCCTTCGGTATTACCTCTGGGGACGCCACGTCACTCTAGTGACCGACCATGCGCCCCTGGTGTGGATGGCTAATAAGAAAGACACCAATGCCAAGGTAGGGAGATGGTTCATCTCTTTGCAAGAATTTAACTTTGGAGGTGTGGTGGATGGAATCTACATTGCAGCCAGAAGGCTCCACCCACTCATCAGTAGAGCATTGGGATCAGGTGTGGGACGAGACACACCTGATCCAGATCCCCCTCATCAGGGAGGCTTACCAAAGCCAAGGAGGGGAACGGCGCAGGGGAAGATGCGACGAGAGGCGTCTCCTCTTTGTGAAGGTTGAGAATTGAGCCGGTAAGTCGGCTAGCGGCCCGGCTAAAAGACGGTAGTTCAGTAGATAACTGATATAACTCTGGACCGAGCTACGTTTTGAGTTGTTTTGTTTGTTTAATTAAAATCCTCTTGAAACCTGCAGAACTGACTCTGCCTGTGATTGCTGCGCTGCCCTAACTCTGGTGTTCTCCGTGCCGTCCTGTTACAATACACTTACAGAACACTTGTTTACATTACTGTTATATGTTTGTCTGAGCACTTTATTTTATACTTAATTTAACATCTATTGCATTGTTGTTGATTGTTGATCGTCTCGTCTAATGTTATGCAACTTCCACCACGAAAAAGTCCTTGTTTGTGTAAACATACCTGGCGAATAAATGTTTCTGATTTTAGTGGGGTAATATGGTACTATAACCTTCTTAAGATATGATGGTGCATCACCAAGTCAGGCTTTGTAGGTGAGAAGGGTTTCAAATTTGATTCGTGATTTTACAGGGAGCCATTGCAGAGAAGCTAAAACGGGAGTAATGTGATCTCTTTTCTTAGTTTTTGTTAGTACACAAACTGCAGCATTCTGGATCAACTGGAGAGATTTAAGAGAGGTATTACAGCAGCCTGATAATAAGGAATTGCAGTAGTCTAGAAGTAATAAATGAGTGAACTAATTTCCAGGGATCAGTGATTGGTCCTATACTTTACATTAACGATATTTGTAATGTTACTAAATTATTAAAATGTGTAATTTTTGCTGACGATACCAACTTATTTTGTTCAGGAAAATGATTGAAGAAACTTTTGTTTGTTATTTAAAAGGAGCTAGAAATTATCAAATATTGGTTCAATGTTAATACATTATCTCTTAATATAAAGAAAACAAAATTCATGTTTTTTTGGAAATGAAATGGAATTAGAGGGGGATATTGAATTAAAATTCTGTGATGATAAAATTGAAAGAGTTTTTGAAACAATTCCTCGGGGTTGTGATTGATCATAAAGTAACATGGAGACAACATATTTAATATATAAATGGTAAAAGTCAATAGCAATACTGTATAAATAAAGAGGCCTTGTATATAATGTATTGCTCACTTATACTTCCATATTTATCGTATTGTGTCTCCACATTGTGGGGGTCAACTTTTAAAACATCTATAAATTCAACAGTTCTGTTACAAAAACGAGCGATACGCATCATGAATAATGCTGGCTACTATGAGCACACAAATCCTTTGTTTTACAGATCACATGTTATGAAATTTAATGATTTGGTATATTATAAAATAATGCAGACAATGTACAGAGCTAAAGCAAAGTCACTGCCAGACTGTGTACAAAGGTTGTTTTCAATACATGTAAATATGAGTTGAGAGATGTTTGTAAGTTTATTGTACAAAAAGCTAAAAAAAAAAAGATGTATTTCTATTGTAGGAGTTCAGTTATGGAACAACGCTAAAATGGATGTAAGAACGGTCAACTTTTTAAGTGGCTGTAGGGCAGGGCAGTCTCTATAGAGTAGTTTTGGGTGGGGAACTGCTCTAATGGAAGTGCAGAGAAGGGTTTAAAACTAAGCCTGCTAAGCCTTCTCTGCTGGCCTAAACAGAATCACAAAGTTCACTAGTGCACCACGGCGCGAACACTGATCCACTGCAGGCCCAGTTAGAAAACCCACGGCCCGCCACTGATATATATATATTTATGTGGGACTGGGACGGTTTGATGTGTCACCATCCCCAGAAGATGGCCGTCAAGGCCGGAACAGACCGGGGAAGAGGTACCCGGTCGATCGCCAACTGTCTCATGAACCCTTCATCCATAATCGATGTGCTGCAGAATCAAGGAAAGTGGAAATAGTCTGGGGGCCCCTGGGTAGCAGTAGCTTGGCGTGGAATAGGGGTTGTTGGCAGAAAGAGGTTTGGGCAACTGCGGCTCACCAGTACCTCCTGGTCTACTGGTGAACCTGGGCTTTTACCGGGCAGGTGAGAGCAAAATGGCCGGCCTGACCACAATACATACAGAGATTTCCTCGTTCCTCTGTAGAGATCTAGTATGTCCCACCTGCATGGATTCGGTCTCTCCAGGAGGCACATGGGTTGGCGGATAATCCGGGGTTGCTGGACGAGTGAGGCGAAAAGGTGGGCTTCGGTTGGGCTGTTCCCGGTGCTTTGCCTGGCCTGGATGCAATGACTGTGATCCACTGTGTTCCACAAACTTAATCATGCTTTGGTCCAATCCAAATCTATAACATAATCCGTAATGGATTGGTGGCCCTGTCGAAGCCCTGGGCACCACCCCAAAGACCTTGCACAGCTCATTGCTGATGGACCGGAAGGAAGCACAGGCAGGAGTTCCGGCGTTTCACAAAGGCAAGCTCTCCACGTCAGGTGGTTGATGGTGAACACCACTCTGGCGTCCTCAGAAGAGAAGGTGTGGGGCTGCAACGCAAGCAGGATGGAATAGTTTGTGAGGAATGCGTTGCAACCCTCAGGTCTCCAGTGTAACGTTCTGGCTCCCCAACTCGGGGCTCCGAGACTGGCGTGGAACGTGCTGGTACATGCCCGGATTGGACCGGAGTAGGTGGCAGCAGTGGCGCCACACTGGTCTGGGTTATTGCTGCCGTGAGTTGCTGTACCTGGCTCACCAAGGCGTCATAAGCTGGTCCTGGTGCACTAGAGTCTGGCGCACCTCAGCGGTATTGGCAACAAATCGGTTCTCGTATCGCTGGATCACTTCTTCGATCGCCATGAACCAGGCCTGAGATGAGGTGTCGTCTGCTGGATCCATGTTATGGCCAAATCGTACTGTAACGGGTGTGGTAAGGACCCAGAGGCAGTACGACGGACACAGTGAATCGTTGAGAAAGGCTTTATCCCAGGCAGAGATCTCAACAGTCTAGGATCTGCTCACGTGGAGAGAACCACTCTGGGAAACGCCAAGCCGTTAGGGGAAAAGGCAGATAGAGACCGGAGGGAGCTGATGCTAATACCGTGGTCGGGGACAGAAGGCTATGGCGGTTTAACGGGGCAGAGGTAAGGCGGGGAAG
Organism: Taurulus bubalis; assembly: GCF_910589615.1. NCBI lineage: Eukaryota > Metazoa > Chordata > Actinopteri > Perciformes > Cottidae > Taurulus > Taurulus bubalis. The sequence goes on along the minus strand of NC_136607.1, from coordinate 3,419,761 downwards.
TCCAAACAGAAAGGGTCGGCAATGGGAAAACAGTCGGCGTGTAAGCACTGGAAAGTCTGGCCTAATGCGGAGAACGATCTGGCAGTGGGTGTGTGTGAAGCTGGGGTTTATATACCAAAGTAGGTGCAGCAGAGTGATCAGGTGAGAGTGATTGAGCGAATGAGATGGGTGTGACCAACAGGTGTGACCAATTGATTAGGTGTGTGAGAGATAGAATGGAGAGGGAAGCTGAACTGTGACACTGTTGGCTCAACCTGCATTGTTTTGTTGTTCCAAGTATTTCTCGTCTCTATTTCCCCCCCCCCTTCTCTCTCTCTCTGAGCGTCCAGCCTTCTGCCCAGACTCCGAGCGCATCGATCTGTCCGCTCTCACCAATCTTCCGCCTTAACCAGTCGAGGCTCCTGCCGGTCACATCCTGCTCGCCGCCTTCCCTCCCGCTCGTCCTTTCAGCTGTAATAGACCTGAGGAATCTGGCCTGGAGGCGATTTACCTCCATCAGGTGATAACCCGGCCTCTCCCGCTGGAGACAGCGGTTTTTTATTTGTCATTGTTTGTTGTTAGTTTTGCTGTCTGTTACTTGCACGATGTGAGTGTGTTTCCAGACGTGGTTGGCATAGCAGAATTGCCATTTGCCATTTAGCAGAGTAAAAATGAATCTTAGCCTCCACTCGAATGTGTTCGAAGGATTTTCAATTTCAGAATCATACTGTAAGGCCTGCATCATGGTGCTTCTCCCCGAAGGTTTCTAATAGGGCTTTTCCTTCAATTTGAATCAATCAAAAAGTGTGAAAAAAAAAAAGCTACCTAATGAGCCCCAGCGCCCCCCAAAACTGCCCATCAACCACATTCCAACCACATTCCAGCCAAAAAACTGAAATATGACAAACTTATGGATGAAACGATATTCCACACGGCCTTGCTTGGTATATATCGGTGCATCTGCTTGAGCAGAGCCCCTCTGTTGTGAAGAGGCGTCCAAGGTCCAGGAAGAAAGTTAAGGCATTTTGGCTCTCAGCGGACCTAAACCTACGGTTCACGGAATGTGCACTAAATTAGTTACTAAAAATATTTAACTTCACTTAATCAAAGTCAAACTTTGCAGAGATACTGTTAACACATAGTGCTATTTTCATAATAGAAAAAAAGCAATGATATGCATAATTAAAAAGAGGAAATACATCCTGGAGGGTTTTTTTCTGATTTTTTTCTTTCCTGTATACCAATATACCAGTAACACTATATGAACCTCTTAACTAGTCTCACAAGTGTTTTCTGTGTATTATACCTTTTGAAATGTGTCATTGTGGTTGAGGAGATATTCTTTATTTAGTATGGGTATGCAAAACCATTCAGAATTTTGGAGATAAATGGCTGGGGCTTAACTGGGCTTAATAGACCTCATGCAGCTTTAACCCTTTTAGATCTGTAATGACAGTCCGCCTGGTCCTTTTTGTCTTATTTACTAGTAAAGATGTCAAAAAATGTCCTTTTGGCAAAATTATGTTGCTATTTTTTTCAGGAGAAATGCAACTTTCAAAATCTGGTATTCTTCATCAGTATTTGTCATTATTATATGTTATAAAGGCTTAAAACACTGTGTACAAATTAAAAAGTAAAGAAATGTATCTGAATTTTCATCATATTTCTCTTCTAAATAATTGAAAATGAACATGACCAAAGCTTTTGAGATTACAGAAATGAAATTTAACCTATTTTACATCTTTTAAACAGTTTTGTTTGCATAGAGCATTCAGTGTCCATGTTATAGGCTTTTATTAGTGTCTATGTCCAGGTGTTTGTTTATCTCCCTGAAGCAGTTCCTGTCCAGCTGAAGACAGAACCCGTTATTGCACTACTCACACATCCAGGCAGCATCATTTTACAGACAGCTAGTACACTGTTTCCTCCTCAGAATGACTTTCTGTTTTGTTTTTTTCACTGTCCTTCTTTGTGTTTGCGTGGACAGGAAAGTGGCCTTTAGTGGGGGGTTTAGGTGGGCCATCCAGGAGCAGAACTCTCCGAAACTATCCTAATACTATTATTTACAACCCCAACATATTATTTCCAAAGAAAACACCACTCAAACGGCCAGTGAAAGGCAGTGAAAAGCCAGTCAAAGTCTCTCCCCTGCTCTCTGCAGCTGCTCTCTGTTGCTGCTCTGCTCACTTCCACCCCTCCACCACAGACAAGCTTGCCGCTGTTTTTTTTTACCATTACCGTAATGGAGAGCTACGCTTCTTATCGTTCAGAATCCGGTGGAATTACATCGATGGCGTAAATATTTGAGGAGTTACGGTAATTTTATTTTTGCATCCTGTTTGCATGTTACTTCTTGTCGCCGCTGCCGACAGGTCCGTACTAGAAGGGTTCTTGGCCAGTGATGTTTGAGTCTGAACGGCATCTTTGGATATCTATTTAATGTATTTGCATTATATAACTGCCTCTATTAGTTTTGGTTACACTTTAGTTCCCAGGTCCCTTTCCCAAGAACCCAAGGAAGGAACTTGAGGTTTCCTAGAAAAGGACTTTGTGATTTGGTAGTATTTGGAAAAAATGTAGACACTGTTGGTATACACTAAGTAGCATAACACAAAATGTAATCATCTTTTGTAAAAATGTAAAGGTTTGTCATCCGGCATAGTTTTACAGTCTTAATACATATGGAAAAACAAGGCTTCTGATGAATGAATCAATATACAAGGGTTGAAATATGTATATATATTTATATATACAGAGAGAGAGAGTTCAGCTGAATGAAATTCGTCTGATCCACAGCTGGTCATAGATCGTACCCAACTACTATATAACATAACCAACTAGTATACGAATGCTAGTATACGATTTGTCGACATCTTATTTGGAAAACCGGATGTTGTTTCATGTGGATCTTTCCACTAACTTCTCTAAACCGGATGTTGTGTCACATGGATCTTTCGGCTAACTTCATAAAAACCCTCGCTCGCTCCCGATCTGGGTCATTTTAATGTGTTTACCGTGAATGTCAGTATATAGGTGCAATGAAATTGACTGATACCCAAAGCCCAGGTATCAATATTTCTATAGGGACTGGAAAAGTTGGGTTGGTGCATCCCTTATTTTGGCATGAAATTAAACGACATGAACATTACAGAGACTGAAAGTACAGGGCTCTCAAGTGTCACGCATTGAGCGTGACTGTCACGCATTTCGGTCTTAAGTCACGCCCTCTCGCCACACATTGTATTCCTCACGCTGAAAAAAAACTCTAGGCTATTTATTGTGCCGCAGCGCACAAACATGACCTGGTCGCACTGCCCTCACCATGGAGGAATCAAGCACGTCTCCCCCGAATCCCCTGGAGGTGCCTCTCATCAGCCAATCAAAAAAGGAGGATGGAGGATATGTCACTCTTACCTGTCTTAAAAACTTGAGAGCCCTGAAAGTATTTCATTGTCATTTCAGAGTTGGATCAGCCTTCAGAACCTGATAAAGACAAACTGAAACAAGACATACAGCTGTAAACTAGAGCGACAGGATTTCCGTCCTCATTTGTGTTTTCCATTTATGGATCACAGGTTAAAGACAGCCAGCTGTCAATCATTCGAGGCCTGATTATGGGAAGCGGCTCCCAACACACAGAGCGGATGCCCCGCCACTAAAACCAATTCATCTTCCATCAGCTGCTCATAAACAACTCATCAATATCCTCACTGAGATCCAGAATGTGTTCACATTATTGTTGGGGAGTCATTTATCGACACACGCAGGGAAGAAATATTTATCATCGAGCAGCTCTTGGTTTTGGAAATGTGATCAATTGTTTTGCCCTCCGGTGTACAAATTACGGTGGTTATGAGTGGAATTGTACTGATTCTTGTTCAAGACGTCCAAGCACATGGGACGAATTTCGTTCTTGAAACCCGTGTGAACAAAGAGACATGAAATCCTGAAAATAATGAGCATTTATACAATGCTTGATTGTTTCCAGTGCTTATCTCTCTCCACCCTGTCTCCGACCTCTGACCTGCTCGGTCAGAAGTCAGAGAGTGTGTTTGCTCAGAAGTTCTTCCAAAAAGAAAAATAAAGACACTAAGAGGCGCTTCATTCTCCCCCTAAATGTGAATTCAACGTCAGCATCCCGTGACATCATAGTTAGTTAGGATATGTATTGTGTCGTACACATGCAGTTGCCCAGCCCACATGGAATTCTTACCTTTAACAAAACCAACACAGCACTTGGTCTTCCATCTCAAGCTCAAAGTCTCTCACAAAATAGTTCCCTTATCGATCCAGAGATAAAGGGAGACCCTCAACGCTCCGTTTCAGCATGTTGAATTCACCCACTCACAGTTAACAGTCTACTGATATCACATAATTATATACTTCAGAGTCGTTGTCCTATGACAATGACATCACGTAGAGGCTAGAAATCATGATCATGGCATCATCGCAGTAGTCATTTTGTTGTGCGACAATATTTTAGCCGGATCGTCCTGCGTCTGTAAAAAAAATTTTTTGGAATAAAAAGTTTGACCAATTAAACAAAAAAAAGTTTTGAAGTTATTTTCTTTTTTGCCATTGTTTGTTGTTGTAATACTTATTTTAGCCATAAGAGGCAGAAATGAGCCACTACCCCATTGTCTAAATAGGTGTGCAGATTTGTACTGATTAAAATACATGTATATCCAAAAGAAAGACAAGATATTTTAAGTGTGTGTGTGTGTGTGTATATATATATATATATATATATATATATATATATATATATATATATATATATATATATATATATATATATATATAGTGTATGAGTGTATCTTGTGCATGTAGAAATTAAAGCTCACCTGGAAGAAAACATGAATGCTTTTAATCTTTAAGCTTTTTTTCCACCTGTTCTCACGCATTCACAGGAGAGTAAAAACACTCCGATCAGATTTGAATCTCCAGAAGTCTTTTTCTCACTCGCCTCTCAGGGCTTCAGTATCTTTCCTCATTTTGTGTGTCAGGAAAATGCTGCAGTTGCTCGGGGCAGATATTTCCCAGGGTGCACCTGGTAGCACGCCGGTTATTCTGTTGGTTTGGGGATTAAACCTGTGATCTGACCAGGCAGATAAACTGCTCGATCGGCCCTTTAAAGCACCACGCTGTTGGTTTTATACATTTTAGACATGCAAGTCCCCTTCCTCCTCCTCCTCCTCTTCCTCTCTCTGCTCTCCTCCTCACCAACCTCAACAACAAACTCTCAGGTTGTCGGGGCTAAACACACAAATTGTCGTGTTTTTAATCTCCTTCCCGCTCTGCACTTAACATCGACTTCCCTTCGTATTTTCCTTAAACGCCGACGCCGGAGTACTTTGTCCCACGTTTAAGTATGCGCGGATACTTTCTCAGGATTAGCGGGGAATTTAGCAGGTTGAAGGCTCTGATGTTGAAATGTGCTGCTGCTGCTGTCAGGAGGCCCGGCTATAAAGATGTGGGCGGATAAGTGAACGACTTAAAAGTGTTTGTAGGAATAAAGATCAGCGAGTAGACTGCAGTGAGACGTTTGAAACCCGAAATCTGAATTCAAATCACAGTTGTGAAATAAAGCCACTGACGAACAATGTAGAAGTGTTTGATTTTTCACAGGCCTTAACTAAAAAAGTCTGTACACTCTATTAAATCTTTTAACAGTAGTGTCCTCCCTTCTCTCTTAATGTATAATGTGCTTGAATATAAGGTGATTGAATCAAAACTCTTATAGCTCTTAGTTTTACTATTTGAAAAGATCCTAGTACTGTAGCTCAAACACAATCTCATTTCAATTTCTCAGTTAAACATAAACACATTTCTTGACGAACAACTCATAATGATTAGCTATTAATTAATTATTATTGGATGAAAGTATCTCATTATTATGAGTGAGTCAGACCACTGAAAGTATGAGGACTTTTCTTTCATATTCATGATGCGTTCAAGACCCGGTGATTTTTTTTGGGTTAGGATCATGTTAGAGTTAGGTTTAGGTCCATTGTCTCAATGATGTCCTAGATGGACAGATGGGTTCTCCTCCCTCTCCCCCTACACACACACAGGGATGTGGTGACACATCAGAGCAGGGGTCAGAGGTCACAACCCCAGAGGGTCAGAGGACAAGTGCGGAGGCAGGATGAACTAAATGGACAGCAATGTGTGTGTGTGTGTGTGTGTGTGTGTGTGTGTGTGTGTGTGTGTGTGTGTGTGTGTGTGTGTGTGTGTGTGTGTGTGTGTGTGTGTTTGACTCCCAGGCTGATGAGTTTATAAACACACACAGCATTGAATTTCAGATAAACTTTGTAACAAATCTTTTAAAGTGAGTTAAGTACAAAAATAAGTTTTAGACCGCAGAAAACCTGGAGGACAGCAAACCACTTCTTGTGCAGCTGTAAGTGAAACATCTGCACAGGAGAAAAGTAAAAATAAGAGCACCAAAATTAAAACAGAGCTTTGGTTTCCTTATGATAAATAATGCGGTCATTCCTCAGTCGGCATTAAGATAAGAAAAAGTGCCTCGGCTCCTCCTCGGAAGGTTTGGGCTACGGTCGATGGAGAAAAGCCTTCACACCGAATGATGAAAGGAATTATAGGGCATCAGAGCGAAAGAACGAGGCCTAAATTAGCTGAATAAATAGTTTTTGATCAATATGTAACATAAGAAAGTTTGTTCTTTGAGGGTCTTATACCTTTCATCACGAGAAAAAAGGAGTTCATCACCATACAGGGCAAGAACACTGCAAAAAATGTCAAGGTACAGAGGGATGGTGTAATCCTTTATTGCCAATAATAAAGATTAAGTTACTAGATTTATACATTTACATATTTTACTTGTAATTGAGTATATTATATCGGGTATATGTGGGGCCCACATTAACATTGCACCTGTAATAAGAACTGGACATGGACCCCCCCATATTCTCATTTGTTTATTATTTTTATTGATTGTTAATTATTTTGTTTGTTCACCTGGCATCTGTTTGTTTATCTGTTTATCGTAGGTTTGAATGATGTGAGGTTAATGTCGGTTACATGGATTTAAGTTCAGGCAAAGACATGGGTCAGCTCAGGGGTCCTTTGGGGAAAAGCGAGGGAAAAAGCTGCGCTCGCGCAATTCAGATTGGTCTAGAATAGCATGAAGTATGTATTGTGGAGCTGATCAGTGTGTTTCTGTACTTTTCAGGTGGGTGAAAGTGATTAAATAGTATAAAAGTAGCGACACATGGGCATAACTGTTTGGAAGGCAAATATGAATGTATGTCTGTTTGGAAGTTGAATGTCATGACGTGTCCGGAATATAATGAATTGCTTAGCTAGCTAGTAACCGTAGTAACCATCTGTAGCCTGTGAGTGACAGTTGCGTGAAGTGTAGAATGTCGCCAGTGTGAATGAAGTTGTTAGTGATAATATAAGTTGATATGTGTATATAGGTATAATAAACTGTATTCAGATTGGTCTAGAATAGCATGAAGTATGTAGTGTGTAGCTGATCAGTGTGTTTCTGTACTTTTCAGTGTGTCGTGTACTGTTGCTCCTGTTAGTAAAGAAATTCTTAAAAAACCATGCACGCCTGGATCTCCTGTGTCCAAGTGCGCAACAAATATTGGAGGCACCGCTGGGATGATTAACGTCGGGTTCATTGTGACAAGAAGCGGGATTTAACGGCGACGTCTACCAGCTGAGGAGACGCGCGCGCAGCTACAGAGACATTCGCGAGCGACGGAAACGTCTACCAGCTGAGGAGACGCGCGCGCAGCTACAGAGACGTCTACCAGCTGAGGAGACGCGCGCGCAGCTACAGGGACGTTCGTGAGCTACGGAGGCGTCTGAGAGCAGAGGAGAAGTTCGCGCGCAGCTCGAGAAATGTTCGCGCACAGCTGTGGGGGCGCGGCTTAGTCAGAGGCCATGGAGCTTGAAGAGTTGGCAGAGACCGTGTCTCAGACACTATGGAAGCTGCAGCTGAATCAGCTCAAAGAGGTGTGTCATGGAGCTAAAATCCCACGTGGAAATGTCATAACAAGACGAGCGTTAATCAGATTAATAATCAAATCTATGGACAATGTCATTAACAATGAAGATGAGGAAATTACCTATGGACAATGTTGACAACAGTTGAGCAAATGCAGGAAAATACTGAAAATGAGGAAAGTACAGAGCAAGATAGTCAGAAAGCAACTGATGAAGTGAGTTTGGCTGAAAGATACTCACAGCTCCAGCTAACTACTCAAGATCTACGTGATGAAGTTAAGAGGCTGAATGACAGAGTGAACAGGACACCTTCAAGACCAGGTCCAGCTTCACCAAATGTGTTATTTACACCTGTGAATAGGCCCCCGGAAGTGACCATTAGGAGAGAATTTAAGATCTGTGGCCAGATTGGGGAAAAGGGACAGAAAGACAGACTCTCATACACAAACCTGAAACACCAGATTGAGAGAGGCCTGAGCAGAGGACACAGTGAAGCTGAAGTCATGGAGGCTGTGATCAAGTCAATCAATCCAGGTTTGAGTATTCGAGATATGCTTGAGATTAAAAGTGACTTTACCCTGCTACAGTTGAAATCAATTTTAAAGGGACACTTTAAAGAGGACAGCTCTACTGACCTATATCACAGGCTAGTGAATATAACACAAGAGAGTCGTGAGTCCCCTCAGAACTTCCTCTTTAGAGCCATTGAGTTGAAAGAAAGGCTTTTACTTGCTTCAAGAGAGGGAGAGTCAGATGAACAATACAGTCCTGAGCTAATCCAGAAGAAATTATTGAGGTCAGTTAGTACTGGGTTGTTAAGCGACCACATTAAGTTTCAGCTTAAGCCTTATCTTGATGAACAGAACGTGACAGACGAAATACTCATCGACAGGATGAATGAAGCAGCTAGTGTAGAATCAGAGAGACAGTCTAAACAAAGGAGGAACATTAGCAATAAATCACCAAAAGTGAATGAACTACAGACAGATGCAGAACAGTTCGCAGCATCAGGGTGCAGTCAACGCCAGAGTTGGGGTTCAAGAGCAGTCCGCAGAAGTTGTGAAGCCAAAGAGTTATAAAACACAGGCTGTCACCAGTTCAAGAGACTCAGAACTTTATGAAACAGTCAGATTGCTGAGAGAAGAAATGGCAGAAATAAAGAAAAGCCTAATTAACCCCCAAGGGCCCAGACGCCAAGTAAGAGTTAGTACGAGGAGAGGATGTAGAGCGTGTCAGGAGCAGGGAACAGGTGATCAGTGTGAACACTACTTTAAGTGTGGTCAGACAGGGCACCTCTCCAGAGGCTGTAGAGCAGAAAGAAAATCTGACCACTTGAATGTGACAATCCAAACAGTCACACCCACAAAAGCATTAACTCCAAGCCAAGCGGACCCAGATGAAAAGGTGCACGAGCTGTTATGTGACCGTATCAGGCAGCTGGAGGCGGACCTGGAGAAAGGTGGAAAGACTGAACAGACAGTTGGTGCTACTTATGCCAGCCATCTCTCATTACGTCGCCAAGCCAAGTTGAAAGCCCTTATCGGAAAAAAAATGCATGGTGGTCTGTTTCTTTGAGGGAGTAGCAACACAAGGACTGTGGGACACGGGTTCACAAGTCACAATCATCAACAAGAAATGGAGGAAAGGCTGTCTCCCACATATCCGGCTACGGAGCATGAATGAACTCCTGGGTGAGGATGAGACTCTTGTTGGCCAAGCAGCAAATCAAACACCCATCCCTTTTGCTGGCTGGGTTGAGCTGAAGTTCAAGTTGGCATCAAGCAAGGGTCCTCAACCAGAGCTCCTCGTGCCAGTGCTTGTTTCTAACGAGCCAGGCGTAGCAGAACCACCGATTATTGGCTACAATGTAATCGAGCATCTGGTAATGAGTGGAATGGAGCAGCATCCAGAAATTACACCTGCTGTGGTAAAAGAAGCTTTCTCCATTGACTGTAAAAAAGCAGATGTGTTGATCCATCTGGTGCAGAGCCATGACCAGAATGACAGGGAAGGAGTAGTGAAAGTTGGTAGGCTAAAGACAGTGATTCCAGCAGGACAGACCAGAGAAGTGAAGTGTAGTATTAGGACAGATCCCCTCTCCACAAAACAGGAAGTTTTTTTTGAACCTGAGGAGATTCCAAAGTGGCCAGAGGGGTTGAACATTACTGACACTGTCATCTGCCTGCAGAAAGGAAATTGGTCAAGAGTGGCTATCCCTGTCAATAATGGAAGCAACCATGACATCACTCTCACCCCTCGCACAGTGCTGGGACAACTGCAACAAGTCAAAGCTATCTATCCAGTGGATGTAAGACCAGCGAATGCTAGTGATTCCACCGTCAGAACAGCGTGTCATGAAAACATGGCAGAACCATCCAACAGTCTGGAGAAGCGCCAAGAACAAAACAGACAGAGGGACACAGTCAAACAAGATTTATGGGACCCTCCAGTGTCAGTAGATCACCTGACTGCAGACCAGCAGGAAAAAGTGAGACAAATGCTACGAGAAGAATGTGTCGCATTTTCAAAAGACGACAATGATGTAGGATGTATCCCATCTCTGCAGTTGAGTGACACAACTCCGGTAAGACGCACCTACATCTCTGTACCTAAACCACTTCACAAGGAGGTGAAAGAGTATCTGGAGGATCTACTGAATAGAGGATGGATAAAGAAATCCCGGTCCCCATACTCCTCACCAATAGTATGTGTGCGTAAGAAAGATGGAAGTTTGCGTTTGTGTGTGGATTACAGGGAGCTGAATCAAAAGTCCATTCCTGATCGGCACCCCATTCCTAGAGTGCAAGACATGCTAAAGAGCCTGAGTGGAAGTGCGTGGTTCTCTGTGTTGGACCAGGGCAAGGCTTACCATCAGGGTTTCATGGAGGAGAATAGCCGACCGCTTACCGCTTTTATTACACCTTGGGGCTTATATGAGTGGGTAAGGATCCCCTTTGGCTTGTCCTCAGCTCCAGCAGAATTCCAGCGCAGTATGGAGGAATGCCTTACTGGTCTCAGAGATGAAACATCACAGCCATATTTGGATGACAATCTAGTCCACAGTAAATCCTTTGAAGAACATCTTCAAGACTTGAGAGAAGTGCTGCGTCGTTATCAAGCACATGGAGTAAAGCTGACAGCTAAAAAGTGTGAAGTGTTTAAAGACAAAGTGAGATTCCTAGGGAAGATCGTGTCAAAAGATGGCTATTGCATGGATCCAACAGAAATAGCACCAGTACAGGCACTAAAAGACCGCAAACCTGAGACTGTCGGCGACTTGAGGAAAATGTTAGGATTCCTGTCCTACTACCGGCCATACATCCCAAACTTTTCACGCATAGCCAAGCCGCTGTATCGTCTGCTGTCAACTGAGAAAACGCCAAGTAGTCGAGTTCAAGGAGCAAATGCAACTAGAAGCAAGGGAAAACGTAAGAGGTCAGATCAGCTATCCTCAAACCAGCCTGTCACCTGGGCAGAACAACATCAGGATGTGCTCTGCCAGCTTCTAGATCACCTTTTGCGTCCACCACTCCTAGGTTACCCAGACTTTGAGAAGCCGTTTGTGTTGCACTGTGATGCTTCTCAGCAGGTGCTTGGTGCAGTATTATACCAGAGGCAACAAGGCAAGTTGGTTGTCATCGGTTATGGGTCAAGAACACTAACTGCTCCAGAAACTAACTACCGCCTCCACTCTGGAAAGCTAGAGTTTTTAGCCATGAAGTGGGCAATCTGTGAAAGGTTTAGGGAGTACTTGTACTATGCACCATCTTTCGTGGTCTACACAGACAATAATCCCTTAACCTATGTATTGACAACGGCAAAGCTGAATGCCACAACACACAGGTGGATTGCAGAATTAGCAGACTTTCGGTTTTCAATCAAATATCGGCCTGGAAAAGCTAATGGAGATGCTGATGGCTTGTCGCGGATGCCGCTTGACATGGAGCAATACATCCACACATGCACCCAGGAAATGGAGCCCGAGGTGATAACAACTGTCACCCAGGCACTGCAACTGGAATTCCATGAGCATGAGCCCTGGATGTGTCCAGTCACCATCACGACAGCATGCAATGATGTAGAAAGAGAACAAGCAACATCGCCAGTGGCAGAAGTGTCCATTGAAAACCTAAAGAAAGCACAAGAGAATGATCCAGTCATTGGCAAGGTGAGAGATTATGTCCTCACAGGACAGTGGCCTCATCTGGGAGGAAGAGACAGACGCAATGACATCTCTGTTCTAGTGAGGGAGAAAAATAAGCTGTACGTCAATGAAGATGGTATCCTGTATAGGAAGTCAGTGGTTCGAGCTCAACTAGTGTTACCTGCAGCATTTCGTCAGCTGATCTACAGGGAGCTACATGGGGAAATGGGACATCTCAGCGTGGAGCGAACGCTCAGCCTGATTAGAGATCGATTCTATTGGCCTCATATGCAAAAAGATGTGGAGCACTATGTGACCAAGGTGTGCAGTTGCCTCAAGCGGAAGTGTCCGAACAAGCCAACCAGAGCACCACTGGTTAATATAGTGACCACCTACCCTTTTGAGATGGTCTCAATTGACTACCTGCATCTGGAAAGCTGTAAGGGAGGATATGAATATATTCTAGTTGTGATGGATCACTTCACGCGCTTCGCACAGGCATACGCATGCACCAACAAGCCAGCCAAAACTGCAGCTGAAAAGATATTTGGTGACTTTGTGCTTAAGTTTGGATTTCCTGCCAAGTTGCATCATGACCAGGGCAGGGAATTTGAGAATAAGCTGTTCTCCAAGCTCGAAGAATACTGTGGCATTCAAGGTTCACGCACAACACCCTATCACCCAGCTGGAAACGGTCAGGTGGAGAGGTTTAATCGAACACTCCTTTCTATGCTAAGAAATCTGACAGAAGATGCAAAGTCAGACTGGAAGAACTCCTTATCTAAAGTTGTGCATGCGTATAACTGTACGCGCAGTGAAGCAACAGGATATGCCCCATACTACCTTCTCTATGGTAGGAACCCCAGACTTCCTGTTGATATAATGTTTGGCCTGAAACCAACTGACCAGGGTGCTTCTCACAGTGAATATGCGAGTAAGTGGAGAAGACGGATGCAGAAGGCATACAGGCTAGCATCGCAGACAGTCCAGAGGGAGAAAAGTAGAGCGAAGAAGCAGTATGATCAAAAAGCTTATGGAGCGGAGTTACAGCCAGGGTGTAGAGTACTGGTGCGGAACTTCAAGGACAGAGGCGGATCTGGAAAACTCAGATCATATTGGGAAGAAAGAATCCATGTGATAACCGACAGAAAACACAAGGACAGTCCTGTCTACGTTGTACAGCCTGAGCGAGGCCCAGAAAAGACCAGAGTACTGCACAGAAACCTGTTACTGCCCTGTGACTTTCTGCCTGTTGAAGAGGATCAACAAGAGAAAGAGAAAATGGAAAAGACAAAGTCAAAAAGAAGTATAACGAAGAAAAGGCAGCAAAAGCAGAAGGACAGAAACTCTGAAAGTAGCTCGGAGGATGAAAGTAACTGGAGATTCATCACCAAACGACCCGCAGAACCACATGAACACGTTAGGAGCCAGCTGAGAGCGAATGCAGAGGAATTCCAGCCACAAGCAGCTGTCAGAGAACTGGAGCAAACTGACGAAGCGGATGAGGGTCCAGGAGAGGGTGAGGAAGAAAGGATGGAACCAGAGGTGGAGCATGGAGAAACGGATGGAGCTGAGCAAGAGGAGTCATCTGACGAAGCAGATGAGGTCAACGCTGAACAGGTGTCGTCATCTGATGAAGCAGACGAGAGTGATCCTGAGTTGCCATCAGCTTCCACCAGATATCCTTTACGACAAAGAAATCCACCCGAAACACTCTCATACAACAGATTAGGTCAACCATCAGTCACACCTAGACACAAGTAAAGGGAAGAAGAAAAACAAGTTTGTAGTTGTAAGTTTGATTTGTTAGTTGTGATAGAGTAACATGAGACAAATGTTCATAAGTGTTTCGCCTAGAATTTGAATTTGGGAAGTTAATACGTCAGAGTACCAAAGTCCATGAGTGTCAATAAGGAGAGTACTAGAGCTCAGACCACTTACAATGAATACTTATACTGGGATATATGTGAAACATACAGTATTGCATGTGGGTCTGTGTGATGGGTTATGGGGTAGAAAATAAGGTCAAAACCTTTCAGTTCAGGATACATAGCCGCATGAGTAGCGGAATAGCACTTCGGATATCACCCGGCCAGTGGTGTCTGCTGCTAACACGTGACATAAGCGGGAGATGAATGTCATGTCAAAGACTGTTGTTATGCAGAAAGTATCTCGAAAGACTGACTCCCATAGAGCCTATTGCCATAACGCATCAGTTGAAGACTCAAGTACTCTGGGAAATCTGTAATGTCGGGTCGACATTCATTTTGGAGGGGAGAGTTTGGGGCCCACATTAACATTGCACCTGTAATAAGAACTGGACATGGACCCGCACTATAATGTAGTTATAAGCAGATATTTGTATTAATTAAAGTATTTGTTAATAACTCTGGCTCCAAGGGAGGTGTGTCTGAGGTCAGGACAGACAAGCTGCTGGACGTCGCAGACAATATGTTTTTACATTAACATTCAAAGACAAAAGACTTTCAAGATGAGGATGAAAATATTACGCTATCTCGCAGTGTAAACTTCCCCAAATCCAATTGAGAGCAGGACAGAGTGGCTAGTGTTAGCTTAAACTCTGATAGCCTCCAGGACCAGCAACACACTGTGGGGCCACACAATGCATAGTAGACATGCTGCTCATGAATGCATCTTTATTGAATGTAACCTGGAACCCCAGACACCCACAGACCGTTCTCATTCACTGCTCCTATTTATACCAACAAAAACGAATGCACCTATCATATATATATATATATATATATATATATATATATATATATATATATATATATATATATATATATATATATATAACCCATGTAAACATGAGCCAGGACGTGCATGGCTGCCCTTCAGGAAGTCAGGTGACGCAGTATCATCTGTGACAAAGTCCACAAAGGGAGGAGGTGAGTGTGGATGAGTGAAATACAGGACTTTCACCCAAGACACCTCCACTCATGTCCTGTGTGAAACCAAAAGTCACCGTTTGGACATTCACAGGGGAATAACAAACATTTTTTAAAGAGATATCATAAGAACAGTTGTATGAGGAAGTTTTAGTAATGCTCTGTCACTACTGTTGGAAGAACATGCTAACGATTGCAACTTACAGTATGTTCCAATGTCTGTAATTACAGGCAGGTTTCAGTCGACCGGTCAAACGAAACACAAGCAATCCCAAAACTTCTTTGAGTGTATTCAGATGATCTTAATGTAGTGGCGCCGCTCGTCTCTGATCTCCTCAACTCGTTAAAACACCAAACACACATCGTTCCCACTCTGATTCCCAGAAACCCCTGCGTCTTAACAGCCGTTAGTAACCTTAAGCCGGCCCTAAGCTGCGGCGCAGGCCGACGCTGCATTCATAATTGAAAAGTAAAGCGGCGGCGATTCATTTTTGACAGCGTTGTGGTTTTAAGGACGGCGGCCCCTCCTTGCGCTTCGGGCCCCAGAAGTCCTGCGGTTGATGTGAGAAATCCCGCTCAATCAAAGCTGCGACTGGGCTCTCGAGGGTTTCTATCCCTCCGACTCGCCATCCTCACATCCCTCCTTTCGCTCAGCCGGGTTTTAATGCCTACCTGAGGGACCGAAAGGGGAGGGAGGCGAGGGGGAAGCCGAGGTTCTCTAACTCCACGTCGATACTTTCTCTCTCCAGCTGAGCGGAATCACAGCCTCTCTGCTCTTAACTAATCGAAGCCTAGCTTCCCGCCCCTCCTCCTCCTCCTCCTTTTCCTCTCTCTGCTCTCCTCACCAACTTCAACAACAAACTCCAAGCTTGTCGGGCCTAAACACACATATTGTCATGTTTTTTGATCTCCTTCTCGCTCTGCTCTTAACATCGACTTCCCTTCGTATTTCCCTTAAACGGCAACGCCGGAGTACTTTGTCCCACGTTTAAGTATGCGCGGATACTTTCTCAGGATTAGCGGGGAATTTAGCAGGTTGAAGGCTCTGATGTTGAAATGGGCTGCTGCTGCTGTCAGGAGGCCCGGAGAAAAAGATGTGGGCGGATAAGTAGATGACTTAAAACAGTTTGTAGGGATAAAGATCAGCGAGTAGACTGCAGTGAGACGTTTGAAACCTGAAATCTAAATTCAGAACACTAACTTGAGGAATGAAAATTGGGGACCAAAAAACTTAACCAGTGTTTCTTATATTTTTTTGTAAATGTGGATTTACCTCTTGTAAATACTAATAGTAATTTTTAACGTCAGTAATCCGTTTTCTGATCGATTTCCTTCCTCACAAAGCCCTCTTGCTGCTGCAGTATTTATGACAGCATGGACATGGGAAACGTCAGCCTTTAACCCAGGAGACTGCTGTTCATGTTTTTATTTTTGGTTACACATTCAAGAAATTACATCTGCTGAAATGAAATCTACTAACCAGCCAAGTAAACTTTTGAAACAGTATTGCAGCTGTATCTGGGTTGTATCAAACAGTTTGACTGTTAAAAAATGAAGCATTACCTACCCCACTCAAAAAAAGCTCTTTCCCATCCAGCTGTGAGATCATATTGATTAGAAACAACCGCAGATCTTTTGATAATCTTTTCATCTTCAGAGAAGGAAAAACAAACACACACAGTCACACACCTGCAGCTGATTCGCAGGCACTTTTGGGAACATCAATAATGGATAAATACACAACACGACTTTTCTGATCTCGACAAAACTTTCACATCCAGAGCGATTTAAACAAACAGCGGTTTGCTGCGGTTGAAGAAAAACACCTCTGACGGGTAGAAGAGAGTCCTGGGAAGAATTTTTTTTTTAATTTGTTATCTTTTTTAAATAAAAATCCTTGAAACCTGTACAAACATAAGTGTAACAAGTACAAGGCTCAGACGATCAATAACATAATCTGAGACCATAGAGACTGAACCTCCTGCTGCTTTTTAGACTTTTTCTCTGTTCCACGATGACCCCTTCATGGAGGTATGCGGACAAACAAACACACTTGTTGCCTTGTAAAAAAATACAATACGATAAAGAGGAAGATTCAGAGTAAACAAACACAAACTAAACAGACCTTCTGGCAAAGCTCTCCTCAACCTCCTCTCTGGTAGCTCCTGCTACCTGCTTCCATGTCTCCAGGAACACGTGTCTCCATGATGACACACACACACACACACACACACACACACACGGCCAAGGTAATCCTTCAGCCTCACTGAACTAAACTGATTCTCTCCCTCGCAAAACCAGGCCAAACTAGGACACTGAAACTCCTTGCTGTCCGACTATTGTCTGACAGCAAATCGAACAATATGAAATAGCCACATTCATCTATTATGAAGCGTATGTCCTTGAACATACCGCATACGCATCTCTTCTCTGAAGGTGGTAGATTATGATGAACAATATTTAGGTTCGCCGAGACCTTTTACACAGATTAGTCGAGTCGGGTTGTTTGTGAATGCAGCCCAAAGTGTGTGATAAACTCCATCTAGTGCAGTAAACCACTGTGATCATCAGCAGACACTCGGATCTCTGTGGTCACATCAAGTGCAGAATCTGACGTGAAAAATATTCAAACGGGCGGAAGGAGTCACAGGACGTAACATCCGGTTTTCAAAATACTAACTGGCAGAGGTGTCAAAAGTATTCACATTCATTACTCAAGTAGAAGTATAGATACTAGGGTTTAAAAATAGTTCTGTAGAAGTTGAAGTATCAACTCAAGCTTTTTACTTAAGTAAAAGTGTAAAAGTACTGGTTTAAAAACTACTTAAAAGTATAAAAGTAAAAGTAGTTTTTTTTCAATTAAGGACAAACTCTTAAGCCGCGTCTCAGGGGCCTATAGTGCACTACCCCACCTCCCCCCAAAACAATAATTTTTATAAAGGCCATAATGACTATAATGTTTTAAAATGTTATGTTGAAAAATGTGGGATGCACTAGGCTACCCGTTTCAGCTGCATACATGCCCATTTAAAATTATCACATTTTATTACAATGCAAATACATTAAAGTACCATATGTGTACTACTAGGCATTAACATGCGTTTCATGGAGCGGAAGACATGATAACTAGTTGCCTATAAGTATTGTAATAGTGCAAAATAGGCGGCGGCGGCGACTCCGACACAAACACTTAAAGCTGTGGTTCTCAAACCTTTTCTGTAAATAACATAATTGTGTGACTCATCTGTGCTTTTATAAATAACAGAATAAAGAAAATTGCAATCACTTTCAAGTAAATCAGATTGCCCCATCAGACAATGTTTTGTGTAAATTCTATCTGTGCAAAAAATAACTCATATTTAGTTACTACTAAATAGCTCGTTGTGGAAAACAATAAGCTTTTAATTTTTGTTGCCAAACAAAACAGAATGAGTGCAGATATTTGAGCCATCACGTTGTATCAGTATTAGTGGAGCAGTGACCTGCTTTCCTCGACACATATGTTATAAACGGGATTGTAGATTTGATACGGCCTCTCTCAATTCATGCTCAACATTGAGCTAATGTAACGGCCCGATAACCCAAGGACCCAAAAACACGACTCAGGAAGACAGAGGTAAAGAATATAATTCCTTTACTCAACAGGTAACACACAGGGAACGCTGGAGCGATAGGTTAAAAAACACAAGACAATCTGGTAGGGGACAAGTGCAAGTGAGGGGACCTAAGTAGTGAAGACTAATGAGGGGATGTGCTACAGGTGAGACAGGGATGGGCCAGGTGCAAGGAATGAGGGCTGACGAGGAGGGAGTGACTGATGAAGGGGGCGTGAAGCAGGATCTGAAATGACAGGACAGTTAGTAAACAGACAGGCAGACAGGATGAAAATAACTAATACAGAAACGTGTGGCGCTGAACCGTGACACCTTAGATCTGTTTTTTTATTTTGAGAAACGCAACAGCAGGAAAAGACGAGCTCACGGCGTCGCGTCAAATCGCGCATGCGTAACCGTAGCCTGTTCACGGCGTACCGTAACCATTTACCCGAAAGTACAGGCATTTGTCCATGTATTTATTAATGACTTCGTTTTATATCCGTGTACTTTGTACTTCTGTAATATGTGAAGCCAGCAGCTCATTGTTGGTAGAAGACACGAGCACTTTGGCTCGTTTCACCCGGAGCAGGAGAGCTGCTCCGGGTTCAGAGAGCTGCTCTGGGTTCAGAGAGCTGCTGCTCAGCGCTCACCTGTGTGCGCGCGCACGTATCTGTGGGCGCGCGCACGTATCTGTGGGCAACGGGGCGGAGAGGTTTTTTGTGTGTGTGTTTTTGAACGATGACAAGCCGGAGTAAAAACAAACCAAAATGAAATAGTAACGAGGCTATTTTTAAAATGTAGCGAGTAGAAAGTACAGATATTTGCGTGAAAATGTAAGGAGTAGAAGTAAAAAGTCGTCTGAAAAATAAATACTCCAGTAAAGTATAGATACCCAAAATTTCTACTTAAGTAAAGTAACGAAGTATTTGTACTTCGTTACTTGACACCTCTGCTAACTGGTATGAATGTGTTCAGAACATTTCTGACCACATCCAAACATCTTTACTGTAACAGTATGTTGTGTTTGACATATTACAACATGTATGTATGACTAGTGGTTTACTGCACTAGATGGAGTTTATCACACACTTTGGGCTGCATTCACAAACAACCTGACTCAGAGAAGGCCGGAGCCGGCGCGAAGGAGGCTGTTACAGCCGGCCTAACGGCGGTGGCCAAGCGGTCTGAAGACCGAGCCCCGGTGCAAGCGGTCTGAAGACCAGCCCGTTACCGGCCTAACTGGCCTCACCCCGCCCCTCTTTTCTTTTTTCTCCGCAGAGTTTAAAAATTTAAATATGCTTAAATAAAGCAAGAAAACAATAACACAAACACACGATTATAAACGTATTTGTAATACGTCAGACACAAACATAAAAACAATAAAACTAAAATATGTGTATAATCAACATACGTGTTTAATCAACGTATACGTGTATAATCAACGTATGTGTAATACGTCAAACACAAACATAATCAGGGAGGAGATACGTTTCTGATCAAACGTAATTGGGAATGCGTATTAGTTCTGGGGGAAACGTAATTTTTAGAAGACAGGGTTGGTAATTGATGTTCAAATGGTCTTTTTGGGGCTGAAGTATTCCTTCAAACAAGCTGTATTATCATCACACTATAAATGACTGTAAACCTTATCATCAAGCCAATCATGAAGATCCACATTCCTTCGTCTGAGGAAATCCAGTCTCCAAAATAATATCTTCCCAATCCTGACGTAAACATGAAAAAGCCACATTATGAAGCTGATTAATACATTTCGAAAGATGTGTCTATTACCATAGAGCTTCTGTAGTCAATTAAACAGTATGTTGTATCTCTGATCTTTTTGTTCTTTATTGACCTCATTTAAACTGCATGAAATTACTTTTCAAACTTTTCCAATGGTCTGCAGGTTGTATCCTGGTTCTGTGTAAAGGAATGTACTACTGGAGGTGAGGAGAGAAGACGTAAAAAAACATTGAGCAGCGACTGCAGATTACAGCTGGCGATCAATACCATCAATACCTGATGGTGATCATACTGAGGGTTGATTCAAGACTAAGAGGATACAAGATCCTGTGTTTGTAAGAAGAGAAAAAGACCACATAGAGACTCTCTTTTGCGGTGACAGAGTATAAGAGAGTCCGAAAGAGAACAGAAAAGGTGTGTGATAAATGGGAGGTCAAAGGTCAAAGCCAAGTGGAGGTTTGATCTACAGTCTGAGATAAGAGAAGAGGAGGGAGGGAGAGGAAAAGAGAAGCAAAGAGGCCTGAGAGAGTAATAAATAAAAAATAAAAACAAACAAAGAAAATGATAACACTAAGAAGGCAGTAGCATCTTATTGGAAAAAATGAAAGGGCCAGTTTAATCAAGTCTAAATAAATAACCCCTGATGATGTCATAATTGCTCCCTCCAGGTGGGGACAAACTGCCTACCCCAAGCGAAGGAGTTCAAGTATCTCTGGGTCTTGTTCACGAGTGAAGGTAAGATGCAGCGGGTTATCGACAGGCAGATCTGTGCAGCTGCAGCAGTAAAACAGGCGCTGTACCGGACCGTCTTGGTGAAGAGGGAGCTGAGCTGGAAGGCAAAGTTCTCAATTTACAGGTCAGTCTTTGTTTCAACCCTCACCTATGGTCACGAACTCTGGGTCGTGACGGAAAGAATGAGGCTACGGATACAAGCGTACAAAATTAGTTTCCTAGGGTGGCCGGGCTCAGCCTTAGAGATCGGTAAGGAGCCCGGACATCAGGAGGGAGCTTGGAGTTGAGGCGCTGCTCCTTCATGTCGAAAGGAGTCAGCTGAGGTGGTTCAGGCATCTAATCAGGATGCCTCCTGGTTTCCGGGCACGTCCAACTGGTAGGAGGCCACGGGGAAGACCCAGGACACGCTGGCGGGATTATATCTCTAAACTGGCCTGGGAATGCCTTGGGATCCCCCTGAATGAGCTGGAAAATGTTGCGGGTGAGAGGGAAGCATGGGTCAGCCTGCTGCCACCACGACCCAACCCCGGACTAAGCAGATGAAAATGGATGGATGGATAGATGTTTGAATTTTACACACCTTTTAAAGTTATATTTTTGTAAGATTTGCATTGCTTCAATCCCCGTTTTTGATTTATTTCAAGTCAAATTTTGTTCAGACATGCAATGCGTTTACATTACAAGCCTTTTTTTATTTGTATTTTTTATTAAAGTGATGGTAGAAGAAGAAAGAGCAGATAAATTAAGAGCTTTGGGGTGACCTGATTCACACATCCAACTCCTCATCAACATTAGTAAACCTGCTACTGTGTCATAGTATTGAATACAAAATAATATTTCCTTAAGCACAGCAAGAGATCATATCTCAGTTGCTCACGACTTGAAAGAACTTATCGACTTATTCTTTATGGGCCTTTTTAACAGCAGACATTCTAAGGCATTTAGCAAGAGACACATAGGTGTCACTGCAAACATTAACAATGGTTTCGTTCTATTTAAAAGTATCCGTCATGTACGCTGTGAAAAAAGCCTATTAAAACAACAATGACTCCTCTCAGACCGGCACTTATGTTACCCACAGGAAAGTACAGGTGTAAATAAACAAAAAATGCAATGACAATACATTTGTAACATCTATTAGCTCCGTAAGATAGGATGGTGCATCACCAATTGAGGAGAAGGATTTTAAATGTGATTCTTGATTCTACAGGAAGCCAGTGCAGAGCAGCTAATACGGAGTAATGTGATCTCTTTTCTTAGTTTTCGTTAGTACACAAGCTGCAGCATTGTGGATCAACTGGAGAGATGTGTGTGAGTGTTACAGTAATCCAGTCTAGAAGTAACAAATGCCTGAATCTATTGGGATCTTAGCCAAACCAACCTTTGGAGGTGGTGAGAGACGCATTTGGACCACATTGAACACAAGCGTAAATCTTTTTCAATCCACAAACAACTACGCAAGTTGGAATAGATCATTGTGTGAAACCAGCTAGGAAGCAGCCATTAGACATTTACTACGAGCAATAAAGCTTGCCAAAGTATATGCAAACTAGATGCATTTTAATGCAAGTAAAGTGGTATTAGAGGCTGAACGATATCGTTGAGTGGTATTACTCTACGTTAAAAAGAAAAAAATAATGCTGCATTCCATTTGAGCTTGGAAGTCGAAACTTCCGCGTTTCCAGTCTGAAATTTTAACTGGAACACTATTTAAATTCAGATTCCCGACTTCAAAAACCAAGATGGCTGCTCCGCCAATCAACAGTAAAACAAAAAAAGCTGTCATACACACAGTACTGTCCAACCTCATTATATGGACATGTTGCTACGGCAAAAATGGCGGCAATATGCCTCGTTATCAACTGGCTAACCTGGGTGGCGCAAATCCCAGTAAGTTATATAACGTCATTCCAGACTCCAAATTTCCAAGATAATGTAACGTAGCATAACACAATGTACTATTATCACAAAGCATTTAGTATTACCACATAATTGCCACCTGTGGCAGCTGTTTAGCTAAGATTATCTGGTATTCTAAGTATAAAGCAAGGGATATCTTTACGAACGTGTGTGTACGTGTGTGTGTGTGTGTGTGTCGCATATCTCGAGAACCGTCCATCCGACCTACTTCACACTCTGCAGTTTTGCTGGGGACCTAAGGACGAGTAGTGTGAAAGATGTTGCAATTTAGACGTGTGACATGTTCAATATCAGTCAAATTTGAATAAAAAGCGGCGGGGACAGGACTTCAGGGCTCTGCGCTGTTTAGCCCGTCGTCTGCAGTGGGTGTTTCTCAGGCCAGGGCTCATTGACTGCAGTTCACTTGTGCTGCTGCATGTTGGATACAGCACAAAGCCTGTTCTCTTTCCCAAGGGGTCATATACCAACGCTTAGTCATGCCACTTGGGAGTCTGATGCAGACGCAAGAGGTGCCCTTTATTGTTCATATGGGACGCAAGCGTCTTTAAAGTAACCACAATGTAAATTGATCCACGTCATTAAATACTCAGAGAACATGCTCCAGGGGTGTGATGGCATACTTTAAAGATCAAAAATATGGAGCGGGAAAAGGGCTGGGGAAGTGGTTGAGTCAAACAAACAGTGTTCGAGTTTGGATTCATAAGTAATGGGTCTTTAGCATGAGGGAGCCAGGACATCCCACGACTGATGTTAAAGATTATAACTTTAACAAAAAATAATCTATCAAATAACTGAAAAGATCAGACCTGTAGTGTGACAGGTGCTGAACACTGTCTCCCTCTTACTGCTCTTATTGTTTTTATTTAATACCACCATTTTTTGTCAGAACAACTTTCATCAGGAAGGAACACGTACCCAGCTTAATCTGAAATAAATATATATGAATATAAAACAGGAGCACATGTTTAGTTTTCCATCTTTATTGAACACAAGTCAACGACAACACATTATTTATAACACAACACGTGTTGTTTATATGTAGATTCAACCTGCTCTGTGGTACATCAAGGGAAGCTCATATACATGCACTACATAACGCGCACAAACACACCCACGCCCTCTAATATTGAGATTACTGTATAAACAATAAATAATTAAATCAAAATTAATGAGGAAAACATTCTCAAAACTGAACAGAAAATTCTGAGCTGAATGTTGAAAACTAAGTTCAGCACATACTTTACAGTTTAGAACACAGACTGGTCATTGCACACTAGACAAATTTCAAACTGAGGTAAATCCTTTGTTATTGAGAATAAAATGAACAAGAGGGATCAAAAACAATTTAGGAATGCTTCTGTCATATTTATCATATGTATGTTCAAGTCACAGAACAGCGCGATTTGTAAAGATCAATTTAACAAATACATGTGCAGTTTTTGGAGACATTTTCAATAACTGCACCACATGTCTTATTTTTGTTCCATGTTGCTGCATTTGCTGAAACAACAAATGTTTTTTTTAGACATTCTGGTTCACTACCTCCACTAAAGAACCTCCTTTTTTTCTGGGTGGATGCCCTGATCTTCCCCACTTGTTACTTACACTTCGGCTCTTCCTCGCTGCCTTCTTTATTTTTCTCACCTTTCCTCCCCAGGGAAGCTGCCAAAAACATATTTTCTCAAACTGTTAAGAGTGGCGGAGAAAACCAAAGATTAAGATCTCAGCTGTCTGGACTTCACGTGTGTGTGTGTGTGTGTGTGTGTGTGTGTGTGTGTGTGTGTGTGTGTGTGTGTGTGTGTGTGTGTGTGTGTGTGTGTGTGTGTGTGTGTGTGTGTGTGTGTGTGTGTGTGTGTGTTTGTTCAGGAAACCGTCTGACGAGCTGCTAGGTTTTATTTATTTTTTAAAGAGAAGAAGAACTTGTGAAAAGCTTTGACACGCTCGGGTTTACAGGTGTGTAACGGTGTTAGAAGCTTCTGACAGCCCTAATGAAACTGACAGGAGATGGAGGAAGGACAGGAGGGAGGACAGAGATGAGGATGAGAGGAGAAGGAAGAGAGTAAAATATAGAATTAAAGCTGGAATATAAATTTAAATTGTCATTCTGTCAGAAAATGTTAACTCTATAAATAGCATGTCTGTATTTGTATATATTTCTCTTTCTGGAGAAAACTCTACTCAGTAAAACCACTAGCTTCACACTCCAGACTCATCACATACTGGGGCTTGGTCAGTAGCCCTAAGCTTCAAACTATGATGCTCTATGGAAAGCCGACTTTCTCTCTGTTAATATTACTTAATTTGCTCTAAATGTCTAATAATGACACTGGTGGGTTTACATTGGAGTTGGTTGAAAGCATATAGAAGATAGGTCAGTATCAGACATCGAGGAGCACTGAGCCAGCTTTGGTATTTGACGAGAAGGGAGTGAGAACAGGTTGCTAAAACTAAAAAGGTCCTGACCAACAGTTAAGGAATAATGTGCAAAAACATGTCTCCAACCAAAAAGAGTCCATTTGGAAAATCTTAAAAGACATAATTAAAAATACTGACTCCAAACTGTAAAGTCAAGTGAACTGAAACACAGTGGAGTACACTTCTACATCACTGAAGCAAGGTGAGAGGATAAACCACTGGAGATCAGCAAAAAAGATTAGATGCTAAAGCTGTTTGCATTCCTTATAAGAAGCGATAGATATGGTTAGTTCCAGGGTGAAGAGATCCTGTTACTAATAAGTAATGTGAGCAACATCTAAGAGAACAGATGCAGCTTTCTTTAAAAAATAAAATAAGAAATATTAAACTGTAAACGTGACCATTAATAACCTATTGTTACTCCCAATGAAAGAAGGACAGTCACGATCTTCAAAGATCTAAATAGAATACTTTGATATATATATATTTTTTTCTAAATATGAAGTTTTCAATCGACTTTAACAGGAAATTCACTCATTTGAAGAACTTGTCAGTGCCAGGCAGACAGTCACGTTAGCCACAACAAATACAGCAAACAAGATCTTCGCTAACTGAACAAGATTAACAGACTACACTACGCAGCAGTATATATACTGTATGTGGGAGCAGGATGAATTAAAGAGGGAAGCCGCAAAAGAGGAAGAAAATGCCTTCACGTACATCAGTGACAAATAAAGCGTTATCATCTGCAAACAAATGCACAATCAGCCCAAAAAGTACAGGGGGGTAAAAGGAGGCAAGAAAGAAGGAAGCTGCTGCTATACATCAAACATTTGAACCACCATTATAGTTTTTACAATGTGAGTTGGGCACTCCAAAGACGCCAGAGGAAAGTGAGTGGCATGACACACAATCATTGGAGACAAATAAAGAAAAAGAAAAGGTGTAAACTTGGACCAATATGTAGACAAAGGGAACCATGGAAACAGGATGTTATTGAATAGCACAAAGGAAGGTTGAAGGCACCAAACTAACAACCATTTGACAGACATTAAAATGTATTTTGGGTGATCCGATTGCAACCGGATAGCTTGACCACATGAAAATAAACTCAAAACGCAATGACAATGCATTGTGATCTGATTAGCCAAACCAACCTTTGGAGGTGGTGAGAGACTCATTTGGACCACATTGAACACAAGCGTAAATGTGTGTTTTTCAATCCACAAACAACAACTACGCAAGTTGGAATAGGTCATTGTGTGCGACTTTTCCAAACCAGCGAGGAAGCAGCCATTAGACATTTACTACGAGCAATAAAGCTTGTCAAAATAGATGCAAAATACATGCATTTTAATGCAACTAAAGTGGTATTAGAGGCTGAGAGCTAAAGTGTTCAAACTCAACGCAAAGTTAAATCAAGGAAACAAATAATTCTGTAAGAAACTGAACTTGGATGGTACCAGGTACTAAGAAGTACTAAGAAGCCATAGCAACTAAACTCAAAACTTAAACTGATTTCGGACTTGTATAATGCTATTCTTTTGTCCTTCTTTTATGTCAGAAGTGAGCAATGCTGCACCTCCAGTATTCAAACATTTATTGTGATCCTGCTTTTAGAAAGAGCAGTCTGAAGTGAGAATGTGTGTTCGTGAAAATACACTTGGGTGTAAACACATACACACACATTTCTGCGTGAAGCTCAAGAGAGGATGGAAAGGACTTAAAGGTGTCACAAAAGTAAAAGCAAACACCAAAGGTCTCACACACGCAAGCAAACGTTGAAATGTGGGTACTTGTCTGAAAGAGGTCGGAGAGTACCAAAGCATTCTAGAGAGCACTGGAGAATTTCTTTTACATATTTTCAACAGTCTACTACAAATAATTAACTCTAGGTTGTTTTAGTGTGTGATACTTAACAGAAAATGGAGAGAAGATTGATTCATTGTGAGTCCCTATATCAAAAACATGTTCCAGTTTCTGCAGAGTGAATATTCCAAACATTTATTAATAAAGTGATTTTATTTTGCACTAAAATAAAGCAAAAAATCTAGGTGGGAAACAAAAGAGATCCATGACATTCGTCAAAAACATCAAATAAATAGGAATGACAAGTAGGTATTAACAAAAAATACCTAATGTAAACAAGCCTTCAATCACAGCTTTTCAATAAATTACAGAGTGAGTTTCCTAACAATGATTCAAACCCGGGAGATACAGATCTGGTTTAGACCATGAAGCGGTGCTCCTTGCCGTCGTGGGCCATGAGGATGACGTTGCGGTTGGAGGTCCAGATGAGGCGGGCGAGCTTCAGGTGGTTCTGGGAGCCTGGGGACGCTGGCTGCACCGGAGGGACCTGGTAGGTCTTAATGCAGCGGAGCTGAGGGGCCGAGTTCAACATCCCGATGCTGCCCAGAAGACTTGTGTTCATCTGAAAAGGACAGGGAACACGCCAAGCTACAGATAACACTTATATGCATTACCCATTAATCAATCAACACTTATTCTGGTTAAACATTCTGCCTGTAAAAGGTCAAACGCACAGTTACCGGAGGGTATCAAAGGTTTTCAAACTTTACAAAAAGTAGAACAATTTTCACACTGCACTAAATCAGCAGATGGGTTTTAATCTATAAATGTGTGTAAGATCAAATTAATTAAGAAAATTGATAAGGCTAACCGTGAGCTCAAGCCCAATAATACGCTTATAAAACCTGATCAAACACTCAGCAGTTGAAATCAGCTCATTTTCACTTGTATTGCGCTTTTTTAGTCTTCCGAAAAATTAAAAGCACTTTAATAATACTCATAATTCACCCATTCAGACACTGATGGCCCCTGCCCATCAGGAGTAACTAACATTCATACACACATTCAGACACCACATTCATACACCGTAGGCACAGCTACGGGAGTAATTTGGGGTTGCGATATGTCTTGCTCAAGGTCACATCGACATTGGCTAGCGTAGCCGGTTATTGAACTGCCGATCCTCTTACGACCCTACTCACCACTGATCCACAGTCAGCCCATATCAGTTCAGTGTAGTTGTGGCAGTTATGTACCATCATTGCCCAAGTCAGAGAGAAAAATACCTTTTTTTAAACATCGGCTGACACCATGGATTCTAATTAATTTATCAAATCGATTCATCGCCGAGTTCTAATGGCATGACTGGAATACCACCTGGACAGAGCACAACCACAATGCCCCGAAGGCTCCGGGTTCATTGAGTGATCATTAGTTGGTGGTCATTACATTAATGGATGAACATACTGTAACTGAAATAGTGGGGCCTTACGGTGTCTCCTGCATTTGCACAAAATATTACGGTTTTGTGAACAACAGATAATACTAGGTAGAGCAGAGGAATCTGAAACCTGCTGCTTCTTCCATTTTCTGGTGGTACTTAGTAGAGATTCTATACAACCTGTACTGTCAATAGTGAAAAATAAGTTGTTGAACATTTTAGAAAATAGACCCTCATCACTGGTTCCTGTTAGTGATGGAAGTGCTGAACCCTCTGAGGAAACATTGAGTTTAACCCGTGATGCTTCTGTCAATGCGTCCTGTGAAGGAGGCACACAGTGTGTGTGTATGAGTGTGTGTAGGAAAAAACACAGCAAGTAGAAACTCTATCGTTTCCTGCGAAGACACCGCCCCTCTCACACACACACACACTCACACACACACACACACACACACACACACACACACACACACACCGACAGAGCGTCTGCCAGCTCATTACCACAGCAGCCGTCTTGTCGGCGCGCTAGTCGCGGTTTATGCTTACAGTAATGCCATTAGTGTGTGTGTGTCTGCAGACAGTCGTGTCAGAGGTCGTAAAGACCTTTCATTCAAAATAACAGTTCTGGGAAGAAGATGTCTGAAGTGTGTTTATCGTGTACGCGTGTCATTGTTTATTTAGATGTTCATATTTTGTTTGTGCACTGGAACTTTTATTTGCAATTATTTACAGTTGGTTTTTGAATGTATATCATGTAAATAACAAACAAAATAAATAAACGATACAATTTGTGCACAGTCATGCCACATTATTCAAAATGTTACTGATAATAAACTTATCTTCACTTGAGTTTTCTAGAAACCATCGAAGAAAATCTTTTAAAACTCGATAAACAAATGTTTTGAAAGCAGAGCATCTGTAGTCATCAGGAACCAAACTAAAAAAGTGAAAACAATTTAACACCGACACCGCAGAGCTCGTGAGGTGAAGTTTGACTGATTTAAAATCAAGTTTTTATCCTACTCTAACTTACAGCCATACAGCCAATCGCCTACACTGCATAAGAACTCTAGCCTGGTCACGTAGGCAGGTCGCAAAATTCGGCCATAGACAACCGACACTTGCTGTTCCTCGAATTTATCTGACAATCGGCTCTCAATCGACATTGTGTAGATGTATCCAATTCTCTGTAACTGTATCCAATTCTCTCTTGACGCAGACGGATGTGTCGTGTTATAACAAGAGTAAAGATTAGATTATAAGTATATATTAAAAGTTTACATTATGTTTACATTTATTACATTACTGTTCCAGAATATCGGCGTCTCTCCAATAGGACAGTTAGATCTGTGTCTTCGTGCAAAATAACCCTTCTTCTCCCCCTCAAGATGTTTTATAGTCGTTTCTATCATACGACCGTAGGCACAGCTACGGGAGCAATTTAGGGATAAGTGTCTTGCTCAAGAACACATCGACATGGGCTAGCGAAGCCGGGGATTGAACCGCCGATCCTCTGATTGAAGGACCCTGATTTTACAGTGAACTGCCCCGTTAAGCTCTGTAGAAAGACCTAACCATCAGCATTTATCTGTATTTGTGTGTGGGTGTCATTCACCTGCCAGAAGGAGATGTGGCTGTCAGCGTTGGAGTATGTTGCCAGGTAACGGCCATCAGGGGCAAACGACACCGCTGTGATCGGACCCTTATGACCGTGGATGTTCTAGGGAGACGGAGAAAGAAAGTGAAACACACTCAGTAAACCAAATGCACTTTTTCACAGGAGCTGAAAACTCTTTGTCAGGAGACTCCTTTCAAATGTATGTGTCTGTAATAACAATTGTGGAGTGGACAAACAAAACTCCCAAAGTTAATCATGTAATTGCAGCTTCAAAAAGGGATTTGTGGAAATAAAAAAAATCTGACAAAACTCTATTAAGAGCTACACTGTGTAAATGTTCAGTATATAAAGGAGTGCTGAGCAGTGTGTGTGTGTGTGTGTGTGTGTGTGTGTGTGTGTGTGTGTGTGTGTGTGTGTGTGTGTGTGTGTGTGTGTGCGCGTGTGCGCGAGAGAAAGGTGCTGCTGTACATGATACAATGAAGACGTAACAAAGCTTGGTGATATGATCTGAAAACAGGAGATGTTAAGGAGTCTTTCCCACAATTTTGTGAATTTTGGTAGATGATTTCGGTAAAGGCCAACTGGGAAATGTTGAGGTGCAGTGGATGGCCAGACAGACAGGCAGGCAGGCAGGCAGGCAGACAGACAGACAGACAGACAGACAGACAGACTTCATCAGTCATAACGCTCAGGTCTGTGGGCTTAGCGCATCCTGAAATCACAATGAAGACACGGCTCTTGTCACCGCCCTGATGATAAAATGATGATGTGAAGGTCTGCGGCCTCTAGAGTCACTACAGTAAACTGGTGCTTACGACCAATAACACCATGGCGGTGTGTCAATCCTGATGAGGGTGTGTTATGAATATTCTGCCAACTACCAACAGTCCCTGGACTACAATACTAAAAAGATCATAAATTCACGAGGTATAAATACAAATAGTTATGACAGAAAAATCCTATGAATCGCCACCTTAACGTGGTGGAGGAGTTTGAGTGGCTCAGTGATCCTGGGAGCTATGTTGTCTGGGGCGTCAGCCCCTGGTAGGGTCTCCCAAGGTTAAAAAAACCCTGATGAATAGCAGCCCACGGTCTATAGCTACCTCGCCCGGACAAGGGAAACCGGGGCACCCTCCCGGAGCCAGACCCAGGAGGGGAGCTCGTCGGCGAGCGTCTGGTGGCCGGGCTTTCGCCCATGGGGCCCGGTCGGGCTCGGCCCGAAGAAACAACATGGAGCAGCAGTCACCCCGTGGACCCACCACCCGCGGGGAGAATTATCGGGGTCGGGTGCTATGCAGACCGGGCGGCGGGCCAGGCAGGAGACCTGGGCGAGCCGATCGCCGGCAGCATAGACTAGCTCTAGGGACATGGAACGTCACCTCGCTAGCGGGGAAAGAGCCGGAGCTGGTGGAGGAGGTGGAGCGGTACCAGCTAGATATAGTTGGGCTCACCTCCACACACAGCGTGGGCTCTGGAACCAAGCTCCTGGAGAAGGGTTGGACTTTGTCCTTTTCTGGAGTTGCCCAGGGTGAGAGGCGCCGGGCGGGAGTGGGGATACTCACGAGCCCCCGGCTGAGCGCCGCTATGTTGGAGTTTTCCCCGGGGAACGAGAGGGTCGCCTTCCTGCGCCTACGGGTTGCAGGGAGTAAAGCTCTGACTGTTGTTTGTGCTTATGCACCGAACAGCAGTTCGGAGTATCCGGCCTTCTTGGAGTCGGTGGGAGGGGTCCTGGAAAGGGCGCCGCCTGCCGACTCCATAGTTCTCCTGGGAGACTTCAACGCTCACGTGGGCAATGACAGAGAAACCTGGCGGGGCGTGATTGGGAGGAACGGCTTGCCCGATCTGAACCCGAATGGTGTTTTGTTGTTGGACTTCTGTGCTAGCCACAGTTTGTCCATAACAAACACCATGTTCGAGCATAAGGTGGCTCATAAGTGTACCTGGTACCAGAACACCTTAGGCCGGAGATCAATGATCGACTTTGTAGTCGTATCATCTGATCTGCGGCCGTATGTCTTGGACACTCGGGTGAAGAGAGGAGCAGAGCTGTCAACTGATCACCACCTGGTGGTGAGTTGGATCAGATGGCGGGGGAGTCGGCTAGAAAGACCTGGCAAGCCCAAACGTGTAGTGAGGGTGAACTGGGAACGTCTGGCGGAGGATCCTGTCCGGGAGGTCTTCAACTCCCACCTCCGGAAGAACTTCTCACAAATCCCGAGGGAGGCTGGGGACATGGAACCCGAGTGGACCATGTTCAAAGCCTCTATTGTGGACGCGGCTGCTCGGAGCTGTGGCCGGAAGGTCATCGGTGCTTGTCGTGGCGGCAACCCGAGAACCCGGTGGTGGACACCGGGGGTGAGGGAAGCCGTCAAACTGAAGAAGGAGGCCTTTCGGGCCTGGCTGGCCCAGGGGTCTCCTGAAGCAGCTGACGGGTACCGGCAGGCCAGAAGGGATGCAGCTGCGATGGTCGCGGATGCTAAAACTCGGGCATGGGAGGAGTTTGGGGAGGCCATGGAGAAGGACTTTCGGTTGGCCTCAAGGAAGTTCTGGCAAACCATCCGACGGCTCAGGAAGGGAAAGCAGGGCCTACCCCAGGCTGTTCTCAGCAGGGGGGGGGAACTGCTGACCCGGACTGGGGACATCGTCGGGCGGTGGAAAGAGCACTTTGAGGAACTCCTAAACCCGGCTAACATGTCCCCCGGAGAGGGGGCAGCGCCGGAAGTCTTTGGGGTGGTTTCTCCCATATCCCTGGCAGAGGTCGCTAAGGTAGTCAAAAAGCTCCTTGGTGGCAAGGCGCCAGGGGTGGATGAGATCCGCCCTGAGATGCTGAAAGCGCTGGACATTGTTGGGCTGTCTTGGTTGACACGCCTTTTCAGTGTCGCATGGGGGTCGGGAACAGTGCCCATGGACTGGCAGACCGGGGTGGTGGTTCCCATCTTCAAGAAGGGGGACCGGAGAGTGTGCTCAAACTATCGTGGCATCACACTGCTCAGCCTCCCGGGAAAAGCTTATGCCAGGGTGCTGGAAAGGAGGCTCCGACCGCTTGTCGAACCTCAGATTCAAGACGAACAGTGCGGATTCCGTCCCGGTCGTGGAACAGTGGACCAGCTCTTTACCCTTGCAAGACTACTGGAGGGGTCCTGGGAGTTTGCCCAACCAGTCTACATGTGCTTTGTGGACTTGGAGAAGGCTTTCGACCGGGTCCCTCGGGGGTTTTTGTGGGGGGTGCTGCGGGAGTATGGGGTGCCGGACCCGTTGGCATGGGCTATCCGGTCTTTGTACGCCTGCAGTAGGAGCTGTGTTCGTATCCTCGGTAATAAGTCAGACACGTTCCCGGTGGGTGTTGGCCTCCGCCAGGGCTGCCCTTTATCACTGGTCCTGTTCGTGACCTTCATGGACAGGATATCTAGGCGCAGCCAGGGGGCGGAGAGGATCCGGTTCGGGAGTCTCGGGATCGCCTCTCTGCTGTTCGCGGATGATGTGGTCCTGTTTGCCTCCTCGGACTGTGACCTCCAGCATTCACTGGGGCGTTTTGCAGCCGAGTGTGAAGCGGCAGGGATGAGAGTTAGCGCCTCCAAATCTGAGGCCATGGTGCTCTGCCGGAAACCGGTGGATTGCTCCCTCCAGGTGGGGACAAACTGCCTGCCCCAAGCGAAGGAGTTCAAGTATCTCGGGGTCTTGTTCACGAGTGAGGGTAAGGTGGAGCGGGAGATCGACAGACGGATCGGTGCGGCTGCAGCAATAAAACAGGCGCTGTACCGGTTCGTCCTGGTGAAGAGGGAGCTGAGCCGGAAGGCGAAGCTCTCCATTTACTGGTCGGTCTATGTTCCAACCCTCACCTATGGTCACGAACTCTGGGTCGTGACCGAAAGAACGAGATCTCGAATACAAGCGGCCGAAATGAGCTTCCTCCGCAGGGTGGCCGGGCTCACCCTTAGAGATAGGGTAAGGAGCTCGGACATCAGGAGGGAGCTTGGAGTCGAGTCGCTGCTCCTTCGTGTCGAAAGGAGTCAGCTGAGGTGGTTCGGGCATCTAGTCAGGATGCCTCCTGGACGCCTCCCATTAGAGGTTTTCCAGGCACGTCCAACTGGTAGGAGACCCCGGGGAAGACCGAGGACACGCTGGAGGGATTATATCTCCCGGCTGGCCTTGGAACGCCTCGGGATCCCCCAGAATGAGCTGGAAAGTGTTGCGGGTGAGAGGGAAGCCTGGGTCGGCCTGCTGAACCTGCTGCCACCGCGACCCGACCCCGGATAAGCGGCTGATAATGGATGGATGGATGGATGACAGAAAAATATCAGAGGAATATTTGTAATTAACTCACTGTTAAGTACTATGTTTTAAGTCACTGCAGGGATATTATTGAAGTAGTATTCTGCATTTGCACACAGAGTCGATATTTTTCGTCACGCTGTGTCAATCCCGTTTACACACCAACTCTGTCGGTTTTCGGTACGGGTTCGTCTTTCTGCGCTTTTTACGCACCCGTCAAATTTGTTTGACCACTCTGAGCCACCATGAATGCAAATATCGTCATCAAAAATGACATCCGATCAGCTGATTCGTCTTACTAGCATCATGCCAAACAAAGTCAAGAATACAGCATGCAGAATTTAAAGACATCATTGTGCTTCGCTAAATGTCTTCTTGTATATTTCATTCATGAACCCTGTTTGGGACTAGCTGTTCATTATAACCACATACTTAATTCAGTTTTGTCTTGCACTGGGAATTCTTCAGAACTAATAGAATAATCAAGGTTCCTGTGCAGAACGATTTTTAGCTGGAAAAAAATAAATACGGACTTTGTATACAATCTAAGTCAGCTAGAACTGTGGTTTTTCGATGCTGCTTAATGTTTTTACAATACAGTCCTGTTTTTACAGATAAAGTTCTGTTAATCTCTGATGCATCTTTTCAGTCTTGTTGCCACTGGCTTTGCACATGCTGTCATTTCTCTGCCAGCACACCGCTGAACCAAACCACCATAAAACGAGAGCCCTGTGACTTTAACATCAGGACTCGAAGCAGCCTGATGTCTTCCTGCGTTATTAATTTTGCACAATGCAAACTGATTTCCTCTGGTTAAGGCGATACAGAATAGGGAATATAACTTTTCCCTGGAAGTTCCTCACCCCCTTCCTTTGGAGTTCCAGGTTTCTTTATGGACTGGCACTAGCCTGGGCTCAAAGTTGTAGTCCAGTGTCAACAGTTTAAAAAGTGTAATGCAGTGTTATTGAAGCTTTATAGAACGATGAAAAACAGACGGGAACAAATAGACAATTTACAGTCCACAGTGTTCTTGTTTTTTGTTTTTTTTTAAACCAACAACCCTCAAACATATCTCAAACAGCTCCACATTGTTCCTCATCACCCATGCTAGCTGATGAATCCAAACGCAGCAGCCTCAGGTTTGAACCCAATAAATTCTGAAAAAAAAGACGAGATGAAACAAATTCTGGCCCCTGTTGAAATTTCATCGAGGCATCTCAGGAAAAACTTGTTCCTCCACCGTGCCGCCTAGATTCTCCCTGACAGTAAGTG
The DNA here is from genome assembly GCF_910589615.1 of Taurulus bubalis. Taxonomy (NCBI): domain Eukaryota; kingdom Metazoa; phylum Chordata; class Actinopteri; order Perciformes; family Cottidae; genus Taurulus; species Taurulus bubalis. The sequence continues at coordinate 3,383,928 of NC_136607.1, read as the reverse complement.
TTTGGTTTGGACGAGATAATTCCATCAGATGATGGGGCAGCTTCTGGTCCAACAGATGCTGCCAATCGCCTCCAGAACTCAAGGGACGAAATAAAGCGCCGCCGCTGCCGCGTGTAACACAATAAACTGTCCCACCAGATGCAGGGTGTGTAACGTAATAAACGCCCCTCCCCCCAGGAGTCCCGCCCTGCCTCTGCCTGTGACTGGGATTACAAACTCTCACCTCCAGATGAGATTAAGATGCGTTACCTCAGGCTTCCAGGCCATGAAATAATAACCCATCCATGGCGATTAAAGCAGATAAAAAAATAACGCAATGAAATGAAAATCTCATATTTTTAATTCGTTCTCTACCTCCTGCTTTTAGGGGAAATCATATTAGATTCCAGCAGTGCTGGCTGGGAAGAAAGGTGAATTATTTTGATTTCTTTTCAGCTTTCATCCCCATCTACCTCGATGTCTTCCCTCCCTCTCCTACCTCGTCACAATTCCCTCTTTCCATCCTTCTCTTCCATCATTTTTCTCTTCGGCCAACAAAGTGGACGCAGTTTGTCGGCAAATATTCATCAGCTCAAATTAAAGAGGCCGTCAAGAATTAAGAACATACAGTTTTTAGGATCCAGGTAACTGAACTTTATCATCTGGGGTTTAGTGTCCTGCTCGAGGACAATTCTAAAAGCTGTCCATCAATTTACCACCTGAGCTACAGCTCCCAGGCTGATCTACAGGTGGCACTTCAACCTATTGGCATGTATTCCGCTACTCATGACACATTAGAAGTGTGCGAGACCCTGCCGTGGGGCTGCATTTGCTTATTTTGCTGTGTTTGGGGTGTTTACAAACCGCAAGAGACAAATCCTACTCATTCTGCCTTCAAGTGCTGGTTGTCTTTGATTAAACCAGTGAGGATTCAGATTTTTCCAGTGAACAGCTGCTTCGTGTCAGAGACTCAATTCCTAGGGAAGTGAAGCAGTGAAGCTACTGTGGTTGTTCAGAGTCTGTGGCTCTTGTGTTGTGTAGCTGTCTGCTGTCCGGGTCAGTGGCACCGTCTGATAGATAGAACATGGTTACCGCTTGATGCAAGATTTGATTTGAAAAAAAAGGCCTCCATCTTCATAGACTGATACAGCAATGGCATTTTACGCGCTTAAATGTCTTCAAATTGTGATGGAGATGGAACCTCCGAATGAACACAAATTAACTTTTGAGATGGAATATGAAATAATTAACTAGCTATTTATATACATTTTAACATTGATTAAATGGCAATGTAATTTATGTATTAATGTTTCATCAAATGCAATTCAATAGTAAAAATCTATATCTATACATTGATTACCTGTATTATTCAAGTGTCCATTTAGTTTAACATATGAGACCAATTTGCACTTGTTACATGAAAACTGTAGTACAATCAGAAAACAGGGCTGCAAGAGCAGCAAGCCCAGAGGACATTATGAGCGCTCTGTGATTGCATTGGATTTCAACGTACTGCATTTGACTGTATTCATACCATTGAAGAATGGTGAAAAAAACAAATGAACAGGAAAAAAAACACATCTATGAACAGAGAGCGAAACAGGTTGCAGAGTAGAACTGGTAATGTGCATCAAATATTGATGCTTTCATATATATTTTGATCAGTGATTGAGAAAGTGTGTGTGTGTGTGTGTGTGTGTGTGTCTGACTGTGTCACGGTGGACTGCCTACCAAATCAATCAGTCTATCAGAGAGCAGTGAAGCACACTGAAACCATTTACAGCACTCTGTACTTCAATACACCTGACGCCTGAGGGACTCAACTGTGTGTGTGTGTGTGTGTGTGTGTGTGTGTGTGTGTGTGTGTGTGTGTGTGTGTGTGTGTGTGTGTGTGTGTGCGTGTGTGTGTGTGTCATACAGAAGGCTCATCCCATCTTATTTCCATCCCCTGTGACTAACACTACCAGCTCTTAAACCACGCCTCCTCTTAGAATGAGACTAATTTGAACCAATAGAAGGATGTTTTCACTGAAGGTTGCATCATTCACAGATTTGTGTATGAAATGTTTCTGCTCCCACCATAAGGGAGTGTTATAATAAAGGCCTTTTTGGCTGAAAGCTCCCAAACCGCACTTTGCATATTCGATTATGTTATATCGATGTTTTTGTTGCATCGAGCTGCGTCATGTAGTATGGCTAGTCAGCCTTATACTCCCAGGCTATGCCGGGACCCCAATGACACACAGGGGGATCCCAAAACCAAGCTAATGGCCGAGCCCAGTGACGTGTCACACGCTTAACAAAGAGAGCTACCAAAGTCGTTTCAATAAGGGAATGCTAACAAGTGGTTACTGATGTGTAACTAAACATGCTAATAACTGTGTACAAATAGTACTAGAGTTGTGGCGAACCAGATATGCTGGCCTCAAAAGGTAAAAGCTAACAATGCTAATAAATGAGTATAGATACAGCACTACAGTTGCAGTCAGGAACAGGCTGCTTTTAAATAGCTATTTTTAGACTGTGGGGGCTAAAATGCTCGAGAAGCCTTATTCTCCTAACGAGATACATTCAATCTTAACAAACTTTGAATAAACAAGCGACAGCAGTAGCATTAAGGCTATGTGGATTTAGTTGAGCCAGTCTTCCTTTCCAGGCCAACGCTCATTGACTGCAATTCCCTTTTGATGCCTACAACCAAACTCTTCTTTACTTCCCTGTAGTCGACAAGCAATGAGCTTTTTGTGAGAATACTACAACACTTCTGTAAGCCAATTGTCAAAATATCAGCAACAGCATTATGTTGTATTTTCTTTATATTTAAGGTCAGAAAGTGAGAAAACATCTGATGAAAATAAAATTATTAAGCACTCATATCGGTACTCAATATTGGCAAGTACTCAAGTTTAACTATTTGTTCTGTTACATGGTGTGGGGAAAAAAAGGTGGGTTTGGTGCATCCCAAGTAGTTACAGAAAGAAACAGATGCAGGCAGAGAGAAAGATCAGTCAGAATGTTTCTTTGTGTTTAATTAGTAGACTCAGTAGAGTCTGTTAAAGAAGCAGAGCAAGCAGCTGGACACACACACACACACACACACACACACACACACACAGCTGACAAAGGGCTGTTCACAGAGGCTGATCAAAGCTGTGGCAGATGGTCATGCATGGACTAGCTAGCTACAGTTGGACGCATACACACACACACACACCTTCACACACACACACATACACGATTATGAACAAAAACTCTCCTCCTTCTTCTTCCTTGATTACTTCCCTTCCCCTTTCTCCCCTCCTCTATCTCCTCTTTTCCTTCGTTTAACCCATCATCCCTCTTCGACACAATCTCCTGGCTTTTCTCCTTCTTTCTTTGGATTAAATCAGGAGGAAATCAAAGTGTTTCACTGGACAATAAATCTGTCTAGTTAATAATACAGATTTTGCACTGACTGTTTATTGAAGATTGAAAATTGGTTTATATTAGAATTATTTTAAACCGTCTGCTGCTGACAGTACAGGAGAGATCCCCAAAAGTCAAGAGGGTTTTAACCCATGGAGATCATGAATGTCTGTGGAACTTTTCATGGCAATCCATCTGTAGTTTTTGAGATATTTCAGTCTGGAACAAAGCGGTGGACCGACCAACCGACATTGCCTTACAAAAAGCCATGTCACTAGCATTACTAAGTTTACCAGTGTCGTAAGACCAGGCTTTCTTTTTGTATGTTGTTTATAGGAAATCTGGTTGCCACTTATGACGACATTTTATAGTAGCAAATTCTGCAAAAAATGTTCCGCACACTGTTTCCACGATCCCATCATCTATTAAATGTTAATTACTGCAAATAACATTCAAAGGAAATGAGTCTCCTGTCTTTACACTGTGCACACAAACATAAACACCTTCTCACACACACACACCCACAATCAAACTAAATGTTGGGTGAACAGGGTTATCAGATATAAATGACCCCCTCCACCAAACTAGACTGCTCAGGTTACTACAAATCAATACGCTGCAAATTACCAACACACACACACACACACACTCGCACGGAAATACACACAAACACAAAAGCCAAGTAGCACACACAAACACATACCACAATCAAAAATAAATGTGGGCAGACAAAGACGTGATTACGAGAGTCATTGCTTCCTCATTTATCAATTACTGAGAGAGAAAAAAGGAAGTTCACGCAACAGAACTCTTCCTATGCTTCTTCATGTTTCCCTTTCTATGCACCCATTGCTACTGCTCTCCTCAGCTCTTCCTCTACTTGTCATTAAAGGTAATACCGCCTAGTCATGGATGGGCAGAAGAATTCAAAGATAGTCAGGAACAAGTTGGACAGTTTGGTGATTTATGGAAATAAATGGTCAAAATGGGGCTGGATAGAATGATGGAGAAATGGATGGATAACTAAAGTAGTAGATCAGTTCAGTGATTGGTGGATGGATGAATAATAAGCCAAAAGACAGAGATGAATGTATAAAAATAATTACTGTAAAAATTGATGAATGGATGATGAATGGATAAAACTGGCAAGCAGGCGAAAGGTTGACTTCAGTGTCAATCAGCAACTAATTAACTACTTGAGCTTTTCTTCCCTTTTATGCTACTGTGAGGAGGGTTGTAGAGCTTTTAAAGTACCTGGCATTTTCCAGTACGAACATCGTACAGGGACACTGAACCCTGGCGAGCTCCAACAGCAATGCGGTGACTACGATCACAGTAACCAACCATGTAGAACCTGAAAAAGTGGTAAACAAACATACATTAACACTTCACCATTTAAGTGGGCATCATCATTCACATACAAACCCTTATGATTAATTCTCACAGTTGATTTTGAATTGGTTGCAAAATTCCACATTGCATGGAAAATGGACAAACTTACCCCTGATAAAAAAATAAGATTGTGATTCGTAGACGAACTAAAGTAACGACAACTAGTCAAGGCAATTTGCCTAATTGAATGTTGCCTTTGAACCTTTCTGATGTGAGAATTGGAAAGAGTGTGTCTGACCGTTCTGAGCACCTTGGGGGTTAACCCTTTGGTTGATGTCCAATTGAATTTGATCAAATACTGACATGTTGAAAATGTCGGATTGGGTATTTTCAAGTGATCAACAATCAGGTGTGCGTAGCTATGTGTTAATCAGCCAAAAAGAGACAGAAAAAATATATACCTATATCAATATACAGATTAAGCTGTATCAGCCACATGCCCCCCACACTGACCTTATAAGGAAACATGTGGGGCTTGTTAACACGCCCATACACACATACACACACTTACTTGCAAATAGCAGGGAAACACTCCTGCAGTCCTTTCTTCTTCACCAGAGACCCTTCAATACAGTACATGATGATATCCATCACCTGAAGAAGAGGAGGTGGAAAAAGAGGAGAAGACATGGCGTAGAAGGGATGAGGAGGAAAGAGGGGATTTTTGTAACTATTTTCCTCAAAGCTAAAATGGTTAATCTTTCCTGGTAGTGTGGAGAATGCCCTCTCCATGTGATGTATAAAAACGTTTACCTCAACCAGCAGATCCACAACATCTCCGGGCATCTTCTCGATCAGGATGTCAATCACTCGCAGTATCTCAGTCTTGGCTCTGGTCAGAGTGGTGGTGTGAACGTTCTGCTGCGACTGAGAGTTTGCCTGAGCTGCGTTGTACCGATGAACCTCAAAAACAAAAAAAGGCATATGGATAAATATCTGTTACTGACTGGGGGAGGACCAGTGGCGGGCAATAGAGGGCAACGGGTCCCACCCACCTTGAGCCACCAAAGAAAAAAAATAAATAAATAAATAAATAAATAAATATATATATATATATATATATATATGTATTATATTATTAATTATATAAATAATAATAATATTAATAAATTATACAAATTGTCAATATTTGTGTTTTTGAGCTATAGAATATACCCAGTAATATTTGTAAAATAGGACGCCTGCGCCAAATATATGCTTTCCTGCTTGTGCACCTCTCAGCTGAAAATTTATGATTTTGCCCAAGGAAGACGGGTCTAATACGCAGTTTAGTCAATCACTCATTAAAGAAATAAATTAATGACATACAATTTATCCAATCAGCTCCCAAAAAAAGACTTCCGGGAGGGCTATTCTCATCTTGCCCCAGGCTGCGCGTTCCTGTGTCTCTGTCTCCTCAGGGCAGACGAGGCGCGTGCCACCCATGATAACAACATGACAGCGGCAAGTGAGAGCAGGAGTACTGCTCTTCACAGAAAAGCAAACGCTAACTCTGTATTATCAGAAGAACTTTGGCGGAGGAACTACAGATAAAGCACCTGGTCCCAGATCAACCGGACCTCACCATAAAATAACAGACTGACGTGAAAGGAACCAGCTCCTGTGGACACAGCTACACCAGGACTACAACTGGCTGCCAGCGTTTCTGAGATGGGAGTGAGACACGGAGAAAAGCTGATGTTGTGATCTTGGCAATAAAACATATTGCCAAGTGACGTGTCGAGTCTTGGCCAATCAGCCTTAAGATGTCGACAGCGTCTTCATTTTCCTCCACCAGTTTTTTAATGGCAAGCTGTCTAGCTTGCAAGCTGTCTAGCTTGCCATTCAAAAACTGTTAGCTAACGTTTTTGGCTAGTGTTGGCGTTACAGTTATTTTATGTTCCGTTACATTTCAGACTTGATTAAAGTGATAAAACATGCCGAATTAATTTGATCCCTGAGCTTGTTTCTCTGCAACACGCCGGTCCAATCTCGGGGTGATGGGAGACAATAACACCGACATGTGTTGTTTATGTCCAGCCTGCGCCGTAACTTAGACCTTTATGTCCAGTGTACTGCTTAACTTAAACTCCGCTTCACAAAGACATGTGTCAAGAGGTTAAATCTGAGGTTATGTACAGACGGATGTATCCGGTCATTTCCGACCTTGATTATTTATTTATTTAATTTTCCAAGGGACCCACGGACCGGTACCGGGCCTTGGCCCGGTGGTTGGGGACCGCTGTTCTAAAATATTAAATGTTCAGTTTTTTAAGTCCGTCTTAAAACTATACTATTCCTCCTGTTTATACTTCTTAATGTGATGGAAGAGAAATTCAGTCATTCAGACATTCCACGGTTTATATCTGAAGTCCATGAGGCATCAAATCAAGTGGGTATCTTCTGAAGTTGTATTATTTTCAATATGAAATCCCCTTTTCATTACCATCCCTTCACCCCAGCCATCATGGAAATACAAAATAAAAGAGGCAACGTTATACTAAAAACTCTGGTTACAGCAACACGTGAACGATGGCTGAGGACATTCTTTAAGCTGCTGTTCGGTCGTCTGAACAGTTCAGTCTCACCTCTCTTGCAATGGTGGTGATGAAGGCCGGCGGTCGAGCAGTGGCGATGAGAGAGAGGGCATGGCGGGCCGATCGAGCGGAGTCAGCCGGCGGATTGAGAGGCAAACCCATGGTGACACTGTGGAATGATAGAGAGAGGGGGGGGAGAGAGAGAGGCAATGGTTTCATTCAAAAATATATATTTTACTGACAGAAACATAATTAGTTAGTTTAATAGTTTACCTGTTTGATTTTCAGAGATAAATCAATCAGTGAGGTGAAAAGGAACAAGAGCAGGTGAGCAGGTTTTAAAAGACGGGTGACAATTGCACCAGGGGCTTAAGATAAAAAGAGAACTATTTGAATACAATGCTATAGTTTATATATTTCCTATAACAAAATACTGAAATTATGAGTCCCAATGGTTCATACTGATGACATATATCTTAAAATATATAATCCAAAAAAATAGTTAATTTTTGTAATCAAAAACCTTTATTTGTTTTACTTTTTACAGTTAAAAAACAGAGTAAAAAAGTAAATGATTGAAATAACAATAATAATAATAATAGTCATTGCTTTACAAGTCACATGTGTGTCTTAAGTCTAGTTCTAGTCCAAGGCCTGCACTTTGTGTTTGCCATTTCAAATTTAGACAAGCTATACCTTTACAGTCATAATAATAATAATTATAATAAGACTTTTTAGAACATACTTTTGTTTCCTTGAAATAAACCTTTCAACATCTAAGATATGCGAGTGCCTCAGGGTGGTATCTTTCATTTCTGAGCTGTATTTTGTCTGGCAGAGCAGAGTCTGTTGTCTGAACAACCAACTGCACATTTCAATTCTCACGCAACCTGATTTTGTAAGTTTTTTGTTTTTTATAATTTATAACCTTTGGTTCGGGGAATTCACTCCTACTGAAACGGTTGAAGTCCAGGCAAGTCACGGATAACAAAATCGCTGGTGTTCAAAGTCAAGTTTAAGAACATGCCCACCAGTGTAACAGTGGCTCATTCATGTGTTTTATTAGTTTAGGAGCTTTATGGTATAGAGGAAAGCGATCTATCAACTATAGAATATCATGAGTTTATCCTTTCAGGAGAGATTCTATGATGATGTAAAGAGGGAGAGACACATTTAAATGTACAATCGGACGGTGAGAGGAAGAAAATGAGATTAAACGGAGAGCGGCGGAGAGATCGAGCCTTACTAATATATGGAGTGAAGAGATTAACGGACAGCTTATAATGTCAAGGCCGAGTCAATGGGAGCCATTCACCAGACGACAGCATAATGGACTCCCACAATGCAACAGGAATTAGACACACACACCCTAACAGCTGGCCACACACGCCCCTATGAGTGTGCGTTTGTATGTGCGTATGAGAGAGAGAGGGGAGGGGGGGAGGCCACCTTGTTAAGAAATTACTCTGGGGAGAGAGGGAGGTTGGGAGTGATGGCTGGACGGCCGGCCGAGAGGCCCGATTCATCTCCTCTGATTACGGATCACAGCCACAGCACTTGTAATTAATACCGGTAATATATTGGCAATATATCAGCGATATTGAAATCTTTAATTTCATTTCGAGAGCTGGCTGTAATTGGGAACAGTCACGGTGTTGATATAGGGCAACGGGAGGGCCGGCAGCTAATTGTACCGAGAACGATTGGGGTTAATGGCCGACACTCACAACATATAATTAAATAATCTGGATTATTAGCACAGGCACAGGAGAACACAGTGATATGTCTCAATTCAATGAAATGGTTAGCAGTGAGGTCAGTCAAAGGTGGTGCTCTACTGGACGGCATTATATCCAGAGGTGTTCGTTTGGTGCTGAGCGGCAACATGAAGCAAAATTTTGACTAAAGAAAATCTCAGAATTTGCCAGAAAACTGTCAAATTAAAATTAAGTGAACTGGATTACGAGATCAGTTTAAAAATTGTTCAGCGACTGAATTTACAGTGTGTAGAGCGAACAAGAACGCACACACGAAACCGTGTGCGTGTGTGAACCTGGCAACATGACTGCATTCACAGTATTGCGCTGACATTAGCCAGTCAATACTGAGTCACACACATACGGCGAGGATTGGAAGTATTGATTTTTTTGTTTTGTGCGAGGGAGCAGTGAATAGGAAGCTGAGACACTGTGACTGTGTGTGTGTGTCTGTCTGTCTGTCCGGCTGTTTACTGATCTGCTCAATGAGATGCAGACGGGCGGGAATTTAGTACGTGAGTATACAGATTTGAGTGCTTTATTTAGACGGCGTATAAAACAGCATATGCACGTATAATGTAGGTCCACTCAACCGATTCATTTGGGTCAACAGCCACCCGTCACAGAGTTCTATACAATCAGACTTCTTTTAGCAACTTGAGGAGACACCCCCTGCTGCTCAGGAGAGAGAGTGCAGGTGTTAAGACACTTCTGCATTGTGTTCACTTGGTAGAACCAGAGGTTGACGCCTGGTTTAAAATCTGGATGATTGTTTCAATAACTACCATTATGTGAAGAGGAAGCCACACTCAAAAACTTAGACAAGCGACATAAAGGTATACTCGTTTGTTAATTGGAAGTGCTAATAAACACTAATATTTGGTACCACAGACAACAAAGTGCCATGTGCAGTCGGCATGGCAGCAGGTCAATTTTAGAAGACACAAGGTGGGGTTTTATTGCAAGCCGCATTCATGCATTTGCAGATATTTTGCCAGTGCAGGCGTGTGTTCGCAGAGTGCAGTGAGAGGAACATGTGACCGGCTTTACTCGCTGGATTAAGAGTGGACCAAAAGAATGAGTCAAACTGTGTTAATGACTGAGACACTGACAGAAGCGCAATGATTGGTTTACCAAGCTGATTGGCTTAACGAGTAGCTGGTTCCCTGACATAATGGCTGGTATGATGCAATGTTGAACTGCTGACTGGTTACTGACTAGATGTTTTACCAGTTTAGAGACTGATTCACTTACTGATTTAGATGCACTGGCTGGTTTAGGTAACCACTTACCGACTGGCTTGCTCATTTACAAACCAACAGAATGAAGTGGGTTGCTTAGTTTGGTAACTGGGTGGTTTGCTGACTAACTGGTTTAGTGATCTATTGACAGGCTGATTCAAGAATTAACTCACTGACTGGGTCACTTATCGACTGACTGTTTTACTGTTAAAAGGTTCAGTGGCTGACAGGTTTTCTCAGTTGTTTACTGACTGGTTGGCAGACTGGAATACTGACCCACTGCTAGTTAACTGACTAATTAAACAACTGGATTACTGACCAATTCACTGGCTGATTAACAGCAGCTCACATACATTCTGCATTTGTTCAATAGTGATTTATATTTATGTGTTCATAACTTCATCATCTCTGATTGTTAAATGAAACACGCCATTGTCTAATAACAACACCGTAAACCTGCATTTCAAGCCGGGTCTGAACGTAATCGAGTAAAAAGACCCAAATGAATACAGGCACAGATCGAAACACATCGACGCAAATTTTCTTTTCTGAGAAGTGACCCGTGGTTTTGGGATGATTGTTTTCCGGCGAGCAAACGTCCCGCAGTGCTTATGTGTCGGCATCTGCGGTGACAACAACCTGTACTTATCTCTGCACAACAAGCACCAAAACAGTGGTTTACTGCCGGGCGACAAATCTTTCAAAAGGCACAACGTAAAGACATATTACCTCAACTAAAACTCACGTGTAAGATTTGGTCATGTGATAGATAGATGTGATTGAATCCAAGATGAACTTGGACTGTAAGCATATTATCGTTCCACTATTCACACACATAAGTCACAAATTGCTTCACAGGGGCATTTTAACATGCAAGAAAGAAAAAATAGAACACATGGGCCACTAGTTTAAGAGAGAAGAGTTAAAAACACAAAAAGGCCAAATAGACAATAAAGTACGCAAATACATGCATAGAGTGCAGACTTCCCCAGTCCCCAGAACCGAGCTCTGCGGGACACCACAAGACACAAAGTCTCCCAACAGTGACGGCTAAACTTCTGTCAGTGAGATAAGGTAACGCTGAGCCGGATATGCCCACCCAATCACGAAGCCTCTTACTCAGGATGACATGTTCCATAGTCTCAAACGCAGAGCTGAAGTCAACGAGTACAGAACAATCACATGCACTCAGCAGTATTGCAAAATAAACATTGATTTGAACATTTGTACCATCCTTTTTATTATTAGTTAGTAACAGTTGAAGTATTGGTGCCATCACAATGTGTGTCAAGGGCCAAGAAATTCCACCACCTTGTTTTTTACAGAACTTTGTGTAATTCATGTTTCCCTTTTTTTCCAGACTTGTCCTTCTGTTTACTATTTTGTATTTATTTACCTTCTCTTCACTTTCTATTCTACTACTAAAATCAGATTGCATTGTTTTTCTCTTCTACACACACGCACAGTGGCAGCAGACATATCTATACTCATTTAACCAGACTGAGCCAGCTCGAGTTTCAGACTTAATAGGATCAACTGGATTTCAGCAGGGAGAAGACGCGTGCACACACGCACACACACGCGCACAAACACACACACACACACACAATATGAGAGGATGCCACTGAATTACTTTCTCTCTGTGACCTCTGACCTTCACTTGTACTAAATGCTACAACCTCACCATGGGCCCAATCCCAGTGTCCCCCCTAAGGCCTTAAACCTTAAACCCTGAACCCCTAAAGACTTAGCTAAAGTCACCTGATAAATGATTGAATGTGAGAGAATGTAAGGGCTTGAAATGGTGTAAATATGAATGAGACGGCACTTTCCCGGGACAGGGATGTCATGTGTACAGATTGTAAAGCCTTCCGAGGCAAACTTGTATTTGTGATGTTGGGCTATATAAAATAAACTGAATTGAATTGAACTTTGTTCTGCAACATATATTTATGTTATACTTTTTACTCCCCGATATGAAAGTCTTCCAAGCTCTTTCCTCACAAGATGAGTTCATTTTGAATGATTTATTAACTTCTTTTTGTCAAAAAAGCTTCAATAACAATACCAAATGTTTGATGAATAAATAAATAACTTCTGATTTCATATGTTTTTACATTCTACTTTTAATCCAAATGCAGACAAGCGGTTGATATTGGAGGTATTTAATTACTACCAGACGGCAACCTCCGGTTCAGAAAAGTGAAGCCAATGCTGAAGTATCTTTAACTTGTTTCAGCCAATGCTGAATGCATATCTTAAGGAGCTTATGGTGCCATATTACCCCACTAGAGAGCTGCGCTCACTGAATGTGGGGTTACTTGTGGTTCCCAGAGTCTTAAAAAGTAGGATGGGGCTCAGAGTCTTCAGTTAACCAGCTTCCATTTTCAGTCCAGGGGGCAGGCACGGTCACCTCATTAAAGAGTAGACTTAAGACTTTCCTCTTTGATAGCGCTTATAGTTAGGGTTGGCTCAGGTTTATTGCTAGGGATGACTCCGTCAGGAGAGGGATCCTCTTCTCTCTCTCTCCTTCTGGATGAATTAATGTCTCTTTAATGCACATTACTAACTCTACTTCTTTCCGGGAGCCTCTGTGCTTCCTCGCTTTAAGTTTCCATGGATCGTGGCTGTGTCTGGAGCAGGTCCTGCCCCCTGCCATGGTGGCCCTGCTGATGCCCCTCCTCGCTACCTCCTTCTGCGGACATGGATCGCGGTTATCTGGATCGTGGTCCATGCCTACTACTCATTATACATATAATTTCTGTCATATTCATTGAATGTGCTGTAACTGTGTTACGTTGTTCATTCTGTAAACATGACATCTATTGCTTCTGTCCATCTGGGGAGAGAGATCCTCCTTTGTTGTTCTCCCGAAGGTTTCCCTGTAAAGGGTTTTCACTATCTTTATTTGGGGGAGTTTTTCCTGATCCGATGTGAGGTCACAGGACAGGGATGTTATATGTGTACAGACTGTAAAGCCTTCCGAGACAAATTTGTATTTGTGATTTTAGGCTATACAAAATAAACTGAATTTAAGATGTCGACGGGCAAAACCAATGAGTGATGACACGATGACTACGTCCACTTCTTATATACAGTCTATGCCAACTACTGTATATAATTCTCCGTTAGGCTAACTTTATTATTAATTATTTTTCTTGAATCCATTCAAGAAGATCCATTCATGCCCCACCATTAATCACAGTCGATCACCCGGTTGTGCACGCAGCCCCACTCCACAGGCGACCACGCTGTTTTACCCAAGTTTTTCCTAGGGTTGTCACGATACCAACATTATGATTTCGATACAATACCTGCAATAAATATCACGATACTCGATACTTACGATACCAGAATTCAATACCACAAATACGATATGATACTGTAGAGTTGGGAAACAGCGAGACAGTAGGCGTAGTTGCAGTCGAGAAAGTTTACTCAAGCTCCACATAAAATGTACAATACTTGTGCAGTACTATAGCGGCAGCGCAAAACCCCACGCTTCCCGGAAACCAAACCAACAAACCAACCCAGACCCCGGAAACCCCACCAGCTCTTAAAGGCACAGTAGCCCTTAGGTGAATGTCTCTCTCAGTCCGTATGTGGGTCACCACACAGGCCCCCCCAGAATTCACCCAACCAAAAGTGCAATAGACGAAAGTCAGTGAACAGAGTCCGACCCCAAAAGGCAAAGTCAACGTGGTGGGGGGCGGACCAAACGGCCGAAACGGCTGCGCTTCGCAGCAGGGGGCGCCAGTGGGGCCGGGGCAGGGACAGAGGTCGGGGCCGGGTGCGGGGCTGAAACAGGGGGGCGCCCCCGGCGTGGGGGCAGGGCCAACTGGACGGGCTCATCAATGTCTAAATGAGCAGGCTTGAGACGGTCGATAGCGACTCTCTCCGGCCTGCCCCCCCTGTCCACAACAAAGTTCTTAGCGCCCGCTTCCAGGCCTCGGAAGGGGCCGTCGTAGGGGGGCTGCAGCGGAGACCGATGGCCGTCATGGCGGATGAAGACATACCTCGCCGCTGGCAGGTCCCTGGGGACATAGGACTGGGGGAGGCAGTGGCGAGTCGTCGGGACAGGCACGAAGGCGTCGGCGACGCCCCGGGACACAGTTCGGTGAGAGGAGGCGGACCAGGGTGCAGTCGCGTCCGGTAGAAACTCCCCCGGGACCCGCAGGGGCTGGCCGTATACCAGCTCGGCGGATGAGGCCTGGAGGTCTTCCTTGGGGGCAGAGCGGAGACCGAGCATGACCCACGGGAGGCGGTCAATCCAGTCGGCGCCCGTAAGGCTGGCACGAAGGGCGGCCTTCATGTCACGATGGAACCTCTCACAAGCCCATTAGCCTGCGGATTGTACGCCGTAGTGCGGTGTATCTTTACCCCCAGGTGCTCAGCAACTGTAGTCCAGAGCTCCGAGGTGAACTGTGGGCCCCTGTCGCTCGTGATGTCACCCGGCGTGCCAAATCGGGCCACCCAGCACCCGATGAATGCCCGGGCGACCTCCGCAGCTGTAGTGGAGGACAGGGGGACAGCTTCCGGCCACCTGGTGGTCCTGTCCACCATGGTGAGAAGGTAAGTATATCCGCGGGAGGGGGGCAGGGGGCCCACCAGGTCCACATTCACGTGGTCGAAGCGCCTCTCTGGCACCACAAACGGTGCCAAAGGGGCTTTTGTATGGCGGTGCACCTTAGCACGCTGGCACGCGACGCAAGAGCCAGCCCAGGCTCTAACGTCCCTCCGGAGACCAGGCCAAACGAACCTGACGCCCACTAGCTTAGCCGAGGCCTTCACCCCAGGGTGGGAAAGGCCGTGGATGGTGTCGAAAACCCGCCGCCGCCAGGCAGCAGGCACCAGCGGGCGCGGTTGACCGGTAGAGGTGTCGCAGAGGAGGGTGGCGTCTGCTGTGTCGAACACCACGTCCTCCAGCCGTAGCGCAGTAGGAGCCGACCGGAAGGCTTGAATGTCTGAGTCCGTGGCTTGGTCCGCCGCCATAGCGGCGTAGTCGAGCCCCAAGTGGACGGACCCGACGACCACTCGAGAGAGGCAGTCGGCGACAAAGTTGTCCTTGCCCGACACGTGCTGGATGTCCGTGGTGAACTCGGAAATCGCCGAGAGCTGACGCTGCTGACGCCCCGACCACGGCTCCGTAGCCTTGGCCATGGAGAACGTCAGGGGCCTGTGATCCACGAATGCAGTAAAACGCCTGCCCTCCAACAAGAACCTAAAGTGTCTGGTGGCAAGGAAAAGTCCCAACAGTTCCCTGTCAAAGGTGCTGTACTTGCGCTCGTTTTCCCGGAGCTGTTTGCTGAAGAACGCCAGCGGCTGCCAGGCGCCCCCACCCACTGCTCGCACACCGCCCCCACCGCGTAGTCAGAGGCGTCCGTGGTGAGGGCAATGGGGGCAGTGGGAGACGCCAGCAGAGCAGCGTCGGCCAGCGCGGCCTTGGCCGCAGTGAAGGCTATGTCCATCTCCGAGGACCAGTCCAACACATCCTTGGGCAGCTTTCCCTGCAGGGCTTCGTACATAGGGCGCATGAGGTGGGCAGCACGGGAAAGGAAACGGTTGTAAAAGTTCACCATGCCCAGAAACTCCTGCAGAGACCGTACGGTGCGGGGGCGAGGAAAACCTGCGACGGCCTCCACCCTGGCGGGAAGGGGGACGACTCCCTTGAGTGACGTGGTGGCCGAGGAAGGTGATGGACGACAGGCCAAACTGGCACTTAGCTGGGTTGACGATGAGGCCATGTTCGCTGAGGCGGCCGAACAGCTGCTGGAGGTGAGTCATGTGCTCCTCCATGGACGCACTGGCCACTAGAATGTCATCTAAATAAACAAACAAAAAAGGCATGTCCCGAAGAACGGAGTCCATCAGGCGCTGAAACGTCTGCGCCGCCCCCTTGAGGCCAAACGGCATACGCAAAAACTCAAAAAGCCCAAAGGGCGTGATGACGGCCGTCTTTGGGACATCCTGTGGGTGGACAGGCACCTGGTGGTATCCCCGCACCAGGTCCACCTTGGAGAAGACGACGGCCCCTGCCAGGTGGGCAGAGAAGTCCTGTATGTGCGGGACGGGGTACCGGTCAGCAGCGGTGGCATTGTTAAGGCGACGGAAATGGCCGCACGGGCGCCAACCCCCGTCGGCCTTAGTAACCATGTGTAGGGGGGACGCCCATGGACTGTTTGATCGGCGCACAATGCCGAGGCGCTCCATGGTCGAGAACTCCTCCCTGGCGATCGCAAGCTTGGCTGAGTCAAGGCGGCGGGCCCGGGCGTAGACAGGGGAACCCACAGTGGTAATATGGTGCTCCACGCCATGCTTAGCCACCGCAGACGAGAACGTGGGTGTGGTGAGGTCGGGGAACTGGGCGAGTAGGTGTTGATACGGGTCCCCGGTGACCAGCGTGTTTGACAGGCAGAGCGCCCCAGCCCCCCCCAGCGTGCAGGGGTACGAGGCAAAAGAAAGGGCATCAATCAGGCGGCAGTTCTTTACGTCCACCAGCAGGCTGAAAGCACAGAGGAAATCTGCGCCCAGGAGCGGCGTGGATACCGCAGCCACAACAAAGTCCCAGCCGAAACGGCGGCCGCCCAAACACACCTCCAATTGCCTGGTGCCGTAGGTACGTATGGGCGTGCCGTTAGCGGCGTCCATCTGGGGGCCGCGTCCGCCGGCCACGGTGTCCACGGGTTGAGCTGGCAGGATGCTGCGTTGTGCGCCCGAGTCGACCAGCAGCCGCCAGCCCGACAAGGAGTCAGCGATGAATAACAGCTTGCAGTCCCGGCCGGCGCCCATAGCCGCTAACGAGCGCCGGCCCTGGCGTTTCCCTGCGGCTTGAAACTGCATGGCATACGGCACTGCTTGGCCTTGGCCCCAAACCTGGCATGGTAGTAACAGAGCCCGTCGTCGGGTTGGCGGCGGGCCGTCACCGCAGCTACAGTGTCTGAATAGTTTTCCATGGGCGGGGTGCCCTGGTGGGGTAGCAGGGCATGGACAAACTGCTGCCGGTTGGCCAGAAAAACCCGGTCTGCTTCAGCAGCCAGAGTGCGATAGTCCTTGGACGCGGCGAGGGGGGAACTGGCCAGTGCCGTGCGTACAGGCACTGGGAGCTGCCTCAGGAAAATGTGCGTGAAAAGGAAGGAGGGATCAGCCGATCCTAGCACGGCTAGCATTTTTTCCATCATCTCCGACGGCCTGCTGTCGCCGAGGCCGTTGAGGGAGAGCAGGCGGTCCGCCTTCTCCAGTTCAGACAGTTCGAAGAGTTTCAGAAGAAATGTCTTCAGTGCTTCGTACTTGCCGGCAGCCGGTGGAGCCTCCAGCAGCATCATCGCTCGTGCCGTCGTCGAAGCATCCAAAGCGGCCACCACGTGGAAGTATTTGGCATCCCGACTTATTCCCCTGAGCTGGAACTGGGCTTCTATGTGCTGAAACCACGGCCGTGGGTTATGCTGCCAAAAGTCCGGCAACTTGACGGTAGCGGCGTAGACGTTAGCCATGTCGTTAGCACCGGCGTTCGGTGCGGCGGCGCCGTTCTCGTTGTCGGACATGCCGTATTCACTCTCAGGGTCACCAGTGTAGAGTTGGGAAACAGCGAGACAGTAGGCGTAGTTGCAGTCGAGATAGTTTACTCAAGCTCCACATAAAATGTACAATACTTGTGCAGTACTATAGCGGCAGCGCAAAACCCCACGCTTCCCGGAAACCAAACCAACAAACCAACCCAGACCCCGGAAACCCCACCAGCTCTTAAAGGCACAGTAGCCCTTAGGTGAATGTCTCTCACAGTCCGTATGTGGGTCACCACAATACCACAAATACGATATGATACCACAAATACGATACTGCAAAATATATCTATAATAGTAATAAATAAAACATCTGTATGTTCCCTTTTTTACCAGCTTGTTCCTGCCCAGCTTTTGGAACACTTAACAAATGGCATTAATATTAGTATTAGCCTACAGCAAGATATTAATGAAAACTACATGATGCCATCATAGCATTGATTATACACAGCTATGTAGGCCTATTGTTTGGGGTGTCTGTCTAAAAGGTGCTTTGCCATGTTTGACATGTTGCATCCCTTGGTCTGTGTGGCTTGCTTTGAAACAAGTTTTGCAGACAGGTCTCTATGTGCAGGCAGCATGACAGGGAGCGGACCACTGAGTGTGCTCACTATTTTAATTAAGTATCGATACAAAAAATATGCAAAATCGTATTGTTTTTAAGGTCCGCGGTACCTTTTTAGTATCGATACACCGTGCAACAGTAATACATATATTCAGGTACAGTGCTTATCTGTTAATTTCAGAATGTAAAATAGATTGGTGTGTTGTGATTGATCAACAACTGCAACGTTTGTGTGACCGCAGACTCACTTGGCCAGCTGCTTCTCGGCGTCAGCGCAGAGCTCCAGTAGCCCCATGAGCACCGCCGACACGTCCATGTACGGCTCCCACACGGTGAAGCCTCGGCCAATCAGGTCGATGGCGGTGCGGCGGATGGTGCTGTGGGGAGGCAGCTTGGGACTCGGGGGCTGCAGCAGCAGGAAGGTCAGTGCCTTGCCTGCAAACGGCAGAAGTGGTGGAATCAGAGTAATGAAGAATAGAATCGGGGGGGGGGGGGGGGGGGGGGGGGTATATGGAAGGAGGCCGAACCTCCAACAAAGCTACAGAACATTTTATGTGATTTAATCAGCTATCATTTCACAATTTCTTTCCCTCCCTTTTCTGCAGATGACATCAGAACAAGAGAACAGAGAATTGTGATGTGATAAAGGTGTAAATTCTGCTGCATCGGCCTCCATGAAACTTCTTAGGCTGTGGTTACAGTTGTCTTTTCCATGCAACTTTTGTCAGGTCTGTACGCTCCGAGATCGGACATTGCTCTCTTTAGGATCCTGATCAGCCAGACCACGTACCGAAGTGGCTCACATTGGGAGTTTCTCTCCCGGGAGGGCAAAGGGAAGAGAGGAGGAAAACCCAGGACTGGAGCACAGCTGAGACCTACATTCGGAATCCTGCATCGAAGTTGATGCTGACATAAAAACCAGACATTGCCCAATTTAACAGGGACTTTTATTATGAAAAATGCATGGACAATTAAATGTGTTAATCCTAGTATTACAGCTGCTTCTTAGGGCAGGTCGGATTGAAGTGTTAAGCGTGGTTGTTAGTGTTTGGGCTGAAATAGGTCATTACATCTGCACTTATGTGTTACACTACCTGGGACGGTCCACATTCAACACTGACAGCAATGTGAATGCACCAGAGTTAGCTAAACGGCTAGTTTGCGTTCACATCACTCTGAAGCATTTAAACATTTACCGTCACATGCCCGCCCACCGCAGCAACATGTCAGCTCAATAAAGAAATCATAACTTCTTATGAAGGAAAAAGGAATAAATCCTCTCTCTCTCCGACACAGAGGCACACTCACACACTGAGAGGATGCAGGCAGCGAGCAGGATGGAGGTCGCATCATAGCTGACCTGACATTTGAGCCAGTCTCTGTGGGGACAGGCTGACCATTAAGGCTCCTGAAAATACCCTCCACCCCCTCATCTCCTCCATCCTCCTCCTCCCCCCCCCCCACACACACACACACCCCTCTTTCCTCCCCGGATGTCTGTATGTCTGTCTGTCTGTCTCACCCACTGAAGCCGGAGGTCCGGAGAAGATTCTTGCTTCGGTGTCTGGTTATGTAAATTTTCACACCAAAAAACAACATGTTCCATGCAGTTATCATAAATGACCTGGTCATTCTTTTATCGATGTATGCTCAGAATGGCCTCGATGGAGTTCTACTGTCAACAGTTCATTGTATCGTCACTTGAAATGTAAACGATATGAAAAAACATGGAACTTGAAACAGATAATTTACTACGAGTATTTATAATCCTGTGATGGCTTGTAAGGCCCTCCTTTCTCCAGACACACAAAGCTAATGTCATCATCTGGATCTCCTGGCATTTAATCATCATCACCCCCCCTTATTGGTTTAGAGACACACACACACACACACACACACACACACACACACACACTCACACAATATAGCTGGAGCCTATATATTTCCGTGTTAGCATCGCTGGGCAAGACTGCTACATTATATACCAGCAGCGACAGATGGAGCGCTAACTGCGTTAGCAGCGTTGTACTACGTCGTTATGGGGAACATAGACTGCAGGAGATGGATGCTTGCACAAACACTGTTAGTGGTGATGTTGTGGTGGTCGCCGAAGAGACAAAGAGTCAAACATGCAGAATGGGTGTGCGGTCAACGTGCTGTGACTCGGTGATAGGGCGATGAACTTTGACCCTCAGCTGGCGATCAATGTGATGTGGGAAAATGCCAGCAAAGGCGTGGAAAAACAAAAGAAATCATGTTTTTGCTACATTCATTGATATACAAACAGTGGACTATAAATATCAGCAGTCAGGTAGGGTTGGATGAACTTTGACCCCCAGTTAGTAATTAGTACAAATCATCGAGAGCACCAACATAAATCAATTACATTCAGAGTTATGCTGTTCCTTTCGGCTTTTCCAAAGGAAAACCACACCCTCGACCTTGTTCTTACATATGGCATTGACGTGGAGCATTTAGTAGTGTTTCCACAGAACCCTCTTTTATCAGACCATTGCCTTATAACTTTTGAGTTTATACTACCGGATTGTACGGCGTTAGGCAAGAGTTTTTACACCAGATGTCTAACTAACGGTGCTGTTGCTAGATTTAAGGAAGCGATTCCTTCTGTATTTGATTCAATTCCATGTCTCAATATAACAGATGACTCCTGGGCTAACTTTACTCCCTCCCAGATTGATGAGCTCGTCGATGGTGCTACTGGCTCATTGAGAGTGACACTGGACTCGATAGCCCCTCAAAAAAAGAGGATAATTAAGCAAAGGAGGCTCGCTCCATGGTACAACCCTCAGACCTGCATATTGAAGCAAGCATCACGGAAGCTTGAGGGCATATGGCGTTCCAACGGTCTGGAGGAGTCCCGGTTGGTTTGGCGGGATAGTCTGAGAACATATAAGAAGGCCTTCCGTAATGCCAGAGGAGCCTACTACTCATCACTCATAGAGAAAAACAAGAGCAACCCTAGGTTTCTCTTTAGCACTGTGGCCAGGCTGGCTGAGTCATAGCTCGGTGGATCCGTGTATTCCTATAGATCTCAGTAGTAATGACTTCATGAGCTTCTTCAATGGTAAGATTCTGGCTATTAGAGACAGGATCGATGATCTCCTGCCCTCGACTACTGCCGGTCCATCCTCAGGTGGGATGGCCATGGAGGAGGCTGTGGGCCCTGTTGTGTGTCTGGATGGATTTTTTACCATCAACCTCGACCAACTGTCTTCAATGGTTTCTACTTCTAAATCTTCTACCTGTCTCCTGGACCCTGTTCAGACGAAGCTGTTTAAGGAAGTTTTACCTTTAATTAGCACCTCTCTACTAGATATTATCAATGGGTCTTTACTAATGGGTCATGTACCACAATCTTTTAAAGTAGCTGTAATTAAACCTCTTCTTAAGAAGCCCACTCTGGATCCAAAGGTGTTGGCTAACTACAGACCTATCTCTAACCTCCCCTTCCTCTCTAAGATACTGGAGAAGGTAGTCGCAAATCAGTTGTGTGATGTTTTACATAATAGCTTATTTGAGGAGTTTCAGTCTGGATTTAGAAAGCATCATAGCACAGAGACAGCACTAGTGACAATTACTAATGACCTTCTAGTTGCACCAGATAGGGGACTTGTCTTGTCTTGTTAGACCTTAGTGCAGCGTTTGACACCATTGACCATGACATCTTATTACAGAGACTAGACCAGTCGATTGGTATTAAAGGTACAGCACTAAGCTGGTTTAAGTCGTATTTATCAGGTCGATCTCAGTTTGTATTTGTAAACGATGAGGCCTCGATGACCACCGCCGTTCGTCATGGAGTTACACAAGGTTCTGTGCTTGGACCAATTTTATTCACTTTATATATGCTTCCTTTAGGCAATATTATCAGAAAACACTCCATAAACTTTCACTGTTATGCCGATGATACTCAACTATATCTGTCGATTAAGCCAGATGAAATCCACCAGGTCGCTAAACTTCAAGCGTGTTTTAAAGACATCAAAACCTGGATGACCTGCAACTTCCTGCTGCGGAACTCGGACAAGACTGAAGTTACTGAAGAATTATCTGATGATATGGTTTCTCTGGATGGCATCGCTCTGGCATCCACCACCACCGTAAGGAATCCCAGAGTTATTTTTTTATCAGGACCTGTCCTTTGGCTCCCACGTGAAACAGATCTCAACTACTGCAATGCAGAGTTCCATGAGAGTACGCTGTTCAGCTCACACAAATTAACCGTGTAACCGTGGCTGTCAGCTGTCGGTTACCAAAGCAGTGGTGGGATTCTACTTCCTAGTGTCACCGAAGTGTTCACTCAAGAAAAGTACAGCAAAAGAGGCAAAAAAGTCCTTTGCGTTTTATTTATAACTTGAGTGGACAGCATTTACTTTGGGACCGTTTAAATTGTATTTTCGGACGGTTTGGGATGGATTGGATTGGATTCTCAGTTGCTTTAGCAAAAATAAAAAATAAGAAAAACTGCAATTCTTAAACCTGCTAAAGAAAAATAAAAACCCAAAGACGTCCCAAATGTTCAGTAGGAACCAATGTCCATGGTGCTGAGAGCCACAGACGGGTTCGGGAAGTTCGAAAGCACTGAGATGTTGCAATGGTCTTTTCATTTCAACTCCCTGACAATAAGAACAAATATACATTGAACATCAGCCTCTCGTCAGGTCTGTGTTGTGTTCCTCTGATAAGAAATCAACTCGATATCAGTTTCAAATCAACTGACCAAAAGGTCACCAGTCAGATTCAAACCCTTTGACATTGATACGCGTGTATGTGCTTTTCCCACAGTCAGCCTGCACGTCCCCTCCCCTCTAGTCATTGAGCAGGAAGTGAGAGGTCCAGGACTCAAGTCCATTTCTCACAGGCGGACATCTCTGTTTAAAAGGCAGGCCCGGACACAAATTAACCAAGAGTTATTGACAAAGCATCAGTTGGCCATAATGAGCCGTTCGTTACAGCAGTAAACACGTCATATAAACACAGAGTTGTGATTAGGGCAGGAGGAGGAAGGAGGCTGGAAGGAAGGAAGTAGGGTGGAATAAAGGATGGAGGGAAGTAGAGGGTGTGAAATAGTGACAGATCAGCAAAGTTTACCAGGCCGAGTCGACCACTAACAGGCCTTTCTACATGTTTTCCTCCGTCGGCCCTGCTCCCTGCTCCCTCTCCTCTCTTTGAGCGTAAATGAGAGGTGAAGGTAAATCAATGTGGGGGACTTGGTTCGTGGATGAGAGCCGGATGGGACTCGCTGCATTATGAAAGTAGTGTCTGGTCAACAACCACTGCATACATTAAGAATGTAGTCTGCATCACCTAGCTACCAGCACCACCTGTTTTGGGGGAGAACTGCTGTCCCGTTACTGGTGTGACCGGGAAACGTAACCTACTAATCAAACGTAAACCTTGCAATCACTTTCAAGTAAACCAGATTGCTCCATCAGACCAAAATGAATAAATAATTGCAATCACTTAGAACAATGAAAATAAAGTTCTATCTGTGCAAAAAATAACTAATATTTAGTTACTACTAAATAGCTTATTGTGGAAAACAATAAGCTAATTATTTTTTTGCAAAACAAAACAGAATTAGTGCTGATATGTATGAGCCATCACGTATCAGTATTAGTGGCTGCAGGGAGCTGCTTTCCTCTACAAATCTTTTTAAAATGGGGTTGTAGATTAGATACGGCTACTCTCAATTCATGCTCAATGTTGAGCTGAGAGCCGTATTCTGTTTAGAGAGACGTAACAGCAGAAAAGATGACCTCAGGAGATCTCACGGAGATTGGCTTTTTGCAAAACGCCAATCTCACGGAGATTGGCTTTTTGCAAAACGGCAAGAATCGGCAAGTCGCGCAAGTGCATCCTTTTAACGGCGTAACATAAACATTTACCTGAAAGTGCAGGCATTTCTCCATGTATTTATTAATGACTTAGTTTTATGTCCGCATACTTTGTACTTTTGTAATACCTGAAGCCAGCAGGCTCATTGTTGGGTACAAGACACAAGCACTTTGGCTCGTTTCACTTGGAGCAGGAGCAAGAGAGCTACTGTTGCCATCTTCACCCTGGGAGCGTTTCAAGAACGCAGATATAGTCTGCTTTTCATGCAACGAAGGGTGCCTTCAGGGCACCCCTCTAATATAATGATAGGGGAAACAATGAAGCTACAGTAACTATTACCTGATCATTTATAAGTTTACAACTTTTCAAAATATTTGAATGCAGGATTTAGCTTCAAAGCCAGACATTTTGCGAACAAAATACTGATACTAACCTCGAAACATATCGCTATTATGGATGAAAAATGGAATGGAAAAGAAATTTCTAAACTTGCTCACAGATATACAATGTGAAAAAAGGTTAATCTTTACATCGCTTATTTGATAAATGGAATTGGAAGAGCGCTGCTAAAATCTCAAATCTTCTGTGGGAGAAAAAAATGTAAAACCCAATTTCCAATCGTCTCTCATGAATATTTTAAAATGCCACCGTTCACGGTGAAGGGGCCTCAGAGGGCACTCCAGGTATTTTGACATTTACTGAGAGCATTATTATATGTTATTATATGTTCGGGCATGTAGTCAGGATGCCTCCTGGACGCCTCCCATTAGAGGTTTTCCAGGCACGTCCAACTGGTAGGAGACCCCGGGGAAGACCGAGGACACGCTGGAGGGATTATATCTCCCGGCTGGCCTTGGAACGCCTCGGGATCCCCCAGAATGAGCTGGAAAGTGTTGCGGGTGAGAGGGAAGCCTGGGTCGGCCTGCTGAACCTGCTGCCACCGCGACCCGACCCCGGATAAGCGGCTGATAATGGATGGATGGATGGATGAGAGCATTATTGTCCAGCGACGATACACAGATGGACAGTTTGTCTCTTATCCTGTCCATAGACATCCCACCTTCCCTCTGTCATCATCTATCCTACCTTCCTTCCTCCCTTAAGCTCAATATCCCCCTCTGTCTTCCCTACATCCCTCCTACATCCCCCCTCTGCCATATAAAAAACATCAATTTATACTCTGCTGTATAGACTACTGTACCCTCCCTCTCTCTGGGTGGACAGCTCTCATTCATCACATGCACTGCGCTGTATGCCAACAAAACCGATCCATCTTTCAATTTCATAACAGAGAGAGGAGATGGGGGTGGGGGGGAAGAGAGAGCTGGAAAAAGAACAGAGCGAAAAGGAGAGGGGGGATAAAACGGACAAAGGGGCGGGAATGAAAGCAGCATTACAAGAATAAAAAAATGTCCTCCCCCAACGCTTTTTAAAATCATCTGTAATTGTCTGCTGGAGCTTTATATTAAGTAATACCACCTTTTACAGGGTTCAGCCTCTTTGTGGGGTCAGTTCAAAGAACAGGGTGAGTTTTTAAAGGAGCAGCCTCCTCAGTTTGGTTGGTGGATACGGTCCTCCAGTTGTTCAAACTGCCTAAATACGACCTATAGGGGCAGGAGTAGCATGATGTTACAGCCTCAACATCTTGGCCAAGAGGAGGCCGGGATGGAATGGGCAAGCTGCATAAGCCTCCTTCAGCTTTCCAAATGCACATGATCAATCACTTGTCTTAGAGTCTGACTGTAAGTAAACACAGAAAGTAGCAGCCCTGGAACGGCCATTATGTCGAGCTGCATAGTAATCAGCATCCGACCTGACTCTGCGGCAAAAGCTTTCCTCCTGTGAAAAGCAGCAGCAGGACCACCAGTTTTCAGAGGTAAAGTATGCCATGTCACCTTTTCCTATAGCTCCTTGTCTGTGCACTCTCAATAAATGCAGTCCTCATAATAGTTGTCAAGTTCCTATGTATTTTTCGGTCAACTCTTGGTCCAACTTGCAATGACCTGGTACATGTGATCCCAAAGGACGCACGGGACAACTCATTTCCAACACAGCTCAATCTTTATTGTTTTTCTTATTTATCAATTGTTGGCTGGTTGGTCCATCTAGGTTGAAAACCTTCGAACACAGTGGCTTCTTTGGCTGTAACATCGGTTGACTCCTTCCTTCTCTCTGTCTCAGCTGAAATGTTTGCTGTCAGAGCTTCCCTTTGCAGGTGTTTCCAATTAAGTGATCAGCAGCCTGCACTGGCCTACTGGCGGTGCATTCTGGGACTTGCAGTCTTTCCCCCTTTTTCCTTTTCTTTTCTTTCTGGCAAAGTACCGTAATTCGACTAAATAATGAATTAACTCAACAATAGTACATGGAATAATCTGCCTTTGCGTTTATTTATTTTTGTTTCCTTAAAAGACCCTTGATAAAGCAAGGAATCTCTCTCTCTCTGTGTGTTTGTGTCCTTCGCTTATCTTTAAGAACCGTTCATCCGATCTACGTCGTACCTGTCGGGTGTGTTGCTGGGGACCCAAAGATGTGTGAAGGTTTTGAAGGTGGCGCCATGTGGACCCAGGACATGTTTAATATTGATAAACTTTGAATAAGCAAGCAGCAGGGGTGGTGCTTCAGTGCTCTGAGGACTGAGTTGTGCACAGCAGGCCTTTACAGGCTACGACTCATTGACTGCAGTTCACTTCTGCTGCTGGATGCCGGAAGCACTAGTGTTACAACCAAACTCTTCTCACTTCCCTGGAGTCAACGAGCGATGAGTGCCTTTCAACAACAATTTGGCAGCACTTCCGGCCTTCTCCGAACTCGGAAAATTGAGCTGGATGTAGATCCCTTTTCAGCTAGCCATCGTGACCACTCCAGGCAGCTACTTTCTGTGTTAACTTGCCCCTTTATAGTTCTACATGACTCGTGCGACAGGTTTGGCCAACCTAATAGTTTAGTTGTTACCCAAGAGAAAATTAAGAAATCTGATGATGAGTGATTTGGGGGGGACTTTGAGTGAGTCCTTGCTGTTGTTTAATTTAAGGATTCTATTGATCTAATCTGAATTAATTTGGAGTTTGAAAAAACATGTAATGTAAAATGATATTCTGTTGTATTCGGCTGCCAAGTGGTATGATAAGTGTGAACTGCCAATTGGTAGTATACCTTCTACAGTTCAGTAGTTACAAAGACACAGTCAAGGTCTTTAAGCAGGTCACTGTCCAGGAGAACATCCTCCATGTAATCTCTTGTCCATCTCTAAAAATGTCAGATCCTCTTATTTTTGCCCTGGACCACTTTGATCAAGCAATACTTTCTGGCATCTAATGTGTCCCATTCTTCTGTTCCCTCTTCTGATTGAAAATTAAGTTTGAATGTTCTGGGGTTCAAGCTCTGCAAGAGGTATCATTCTCATGAACAAGTTTGTGCTGTTTAGCTGGATTGGACTTTAACCTCACGGTAGATGGCACAAGGCTGAGGATGAGAATACAACAATGTTCTGCATTGTTTTATGATTAGGAATAACAATGTATTTGTCGAGAGTTGGGTCTTATGCCATATTTCCACTGCATGATATTGAACCCGACTCTTCTTTGGGGTTTTAAATTTGCAAAAGTTGTGTGTACTTGTTTTAGTACCTACTTGGTCAAGATTCCAGGCGAGCTAAACCAATACTGGAAGGTGGATTTAACACACTGTAGACCACTGATTGGTCAGAGAAAATCATCTCCAGTGCTGGATGGAATATGCTGCATAAACTCGCCATTTTTAAATAGGCAAGCGGCCACTAATACTCTCAATTTTGTTATTAACTCTACTCAGACTTTAATTAATGTCAACGTGCCGTACAATGCAGCGTACAATTGACAAAGTGCAGACGTTCTTCTGTTTGGTTGCCGGTGAAAAGATTCAACAAGTGTGGCGTGGAAGATGATCTCTACCGCGATCAGCTGGCCCACACTGCGAAAGTACCATCAATAGTGGAAAAAATAAATAAAGACCTGGTACTAAAAGTTGAGTTAGGCCAAACCATGCAGTGGAAATTAGGAATAGTCTTAACGTGTTCTTTCATTTCTGGAACTTTTCCAATATCATATTGTATTTTATCTGGGCAAAGCTGTGTGACTTCTTGATGTTAAGACAGCATTCAATATTGATGACTTTGAGAGGTTTGGTTTATTCTGTTGAAAATAAGTATCACATTGTCCAAATGAAACCCAGCCAAAGGGGTACGTGATAGGTTTTTCTCTCTCTCTCTATCTCTCTCTATCTCTCTCCGTCCCTCCCTCCCCCTCTCTCTCCCTCTCTCTCTCTCTCTCTCTCTCTCTCCCTCCCTCCCTCCCTCCCTCCCTCTCTCCCTCCGGTGAGTCCAAATAGGTGAGTAGACCACTGTGCACAGGGCCAACATCACGCTCCACAGTCTATCAGTGAGAGCACAGGCTCTGTCGCTGGGCGGATGGCCCCAGAGGCAACCAATCAGAGCTCAGGGGCAGCAGGATGGAACAGCGGCTCTGCTTAGTGCGGGTTTGATGCCCACCAAGGTCCAACACTGCAGGCACAGCGTGGCACAGGCTGGGCCCAGCGAGAGTGAGTGAGTGAGTGAGTGTGTGTGTGTGTGTGTGTGTGTGTGTGTGTGTGTGTGTGTGTGTGTCAAGCTCCTTAAGGTGTCAAGCTTGGTGGGTGAAAATCAATCCCATCTCTCTCCTCACCTCTATTTCAACACCGAAGTTTCTACTTTGGCAGTTGTGTAGTTCTGAGTTTGGAATAACTATGGTCCTGGACCAAGACTGGAGCCACTGAACATTTCAGTATCTTTCTCAAGGTGAGAGTATTGTGAGGCCACCATATATGCACATGTACATAATATGAGATGAAGTCCCAAACCCAAAGGTTGTGGGGTCTAGGCATCACCAAAGGTACTCGATTCAGTTGCTAGCGACCATGAGTACCTGGACCAAATTATATACCAATCCAACAGTTGTTGAACTATTTTACCCCTCAGCCTCATGATGGTGCTACTTTTTTTTTTCAATATTACTTTTAGTATTGAAACTTCTCCAGTAAAAAGATACCTTTTTGCACTCGGATCTAGAAAAAAGATTACTATTTTTACTGTTTCGCTTGCAGTCAATCACCCTGAGCGTTCTTTGATCTAATGTGTCATGTGATTGGCCCACTACAGCATCAGCCACAACCTTCTGTCTGTGGTGTGGTGAGGTCAAGCACTGTCAAAATGCCACCAAAACATTGGAAAGTATGGCTACATTAAAGGCCTGTGGGGTCTTTTAAAATCAAGTCAGTGGTGGCATTTTATGGACTGACTGCTTCCATTCAGATGATGGGTATCAAATGAATTAGAAAAAGAAGGGATCAAAGGAAGTACTCTATTTTTATCGGAAAAAAGGGTACTGTTATTGTACTTTTTTAAACAATACCCAGCTAGTGTGGCTAAAAAACAACAATAGGGAACATTTGCTGAACAAAACCAAAATGCCCAGGCCTTAATTACGGTCAGTGGAGAGGAGGCCATGCAAAGGGAGTCAGCTCTAAGAAACCAAAAGGTAGAAAATAATGTTTCTCTGTTTCTGGCACCAATTCTGAACTTCAGCAAAGTCAAGTGACACAGAGACAGCCCCAACAACGATCCAGGAACACACAAAAGTGTTGTCATGGTTCATGGTGGGAGGACTCCCTACATGACCTACCTTGGGACGCAAAATACACATGTTGATATGCAGAATGTAAACATGGCAATGAAAAGTGTCATTTCTGCACATACATGTGTGTCTAGCTAGTGAGTAGTTGGATGACCCTCCGCTCGTCAGTCCGAAGCCCTCGGGCACCTGTCCGCCGGCTCGAGTCCGTGCCAAACCCTTCGAAGGTTCAATCTCAGCGCCGAACTCGGCCCCAATGACCCCCAGCAGCACGATGGCGGTGGCTTGTTTGCGGCGCTCCTCATATGAGTTGGAGATCTTCTTGGCGTTTGGCGGAAGGTTGGACAGACAGCCTGGTAGAGAGAGTGAGAGAGACGTTAACACAGGGCTCTTCTGGCGGTTCCAGTGATTTAAGTGTTTTGTAAGATGAAAACATGATGTGAATTGATTGCATCTATTGTCTTTTACAAACATGTAAAAGTAGTCTACACACAATAAATAGACATCCATACAAAATGATGTATGTAAGCATTTCAAATATTGATTTAGAACTTTAACTTTCAGACTAAATGATTATGCATTTCATAGGAAGTTTCAAATAGCATAAACGTTTATTTTAGTTCGACCATTGAGGATTAGTTCAAGAAGAATTTTCCAGCCCAACATCACCCAAATTCTGAGACCCCCTTTCAAATTACCGTAACTCTTTGAAAGCGGTACATTACGGTAATCGTAAAAAGAGTGGCGAGCTTGCCTGTAGGGATGGAAGTGAGCAGAGCAGGAGAGCAGGTGTGAGTGTTTGAGTGGCCTTTGAGTAGCGTTTTCTTTGGAAATAATATGTTGGTGTTGTAAATAATAGTATTAGTAGAGTTTCTGAGAGCTCTGCCACTGGCTGGCCCACCTAACCCCAACACTAAAGGCCACGTTCCTGTCCCCACAAACAAAAAGAAGGACACTGGGAAAAGAACAGACAGAAGGCCAGCCTAGGGAGGAAACGGTATACTCTCTACCGTAAAAGCACTCCCTGGGTGTGTGAGGAGTGCAAGGTTGGGTTATGTCTTCAGCTAGACAGGAACTGCTTCATTGAGCTAAACAAATCTCTAAAACGCCTGGACATGGACACATATTAGATCTTTGTCTTCAAAAGCTGTATTAGTAAATGAATTAATATCAGATAATGATATTGATGTGTTGTGTCTTACTGAAACCTGGCTGAGACATGAGGAATATGTCAGCCTAAATGAATCTACTCCTCCAAGTCATGTTAATATGCACATTCCTCGAGGCACTGGCCGAGGAGGTGGAGTAGCTGCCATCTTTGACTCGGGTCTGTTAATGGGTCCTAAACCTGGATTGAACTGCAACTCATTTGAAAGCCTTGTTCTTAGTATTTCACATCCAACCTGAAAAACAGTACAGCCCATTCTGTTTGTTGTGGTATATCGAGCACCAGGTACGTACTCAGAATTTATTTCAGAATTTTCTGAGTTTTTGTCAAGTTTGGTCCTTAAGACTGATAAGGTTATTATTGTAGGGGATTTTAATATTCATGTTCATGTCAGCAATGATAGCCTTAGTGTTGCATTTAGCTCATTGTTGGATTCGATTGGCTTCTGTCAGAGAGTACAGGAACCGACTCACTGTTTTAACCACACCCTCGACCTTGTTCTTACATATGGCATTGACGTGGAGCATTTAGTAGTGTTTCCACAGAATCCTCTTTTATCAGACCATTGCCTTATAACTTTTGAGTTTATACTACCGGATTGTACAGCATTAGGCAAGAGTTTTTACACCAGATGTCTAACTGACGGTGCTGTTGCTAGATTTAAGGAAGCGATTCCTTCTATATTTGATTCATTACCATGTCTCAATATAACAGAGGACTCCTGTGCTAACTTTACTCCCTCCCAGATTGATCAGCTCGTCGATGATGCTACTGGCTCATTGAGAGTGACACTGGACTCGATAGCCCCTCTAAAAAAGAGGATCATTAAGCAAAGGAGGCTCGCTCCATGGTACAACCCTAAGACCCGTATATTAAAGCAAGCGTCCCGGAAGCTTGAGGGCATATGGTGTTCCAACGGTCTGGAGGAGTCCCGGTTGGTTTGGCGGGATAGTCTGAGAACATATAAGAAGGCCCTCCGTAATGCCAGAGGAGCCTACTACTCATCACTAATAGAGAAAAACAAGAGCAACCCTAGGTTTCTCTTTAGCACTGTGGCCAGGCTGGCTGAGAGTCATAGCTCGGTGGATCCGTGTATTCCTATAGACCTCAGTAGTAATGACTTCATGAACTTCTTCAATGGTAAGATTCTGGCTATTAGAGACAGGATCGATGATCTCCTGCCCTCGACTACTGCCGGTCCATCCTCAGGTGGGATGGCCATGGAGGAGGCTGTGGGCCCTGCTGTGTGTCTGGATGGATTTTTTACCATCAACCTCGATCAACTGTCTTCAATGGTTTCTACTTCTAAATCGTCTACCTGTCTCCTGGACCCTGTTCTGACTAAGCTGTTTAAGGAAGTTTTACCTTTAGTTAGTGCCTCTCTACTAGATATTATCAATGGGTCTTTACTAACTGGTCATGTACCACAGTCTTTTAAAGTAGCTGTAATTAAACCTCTTCTTAAGAAGCCCACTCTAGATCCAGATGTGTTGGCTAACTACAGACCTATCTCTAACCTTCCCTTCCTCTCTAAGATACTGGAGAAGGTAGTCGCAAACCAGTTGTGTGACTTTTTATATAACAATAGTTTATTTGAGAAGTTTCAGTCAGGATTTAGAAAACATCATAGCACAGAGACAGCACTGGTGACAATTACTAATGACCTTCTAGTTGCATCAGATAGGGGACTTGTCTCTGTACTGGTCTTGTTAGACCTTAGTGCAGCATTTGACACCATTGACCATGACATCTTATTACAGAGACTAGACCAGTTGATTGGTATTAAAGGTACAGCACTAAGCTCCACCAGCCATGGAGTTCCACAGGGTTCTGTGCTTGGACCAATTTTATTCACCTTATATATGCTTCCTTTAAGCAATATTATCAGAAAACACGCCATAAACTTTCACTGTTATGCCGATGATACTCAACTATATCTGTCGATCAAGCCAGATGAAATCCACCAGGTCGCCAAACTTCAAGCGTGTCTTAAAGACATCAAAACCTGGATGACCTGCAACTTCCTGCTGCTGAACTCGGACAAGACTGAAGTTATTTTACTCGGACCAGAACACCTCAGAAATCAAGTATCTGATGATATGGTTTCTCTGGATGGCATCGCTCTGGCATCTACCACCACCGTAAGGAATCTCGGAATTATTTTTGACCAGGACCTGTCCTTTGGCTCCCACGTGAAAGAAGATCCGGCACATCCTGTCTCAACGCGATGCAGAAACATTGATCCACGCATTTGTTACCTCAAGACTGGATTACTGTAACTCCGTCTTATCAGGCTGCCCTGGTAAATCCCTTGGATCTCTCCAACTGATCCAGAATGCTGCAGCTTGTGTACTAACGAGGACGCGGAAGAGAGATCATATTACTCCTGTACTAGCTGCTCTCCACTGGCTTCCTGTAAGATCGAGAATCATATTTAAAATCCTTCTCCTTACCTACAAAGCCTTAATTGGTGATGCACCATCATATCTTAAGGACCTTATAGTGCCATATTACCCCACGAGAGCATTACGCTCACTGAATGCAGGGTTACTTGTGGTTCCCAGAGTGTTAAAAAGTAGGTTGGGGGCTAGAGCTTTCAGTTATCGGGCTCCTCTTCTGTGGAATCAGCTTCCACTTTCAGTTCGGGGGGCAGGCACGGTCACCTCATTTAAGAGTAGATTTAAGACTTTCCTCTTTGATGGCGCTTATAGTTAGGGCTGTTTCAGGCGTACAGTTAGGGCTGGCTCAGGTTTGCCGTGGTCCAGCCCCTAGATATGCTGCTATAGGCCTAGACTGCTGGGGGACATTTTAGGAAACACTGAGCTCCTCCTTTCCTTCTCTTCCTCTTTTCGCTCCTCCTCTTCACCTCTTCTTTCTCTCCTTCTGGATAAATGATTGTCTCTTCAATGCATATTACTAACTCTACTTTCTTTTTACATGGATTCGTGGCTGCCTGGAACCAGGGGGAGGACCCCGGTCCTCCCCCTGGCCCTGCTGATACAACCATGGCCCTGCTGATGCAACTGGCCTGGAGCCGTCCTGCCAGCTGCCATGGCCCTGCTTTCTCCTCCCACTGCCCCTGGGATGCCCCTCCTCTCTACCTCCTTCTGCTTAATGGGTCGTGGCTATCTGGATCATGGACCATGCATACTACTCATTATATGAATCATTTCTGTCACATTCATTGAATGTGCTGTAACTCCGTTACGTTATTCATTCTGGCCACATGACATCTATTGCTTCTGTCCATCCGGGGAGAGGGATCCTCCTCTGTTGCTCTCCCTCAGGTTTCTTCCCCTTTTTTTCCCTGTGAGTTTTTCCTGATCTGATGTAAGGTCCCGGGACAGGGATGTCATGTGTACAGATTGTAAAGCCCTCTGAGGCAAACTTGTATTTGTGATGTTGGGCTATACAAAATAAACTGAATTGAACATATAACAGCCTGTAACATGGATAATGAAAGTATTTGAGAAGATGTAAAATAGGTTAAATTTAATTTTTGTAATCTCAAAAGTTTTCTTCATGTTCATTTACAATTGTTTATGAAGAGAAACCTGATGGAAATTTAAATATGTTTCTTTACTTTTTTGTTATTACACACTGTTTTAAGCATTTATAACATATAATAATGACAAATACTTGCCAGATTTTGAAAGCTACATACAATAATTTAGCCAAAGGACATTTTTTGACACATTTATTGATAAAAAAAAAAAGGACGGTCAATAATTACAGATTCTTCAGCACCCCACAGACTCTACAGATCCTAAACAATGTGATAGTATAGACAATTTGCTGTTAGGCCCCTGCCAATGCACCCCAACAAATGTTTTTAAAATATGCAGTACGATGTCTCCCAAAAATCCTCATGACCACAACAGCTATACCCTTACTACTATTTATATGGATTTGAGAACAATGCAGTTTTATATTTCATTTTAAGGTAAAATATCATTTATACAATTATTATGGACAATATATTTGAGTTAGATAAAAAACATATCAAACAAATGCAATTTTATGGAATCACACACAACTGCCTTTGCAGTGGTAGTGACTCGAAACCAAAAGAGTATTATACAATATAATAAAATACACTACAGCTCCTACATAACATGGATATTTGAGGACCAGCTATATATTTCTACCAACAAAAGTCCCAGCATTTTAATTTGCCTCACGTCCCAAATATGCCTCCTCCAAAAATGATGAATGTAAAACATCCAAAAAACTGCCAACAGCTCCATCTAATGTCCTTCACATGATAAACATTTTTTTAAACGCAAAACTGCAGGACCTGAAGCACAGGACCTGTAAAATGTTGCTTTCACGGCACTTTATCGCTTTCCGTGACTTACTAAATTTAGATAGGAACATTGTGGTTCATTATGAAAGGTCTGGAGATACTGCGGTTCTGTTTATTTCTTTCCTCGGACACGTTTGAGAGATGTTATAGCTGAATAGAGTGGGGGGCGTTCTCATTTCTTTCTTTTCATGGTGCTAAAAAAAACAGCAGGCCTGTGAGTCTCCATTGAGCCGATAACAACTGAACAGGCACACTTCTATTGTCCTGGTATTAACCATCGCTCGCGAGCGCGCGCACACACACACACACACACACACACACACACACACACACACACACACACACACACACACACACACACACACACACACACACACACACACACACACAAACAGACAGAAAGCCTTTATTTACAGTGCAAATACACACACACGGTCATGTTCACAGACCTCTGGAAGGCTTTTGGACATGTGCAACTGGAAACCGTTTTGGTGTGTGTGCATGGGCGTGTCCATCCATTGTGTTCCCCAAGACGACCCCAAAATAACCTCTTTTGTGTGTGTGCACGTGTGACAGGAGCTACACAGTGGGGAACTGCTACAGCCCTGAGAGGAATACAAGAGTGTGTGTGTATGTGTGTGTGTGTGTGTGTGTGTGTGTGTGTGTGTGTGTGTGTGTGTGTGTGTGTGTGTGTGTGTGTAACACAGTGGGAGATGAGAGCTCCTTACACCCCTTGGATCAAAGGCCTAATAAGGACTACATAAAATCTGTGTGTGCATGTAACAACCCCCCCCCCCCCCCCCCCCCCACACACACACACACACACACACACACACACACACACACACACACACACACACACACACACACACAATCTCACCATCTATTTTCTCTTTTTTTATTTTGTGGATGAGTGAGCACAGCATTGTTATGGATTTGAATTGCAGGGGAACTAGCACTAGCACACACACACACACACACACACACACACACACACACACACACAGTGTGTGGAGTGAGGGGTTAGCAAGCACACTGGGTGTGATGAATAGAAAGAAGGAGTTAGTTGGTCACTGCTGTGTCTACTTCCTGTTGATCTTCACAGAGTTTTTTCATCCCATGTGTTGGACTTGTTAACATCATATATGATCCTCAATGGGGGGGCCTGGAGACTGATTACTGAACGATGACGGCCACTCAGGATAAAAGGACACAGTTATCTTATTAAATTGTGTCAGCTGGCGAGTTGTTCCTAAAAACAGGTGACACCAAAATTGCATCCAAATAAAAAAATGACATTATGTTCATATTGTTGTCTTTTTGCATGTTGTCCTCACTTTTGGAGCGCAAACAAACTTGTTTGAAGACATTTCCTCGCCTACAAAATCTCATGAATTCAGTCTCCTCTTCATCCAGAGAAAGGGCCCAATCAACTCTCCATTTTTACTTCCACGAATATAATAGCAACCAGATCTAACCAATGAGTCTCAGCACAAAAGGTGCTGTGTTCTAAAACGCTTTGGCGGACAACAAACTGTTTCTTTTAGGACTACCTTCTTTTTTTTTTTTTTACGATTGTCTTCCAATATTTTGCCCACCGTGTGTTTGTTTCTCAGTCCACTTCTAGACCTCAGGAGCCCCTGCCCCCATATTTCCATATTATATCGTGGTGTTTTTTTTTTTTTTTTTTTTTAATAATGAGATTGCTAAGGGCCAGCTGTCATTTGGAAAAAGGCCCAGCGGCCGGCTCTGATAAATGGATTACAGATAGCATCTATCCCCGGGCCAGACTGGGCCAGTAGATAACAGAATTAGAGATACACTCCCAACCAGAATCACTAAAAAGTTGAGCTTTACAGAGAGAAAGTGAAAGTAAAGAGAGGGAGGGAGGGAGAGACAGATACTTCTAGTCACATATAAACCTAAACCTTCATTCAAGAAGGGAGGGAAGAACAAGGTGCACCCTCGGCAGTCCTTCTAAAGTTAATTTCTTAGCATATTAACAGAAGACTAGAGGACGAGTGTACAATGTGGTGTGTGAATGCATATGTGCACTGGTGTGTTCACTACCCAGTCAATAAACAGTAACTTGACAGCTTCTGACTTCTGATTGGATGGGCACCCGTCAATGGTATTCACTTCTGATGTTCAGAATGAATAAACGTGTTGTGGAAAAGACAAATCTTTCCTAAAAAATGCCACCAAAAATATGTTTCTAAGACAACAGTAAAGCTGACAGGAGGAACGGGTTGTGCCTCTGCAGAGAAATATTTGGATTTATATCCATCTCTGACGTTGTCAGGTGTTTGACAAGGACAAAGGGTTTTGACCACTTTTTCTGCAACAGTTTGTTGTATTTCTGCAAATTGGGCATTTAGTTGTTGGTAGAAATGGACTGGGTTTACGTTGTTCTGGGCCGGAGTGAATAAAGGGACTCTCACACAACAAAACATGTCTGTGGATGATGTACTTAATGCAACACACATCAAAGTTAAAGGCAAGGTAATTTAGTCTTACAACCAGCACGTCAACCAGATCAATACTGAGGGACAAACACCTCAATAGCAGACAGTATTAGACTTGGCTAATACAAATTAACAAATTATTAGAGGCATGAACATGATGTGTTTTTCAAATCTAGTGTCAAATTCATAATGTTGAGCAAAATAATACTGTAATAATAATAATTTTCTAAATCCTTTGTCCCTGCACTGTTACAGTCTGTTTGATTTGCTCACTAAAATCTCTCAGACTGTCCCGCTGTCATGAACGCTGACGTAAATCAGATCATCTGCATTGCCTTCAAATATTGCCATGTGCTCACAGCAATAAGATTGATGAGCAGCAGCAGGTACTTCTTGACATTTCCTTTCCCCGAGTTTGGTTCACCAGGCTACATATGTACTAAGGTATGGATACCTGACAGGACCTGATGGGTGGGGCCGGGTTCGGCCGGATATTTACAAATACGTTCATCTCCATGTCAAGTTATTTCTACTTGACCTGGTGCTTCTTGTTCTTTTTAGTAAATATAGTGTACAAACTAATAAAAACGATGGACCTACTGTCTTTGTTTGGCTACTTCTTGTTCAGTGCTGCTTGGGTTTTAGAAATTACTGTCAGCACGGTAACAACAATTGCGTGGTTAAACCAGAATGCCTGTCTCTTGGACTGTGGTCAGGTTCGGTCAGAAGAACGCGTTTTCTTGAGGGAAGATCTGCAGAAACTATTCAGGGAAGAAAGAACGACGGTGACCTCCTCTGCCTTTTTAATCATTAATCTAAGTTTTTTTATTTTGGGCAGCGAAGTGTACTTATTATATTTTTTTAAATATAAGTTTATCTGTAAATTCAGTTGTTGGGTTTTTCTTTTTATAGTTGTGTCCATCTCTCTGATGTTGTATCCATCTCTTCTTAGACAAACATAAAGGGAAATTCTTTATCCTAGTCTCTACTAAATATGGGTCACACTAACCATTTTAAGCCTCTACAATGCAATTAAAGCCTTTTCAAGACATTCTTGTATTATCTATGCTTTCTACCTCTGCTGAAAAAGGTCCAAATGGACACAATTTTAAGACCCAGGTTGAAAAATGTTTCTTTCCACACAAAATAAAGTAATAAAGATGACAAAACCTGCCAGCTGAAGTAAACATAGAGATAAAAACTGAAACGTAAAACCTTTAGTGATTTCTAGTTGTTTAAAATGTTGGGTTAGAATGTAGATTCAAACTAAGAACTTTACTTTAAATTATATGACACAGGTAATGAGGACTTTTAATATGACTCAGTGGGGCATCCAAGAATAAATAATCCAAGACTTTTTTCAGACTTGCAGAAGCCCTGAACTTCAATAATTTCAGAGACGTGAGCTTTTCTTGCGGACGTTCGTCAGGTGGCTTCGCTACCTGCAGCCTCTCGGCCCTTGTGGACGAACTGATTGACTTTTGAAGCCTATTGATCGGCTTCCTTCACGACCGGCAGATCTATTATAATGACATTGTATCTAAATCCTATTTGTTGGCCAACCTGCTCCCGAACATAACCCAATAAGCTAAAGAGGGACGGACAAGATCGCCTCAGCTCGGCTAAATCTTCATAAAAACCACAGACGGATCGGGATAAAAAGGCTTTCTGGCTGGAATGACATTATCCATAAAGGAAGGAATCTATAAAAAAAAATAAAAAATAAAAAAGGCAGAATGGTGTAATGCAACAACCTGTGGAGTTCATGTAATCACGGTAAACATATGGATGCGTTAGGAAAAAAGGAACTGAAATGTTACTGAGCAGAAGAAGTACAGAACTCTTTCACCTAGACAAAGTTGATATATACATATATATTATATCCACACATACTTAATGATCAACATTGATACAATGTATTGTTATTGCATTTACATTTTTATACTTATATTTTAATGTTTGCAAAAAAAAAAATTATGAAGCATACATCAAGAGTTTGAATGACAGAATGGTGATGTGGTTGTTGGAGACGCAAGGAATGATGGTGTGAGGAAAAGAGGGAAAGGAAGAAATTAAAGGATATTCATGGAGGAAAGAAAAGAAAAGACCGACAGGAGAGAACAGGATGGGGTAAAGAAGTGGGGATGTAAGAAACATGAGAGAGAAGGTGAAGAGGGAACCACGGGTAAGGTAGGATGGGAGAGAGTAAAGGTTACAAGGAAAAGAAAAGAAAAAAAACAGGGAAAATAGAAGGATGATGGAGAGACCAAGATTAGAATGATGCAAAAGAGAGGGTGGAGAAAAAAGGACCAGATAAATAAAGAAGCTGATTTCTTTGTTTGAGTCAAATTAATCAATAGAGCCACACACACACACACACACACACACACACACACACACACACACACACACACACACACACACACACACACACACACACACACACACACACACACACACACACACACACACACACACACACGGGTCAGCTCTCCACCAATTAACTTCACATTCAAAACAATCTGTTGTCAAGATAATAAAGGATGTTCATTTTTACCTCAGTATTTCACATTTAGGGACAATTCAAACAAATAAAAGAGTGTTTTTGTTCAAAATCTATATACTCACGTTTATTTATACTAAGTACGACGTAAAGGTCAGTATGTAGTGCGTTCACACGGCATAGTATGAGTAACTGAGTATGGCGGGCTGCAATCAAGACATATTGTATAGAAATCTCTGAGAAGATTACTCTACTTCCTACTTAAATGATTACCTCAGAAAACATTTAAACGTAAGTTTAAAGTGTCAATCGCTATTTCAAGTCCTCTTGTAATATACATTTAAGAGAAAACCCTCGTGAAGGGAGGATTTACTGCAGGGCAACAAATCCGTGTTGAAATTGAGAGCTGGTTAACGTTAGCTGTTAGCAGCAGGTGGGCAGCAAAGTTCTGCTTGGCTAATATACAGAGCTAACAGCTAACGTACAGAGGTTGCATTGAGTTATATTATAATGCGTTCAAGCTCTGTTCAGTAAAAAAAAAATTTGGGGCAAAAGTACATCTTAATCAATTTGTTTCGTAGTAACCCTCCAAGGAAATCAAACCAACAACCTTCCCAACCCTTTCCCTCTAGAGCTGCAGCCACACCATCTTCCCATGATGCACCTTGACTCTGCCTCCATTGGTAATCAATGGGAGACTGGTAAAACCTGATCACCAGGGACTGAGGGAGGGGATCAATAGCAGCAGGAAACCGATGTGAGAACGAGGAGGGTAGAAAAAAAGTGAACGACAGGCAGTAAAAATGCTGTGAGAGAAAAGATTTAGTCCAAAAAAAAGAGGTGAGAACATGAATATTAATAAGAACTTGAAAACAAGCAGACAAACAGAACTCAGAAGGCAGCCTCAAACCAAGCCTTTAAATGTCTCTGGATGAAGAAATGGGTCCACAAAACAAAAGAGTGTTGGGATGTGAGAGGAGGAGTCTGTCCTTACAACAAATGTCAGGAGACAGAAAATCTG
The DNA here is from genome assembly GCF_910589615.1 of Taurulus bubalis. Classification (NCBI taxonomy): domain Eukaryota; kingdom Metazoa; phylum Chordata; class Actinopteri; order Perciformes; family Cottidae; genus Taurulus; species Taurulus bubalis. The sequence continues at coordinate 3,342,550 of NC_136607.1, read as the reverse complement.
GGGAAATAATTGAAAAACACAATTAAGTTGATAGAGAAAAAAGATTTGGAGTCCCGAAACGGTGGCTGCCCTTCCAACCGGCCCAAGTCCATATGAAGGTTAAGTGTATTTTACTGTCTTAAGACACAGACGGGGGAGCTATCTGCGCTTCGATGGAAACACAGCGCTCCAATTAGACAGTATGGGATGGGGGGGGGAGATACCGCAAACAAACTGCTGGTTTTTACGAGTCCTTCAACTACACATCCCGACATCCCGTTGATTTGACCTCTCTGCTGATGAACCATCAGTTATTGTCCTCTTTGTCTCGTCAATGTGCAAAACCCCCTGAGACTAGCTGTCATATCTAGAACAGATAAGGCCTACATCATGATCCAATCGATCAAAGCAGCAATGACACCATATTAACATCCAATGCCATGAAACAAGTAAAACGAAATGCGACAGCGCGGTTTGAAATGAACTAAATAGTGCAGTCAAAGTGCAGATTGGTCTGTTTCTGTCGGTCTTAAAGACTGCTTTCTGTGGCTATATTTTTACACAGAGAGCCAGTTACAAGGCTTCAACTTCGCTAACATAACTGACGATTAGTGCTAGCGTGTTCCCAGCTTGCTGGGGCCCGTTAAAGGTTAGCTCACCAGCTACAGTAGTTTGCCAGCTAGACCTACTTGACAAGGCAAGTTTATTTGTATCGCACATTTCAACAACAAGGCGATTCAAAGTGCTCCACATGAAACCATTAAAAGCATCAAAACATAATGCAGAAGAAAACAAGATTTAAAAACAATTACGAACATTCATTAAAACATTAAAAAACAGTCAAAAAGCAAAAAATAGAATAAAAGTCGCAGTGGACCCATACTTGTAGTGCAGTACAGTGCAGTTTAAGAAATAAAATGCAGTAGTGAGATGCAGAAATTGATTATTATCCTTGGTTAAATTAAAGGCAACAGCAAACAGAAAAGTCTTCAATCTGGATTTAAAAGAGCTGAGGGTCTCAGCAGACCTGCAGCTTTCAGAGACCTTGTTCCAGATATGTGGAGCAGAAAAGCTGTACGCTGCTTCTCCATGTTTAGTTCTGACTCTTGGAACAGAAAGTAGACCAGTCCCAGACGACCTTAGAGGTCGGGATGGTTCATAAGATAGCAGCAGATCACAAATGTATTTAGGCCCTAAACCATTCAGTGCTTTATAAACCAGCAGCAGGATTTTAAAGTAAATTCTTTGTTGGAAAGGAAGCCTGTGCAAAGACCTCAGAACTGGACTGATGGGATCCACTTTCCTGGTCTTAGTGAGGACTCGGGCTGCAGCATTCTGATTGACTTTTTACAGAGGCCTGTGAACACTCCGTTACAGTAGTCAAGTTTACTGAAGATAAATGCACAGACAGGTTTCTCCAAATCCTGTTGAGACATAAGTCCTCTAACCCTTGATATATTCTTCAGGTGATAGTATGCTGATTTTGTAATTGTATTGATATTGTTCAGGTTGAGGTCTGAGTCCATAACTACACCTAGATTTCTGGCTTGGTTTGAGGTTTTTAACTTCAGTGATTGAAGCTGAGCACTGACTTTCAATCGTTCGTCCTTAGGACCAAAAACAATTACTTCTGTTTTATCTTTATTTAATTGAAGACAATTCTGGCACATACAGTTGTTGATTTCTTCAATGCATTTAGCCAGCCGTTATATGGGTATTTCGCCCCTGGTGATATAGTTATGTAGATACTAGTCACCAAGCTTCTAGAACGACATGCTTTGCCAGGGAAGGGGGGTTACAACCACTAGCGTAGCCATTTGGCAGCACTTGCCATTGATCGAACGCAAATGGGCAGAAACGACCGTTGGCATTATGGTGGGCTATTAATCATGCTTTCTTTAGATTACAATATATCTTGTTAAAATATATCTTGCGGTATTTTTGGAAAGGATTACACATTTTGATGATTACAGTACATCCAGATAAACTTTACATCGTAGATCAATACTAAATTAGGTTTCCAGTTAAAGTTTCAACTGACTATCTCATACTTTCGACTCAGTATATCATCATTTCCCCTGACCGTCATCATCTTGACTCATGATTTTTTCCTCACATTTCTTTTTTCCCCAAATGCATTTCTTACCGCGACATCAATCTCCATCCAATAACATTAACTTTGCTCCGCTTCAGAATTCAGTACTACCGCGTGAAGGAATGGGTTAGCAATAATGAAAGTAAGGTGTCTTATTTCTCAATCCTGTGTTTTATCAATTGTGTGTTTGCTTTGCAGTTTAATTTACGATCCGGCAGGTTTTTAAAAGAACCAATGTTTTCGTCACTCTGCGGCTGTCAGATTCGGGCCGTTAATGGAGCGGTCTGAAAAATGGCTCTGGATGGTAATTTCCCTCATGCAGAGACAATGCACGACCTCCATCGCACCACTTCTTTATAAATAAGGAATTGCTTTTATTAAAAGCCACAGCAGCTTAGGTGCACCCTCCTCTCGCTCACAGACAAACCAAAGCCATCTGACAGAATTAGATTTAAACTCCGCCAAATGAAAAGCATTACAACTTAAGAGGGAGAGAGAAGAGAAAATGATCTTCCTTTTACACAGACAGGCGGGGACTATGGAAGATGATAAGGGACAATGACATCTTGCAGCGCAATTCAAATGTTTATAGAAATCCAACAAGTGATCAGGGGAATGAAAGCCCGATCATTTCCGAACGGACTATTGTATCAATTCATCAATACATTGGTATTGTGTTTTTGTAGTAGCATCTAGTAAGTGGCAGAAGTGGCACGTAAAATAGGTGGATGTCCAAAGCTTAAGACTTTGACAAAGGAGATTGTGGTTCATGTCCGGTGGCCAAGCTGTTCATTGAATTTTATCTAGGGAAATATAAACTTTGGTGATGGTGGTTTTGGTTAAGGATACCCAGGGGATATTTCAAACACTAGTAGAAGCAATGGTTTTTCAAGTGGCTACCCAATTTGTTTTTTATCACATGCATGAGGACCAGGCTAAGCGATACACATTCCTGCCTCCGTAAAAAGAGCAGGATAAATTATTCTTTTATGCATTCAATGGGTTGTTCAACAAGTTGTTTAGTGCTGCCTTCTAATCAGCCTCTATTAATAGTAAGTGGCGAAGAAATACAAATGACACAAATCATGAATGTGCAATGAAGAATGACTTGGTTTGATTTGCTAACTTTGTTTAATTCCAGCATTCTCTAATCGCTTTCATACATCACCGCTTGTTTTTGAGTTTGATTGAAGTGTGTTTAATGACACCTTCAAGCCCATCAGTGACTAGACAGGGTTAGCCAATTGTGGGTTGTATTCATTGAATCACACAATACAGCAGCGGCCGTTAAAGACACACTTGGCGGAGAGCTGCGCTCCAGTGAGTAGTGCTCACGTGTTCATTGTAATGTTTTCCATTTTCATGTGTGGACGAAATCATCTGTCCGGATTGAAGCCCCACACCACCAAGTGTATGAACAGCTTTTGGATCCCTGTGTTTTCATTTGAACTTCAACAGTCCTTTCTCCTATCCTTTTTTCCACTGTTGACATGTCCCTGACTGTGTGGATATACTGTGGGTCTGCCAAGGCAAAACTTGGAGAGTTTACAGTTTTGACTGGGATTTTTCAGAACTTCAACAGAACCTCTATATTTATTTGTCAACATCAAATTTATGTCCAAATATTTTGCTGTTTGTGCCTACTTTCTCCTTACTTAAAAAAAACATGTTGAATATCATATTTGGTAGTGGAGTGGAACCCCTTTTCATATAAGAATTGCCATGAAATATAACTTGAAAAGAAAGGATTGCTGTGAAAAAGATGCCCACAGAGGATTGTGTCACCCAAGACGCGCGGTAATGCCAGGTGCAAATGGAGCCACTGTTTTCAGAACTGGAAAGACACGCAAACATTTACATTAAGTGGGTCCGTGTTGATGAGCGGTCAGAATCTCTCTATCTTTTTTCCATAAAAGCCGATTAGAGTGGGTGTGTTTTACGTGTCATGTGGAGTGAGTCTCCAAGGTGATACTGAGCGACGTGATCTGTGTTAACATGTAAATCTGCCCACAGGCCTGAAAACTCATCATCTCTTCGTCTGTCTGATTGTTTCTACATTTCCCGTATGTGTTGCGTTGACACTTGTTGTGCTGGTCTGACCTAAATGACTCCATAACTTCCACTCGGACAAAACCTGGCAGACACCTGAGGAAAAAAATCTGTGTCTCTGTAACTCTTTATCCGTGTTTGTAATCTCTCTCTCACACACACACACACACACACACACACACACACACACACACACACACACACACACACACACACACACAACACACACCCCAAGGCCAGCGCTTTATCTTTGTGACACATTCATAAACCTTGACACACACATACAATCACACACACTCTGCCCATCCCCCGTTCATGTGCACATTATCACACTGCCCACTCAACCATAAGACAAGTGTGTACCTGTGTGCGCCTGTGGATGTCTGCGTGAGACAGAGAAAGAGAGAGAAATGCCATACCAAATCAAACCATACCAAACCTTACAGAAATCAAACACCATATCAAATCCAACCAGCCAAGCATACCTTATCAAATTAAAAGAAATCATACCAAACCATACCAAATAAAATAAAACCAAAACATTCAAAATTAAATAAAACCATACAATACAAAATAAAATACAACCGAACCATACAAAATTAAATAAAACCATACCATACAAAATAAAACCATATAATCATACCATACCAAAACATATATCATACAAAATCAAATAATATCATACTATACCAAACCATACTATACCAAATCAAACAATATAATACTATACCAAATCCTACCATACAAAATAAAACTATACGATACCCAATCATATCATACTATACCAAATCATACCAAAATTAAAACCAAGTCAAGCCATACCAAACCATAGCATGCCAAAATCACATAACATAAAATACCATAGAACACCATACTACACTGCATCATAGTGTACAAAACATGTTATTCTGCTTTCATACCATACTGTATTATCCTTTACTACTATCTTACATATTGTCACCTTCCTAAAATAATGTCCCAAGACATTTTTTCAGAAAACACAAAAAACTTGAACAGATGTAATAGGGGTGCACAATCTGCCTCTAGACACGGCACCACAGGCATACTGTAATAATGGTCAAATTATGTTATGATTACTAATATTATCTTCAGTGAGATTTTCATTGACAAAAAATGCTAACTAAATTGCTAGCTTAAATGCTAGGTTCAAAATGCCATCTTGAAAAGCTTGTAAAATGTCCTACGTCACATTGTCTTTTGACTTAGGCAAAATAAAATGGCCTAATGCTGTGTTCACACCGGACGCGACACAATTTGTCACGTTGCGCTTACCACTTCAGTTTGGTCGCGCGAGTGAAACGAGGGTGTTCACACCAAATGCCACAAAGGGGGCGTGGCTTATCGGCGTCGGGTCTCTCCGTGAAAAAGAGCTGTCTTTTCCGGTATCGACTATGGAATAAATAACCACTAGTTCTGCTTTATACTTGTTGTGGAAGTCCCAAACATGTCGGAACATCAAAGGCCCTCGCACAGCTCGGTGAATTTCACAGACTCCTCCAGGAACTGCGCCTGGTTTATCTCCGTAAAACGGATACGGATTATGCCATCCCCCATGGAAATAACCACTAGTTCTGCTTTATACTTGTTGTGTAAACTCCACATACGTCGGAACATCAAACTCCATGTTGTCTGGGTTCATAATATTATCCGTAGTCCCACAACAGTCTCTGAATGAAGCCGCTACCAGCGCTACTTCTGGCGGAGCAGCAGCAAGACGGCGGTGGTGACGGGCGGAGCTTCTCAACGCTGATTCTCAAGACTGATTGGCTGACGCAACTATGACTCACGCGACTTTGTCGCCCGAGTTGGGATATTTCAACTGGCGCTCAGTTCGAGCCGCGTCCTTCGCTCAGTTCGCCCCGCGTCAAACGGTCTGTTCGCGCCGCCTCAAACGAGTCAGAGAGACAACAAAAAAACATTCCTTTACATTAATAACTTCACTCTTCTCTCTGTTATATATTAATATCCCTGCACACCAGCTAGGTCCATCACTGTGTAAAACAGAAGAGACACAATCACCAGAAACAATCATGAACGTTCAGAGTTGCAGCTTGGACCATTTATCTCTCCATAAATTCAATCTGTTCTGAGGAGAAATGTGATCTGACCCAAACGACCTCCAGGCTCCGATATTAGATTAGCAGGAGAGGCTAGCGTTTCAGCTAACCAAATCACAACCGGGCTAATGACACCGCGAGGTGAGGGTCAGCCCGACCTCTGACCTTTATCTGACTTTCCTTCGTTCCATCCAACAAACAGGATGGGGAATGGATGTCAAATAGAAAACAATACTATTGCAAGTACATATCTGTAGTTTAATTCTACATGTTGGTGGCTGGAAGACATCAGTTCATAATGTCTGAATCCTGAAGGAGACAAAAATGCCCGCCAGCACAGAGATAATGTATGTGGTGTGTGTATGTGTGTGTGTGGGGGGGGCTCCATCAGAGGCAGAGATGAGATACTCTCTCAGTCGTCTTCTAGTGTTGTAACCACCTTACTATTCCACATGGATATGATGGGGCTTTAATGCAGCTGCAGATATTTTTGTGTTGAATTTGAGTACCACTGCTGTTACCAATGTTCTTATGGCCAGTTTTTTACTTGTTTCATTCTGTTATTTGTGCACATATTAGCGTTACACTGTAGGCGTCGCTGACTTAAATTTGTTTGTCGGGATGCTTTAGCAAAATATCATGCCAATGTCTGTGTGTGTGTGTGTGAGAGAGACACAAAGAGAAAGAGATGGTGTTGGTGGGGGGATTTGAGAAGGAGGGTGCTGTGGATCCTAATGACATCCCCTGACACAAGCATGGACATAATTACCACACACAATCACACACACACACAATCACACAGGTTTGTCAGTTGTGGCACAGAGCAACAACTGTTGTCACCTGCCCATCCTGTGTGTGTGTGTGTGTGTGTATGTGTGTGTGTGTGTGTGTGTGTGTGTGTGTGTGTGTGTATATGTGTGTGTGTGTCAGCCTCCAGTCAACAGCCTCCAGCCAAATGATTGTGTGGCTGTCGACGTCTCTTTTTTTCCTTTTTTTTTCCTATCCTCTCCCTCCATCCTTTCTTGTTTTCGGTCCTTTCCTTCTTCTATATTAACTCCCCTCCCCCCTTTCTCCCCCCGTCTCTTTTTTTCCTCCTTTCCTCTTCCTCCATTTCACACCTCTCTCCTCCCGTTTTAGCCTCCCCTCTCTTCTCTCGGTAGTCATGTTCCTATACTGTATGCCATATGTATAATAGAAAAAACTTGGCATTCAAATGCAGAACCCTTAGGCAGCGGTACAAGATTTGAGTATCGGAAATGTTCTGGTTTCCGTTTGTAGTCCGTCATGTTGGAGCGGCCTTGGTCTGAATGCGGGTGAACAGTCCGCATGGAGAGCAAACAAGATGGAACGCATTGACCAAAACGTAATCTGGGAACCCAGCGGCTGCCGTCTGATGATCATTTAGCTTCTTATTTGGTTTAAAAATCAGCTTGATAACTGGCCACCTGAGTTGTTAGACTGTAAACCATGAACAGCGTGCGGAAAACAAAGTCTTGGCCCAGATATTCAGATATATAGACGAGCACAGCAGGCTGACCCAGACTTCCCTCTCACCCGCAACATTTTCCAGCTCATTCTGGCGTTCCGAAACCAGCTGAGAGATATAATCCCTCCAGCATTTTCTGGGTCTTCCCCGGGGTCCCCTACCAGTTGGGCGTGCCTGGAAAACCTCCAGTTGGAGGCGCCCAAGAGGCACCCTGATTAGATGCCTGAACCACCTCAGCTGACTCCTTTTGCCACGAAGGTGTAGCGCCTTAACTCCAAGTTCCTTCCTGATGTCTGAGCTCCTTACCCTATCTCTATGGAGGAAAACAATTTTGGCGCTTGTATCCGCGACCTCGTTCTTTTCGGTCACGACCCAGAGTTCATGACCATAGGTGAGAGTCGGAGCCTAGACCGAGAGGCTGAGCCGGAAGGCAAAGCTCCCTCTTCTTTAAAACGGTTCTGTGCAGTGCCTGTTTTACTGCGCCTGTTTTACTCCCGCTCCATCTTACCCTCACTCGTGAACAAGACACTGAGATACTTGAACTCCTTCGCTTGCAGTAGGCACTCCCCACATGGAGGGAGCAATCCACCGGTTTCCGGCAGAGCACCATGGTCTCAGATGCTAACTCTCATCCGCTCATACGCTTCACACTCGGCTAAAAATCCAGTGAATGCTGTCCGAGGAGGCCAACAGGACCACATCATCTACGAACAGCAGAGAAGCAATCCAGTGACCCCTGAACCTGATGTTCTCAGCCCCCCCGGCTGCGTCACAAAAAGTCACAAACAGGACCGGTGGTAAAGGGCAGCCCTCGCAGAGGCCAACACCCACCGGGAATGTTTCTGACTTAATGCAGAGAATACGAACACAGCTCCTACTGCATTCGTACAGAGAACGGATGGCAAACTCCCAGGATCCCTCCAGTAGTCTTGCAAGTATAAAGAGCTGGTCCACTGTTCCACGACCTGGACAGAATTCGCACTGCTCCTCTTGAATCTGAGGTTCGATAAATGGTCGTAGCCTCCTTTCCAGCACCCTGGCATTGTAATAATTATGAACCTAATAATTCTAAAAGTATTGACTGACCAAATTGTCAAGTAAACCTTGTATGGTAGCCCCCTGTCAGTGTTAATTCATCAGTGTGTGAATGGGTTTACACAAGTACAGTCCATTTACACAATTATTGTCTTCTCCAGTGTGAAGATGTGATGCATTTGTCTGTTTGTTATCTTAGCAAACTGAATATCTTTGGGTTTAGAAGACATTTGAAGATATTGCCTCGCTTTAATTGACATTTGCTGAAGTTCAGAAAATAAAGAATGAATGAATAGCTTTGTGCAGCCCTGACACTGTCATAATCACCCTTCACTTTAATTAGAGTGCAGGAGACTGAAACAAAAATCTGGTATTTGGTCTAATATAATATAAATAATGTAACTTTCATTTTCACTTTCTCAACAAATTATGACACAAACAGGCAAAGTAAAGAGAGGGAACGATAAACGCTGAGGCTGCTATCGACGAGATTAAATTGTGCTGGATTACATACGTGCATAATTGTCCATAAAGAGAGATAATTACTGAATGTAAATACATATTGGAAATTCCTGAAAAAAAGAGGCTGAAATCAATACATGAGGTCTGATCTTCATGAAATTAAAATTACTTTGAGGCTTTCAAATGCTTAGTACACGTCGTGTACACATGTGCAGGTTGTCCACTAGCCAAAACACAACATCCACATTGTTTTTAAATGGATTCATGAAAAGAGGAGCTCAAAAACTAAAAAGAACAAGGAGCGAAGGAAGAAAGGAAACAAAGAAAAGGGGACAAAAACTTCTCCCCTCCGTATCAGAGAAGATTCAGACTGCTCGGTCTACTAACGGATTTAATAATACTGCAGGGACTGAATGGGGAGAAGAAGAAAAACACACACACACACTCACTACTGTCTATAGGAGAAAAAAAGCTGTGAGAAATGATAAATTGTCAGACATATGTGCGATATTGACTGGTCTGAGAGGAGGGAGGAGGGAGGGATGCTGCAATGCTCTTCAGAATGTAAACTTCCCTTCAGACGTGTTAATTCTGTTGTTACTCTCACGATCAGCTGCTGCTGCAGGAGGACCACTAATCACTAGATCATTAGACAGAAATGATCCAGCTATTATACTGTGATCACCAACGGATACAACTGTAGTCACCGGAGAAGATCCACCGGGCCATCTGCACGTCACGGTTAAACTTTCAAGGTAATGTGTCAAAAGATAAATGGACATGAAAAGTGTGCGTCTTCTACCTGTACTGCACTGTACTGACACCTGTCAGTCATTTCATTCGTGTGTGTGTGAGTGAGGGAGAACGAGAGAGAGAGCGTGTGCACACTAAACAACAAACTGCTTTTGACACCATGCAGGTCACAGCACACTGATATCTCTCTCTCTCTCACACACATACACACAAAGCACGACACACGCACACACAATGAATAATCTAGAGTCGCCCGGGTAAAAACCCTAAATTCAGTAGCACATACTGTAAATAATAAATTACCTTCTAATGTTTCCTACCGGGCGAAGAAAAAAAAGATCCCTCAATTTCAGACCTCACACCTTTCACACAGTGTGAAGTTCGTCAGTAATGTGGGATGTGTCTAGAACCCAGTGGCGGGCCGTGCGTTTTCGACCTAGGCCTTCAGTGCTATATAGTCCACATCAGGGGCCGACTGGGGGAAAAAATTGTCCCGGGAGTTACTGTCAGACACTCAATACTAGGGTTGGGTACTGAAAACCGGTGCCACTATGGCACCGGACTGAAATGCAACACAGATTTTGGTGCTTCCTTTCGGTGCCTGAGCCGAAACTCACTTTTTGTTACACTACTCTGATGAGTCCGTCCTGGTAGCAGGTTGTATAGCTAGAGTAGCTAGCTAGCCATCAACCTTTTAACAGAGAAAAGTCAGAAAGGTAAACGGCCAAAAGTCTGGTTGTATTTTGCAACAAAGCGACGTGCAGCAAATGCAACAAAATAACTGCGTGTAAAGAAGAAGAGCCAAACTCCGAGAGAGAAACGCTCCGTTTCCTCCACCAAACCTCGTTGAGGAAACATCTGTTTTAAATGCTGGAATCTGGACGAGAAAGATGCAGAAAAGACTCCTGAACTATAAACTATAAACTTCCTACTAGAAACGTCTGATGGAAGTCAACGTCAGATCGGAGAAACCGCAGCTGACCGGCAAGAACACCAGCTGAGAAACGCTCCAAGCCGCGATACAAAGTGAGATTATTAGGAGACGTGTTTGTTCTTCAGTTCAGTTGGTGTTTGCCGAATTCAAGAGCACCGTCTGGTTCAAAAAAGCTCTCCCAGTTGATATTAATGATGACGTGTAGTCCAGTAAAGCTTGTAGAATCCAACTGTTTCTGAGTGGAGTTCTGTTGCACACGTTCCCCATCAGGCCACCTGATGCTTTTTTTCATTTTTTTTTTTAAAATATATTGTTTAGAGTTTTAAGTTAAAAAGTTTGAAGCTGTAGTTTGAAGTCAAGTGTTTTGTATTTATTTATTTATAGTATACTTTAAACGGTAAATATATTGTTCAATTTGAAGAAGAAAAATTGCCTTGGCAATAAAAAAGTATCGGTTTAGCACCGGTATCGTTTTCAAAGTATCGGTTTAGCACTGGCATCAGAAAAAAAAAAAAAAAACGATACCCATCCCTACTCAATACGCGGCGCGTTCATACAGACCACCATGTAGACACACAGCACTACTACGAGCATGGGGCGTGGGGACCGAGCCGCGAAGCTCCACCACTTTGACGAGGAGAAGAAAAAAGAGACAGCGGACACTCCCGTTGAGCAATGCACGTTTACAGAGCGCCATTCTGGGCTCAGGGAGAACTCACACCGGGCACGTGGACCGACCCACGAAGCTTCAACCACCAGCCGACACCCCTGCCGAGCAATGCGCAATTACGCAGCGCCTCTCGGTCGGACGTGGTCCTGACTGCACAACATTGCCTTCTTCTCCAGCCACCGAGCGCCTACACAAGCAAAACACAAACATGTCACAACTTCTCTCGTTTCAGCCCGAACCATTCCAGCTCCCACTGAGCTCTGCCCTGTTGACACACTGACCAATCACAGCGCATGTTAATGGTCACGCTGGGCCACTGACCAATCACGCGTCCATGTCATTTCACAGGCGCAGCGCGTCAAAGAATACACCCAGCTTGTCAAACTAAAGATCTGATTTGTTAAAGACCATGACAATCAACCACAACGTCCACTCCCTGTGTACTTTAATCTGCTTTAACTGCTTTGCTCCCATAGAGACACAGGAGGAAAAAATCTGATTGGATGAAAAACTCAGCTGCAGTGAAAGCAGTGCTGAAGGCAGAGCAACAGACGAAGACAGGATCTGTGCAATGAGAAAATCCCTGATAGGGAAAAATAATTATAACACATGTAGTGTATTTTCAATTTTTTTTTTAATAAAATAGCTATAACTTTGTGATTCTGTTTAGGCCAGCAGTGACGGTCATCAGTGACGGTCAGCAGTGACGGCCCACCACTGCTAGAACCGCTGCTTGACTGGCTTGCGTCCCGCCGTCCCCAAACATTTCCCTGATAATGCCAAATTGTTAAGTACAAAATCCATGTTTAAACCCGAAGCACGGGTGAGAGTTAACAACAATTCCCATAGTCAGCAGGGCAGCCGGGCCCAAGGCTGCTGCCCAGCTGAAAAAGAGGTGGCTGATTACCCTGTGAGGAGCTGGTGTTAGGGAGAACAAAGGACAGGAGCGGAGGAGAAGAAAGGGAGTTTTATGTTACGTTAAAGAAAATGAACCCGAAGTAAACTGAAGATACTTGTGTGTGTTATGTGTAGCGACTTTTTGTTTGGAATTAAATAAAGTTTACCTTTTGCATAAATAAATAATAATAAGAATACAGAACTTTGAGTTAGAAACCACTGCTTGTCGTCTTGATTTGTGCACCCACGTCTCACCTCACGATCCTGACCTCTCAGGACATCACAACGTGTTGTGGAAGTGCCACAAACGTCAGACCATCAGACGCCCTCATGTCTCGGTTCATAATATTATCCGTAGCTTGGTGGATTTCACCGACTTATCGACTTCACCGACAGTCTTGATGACTGCCGCTTCCAGCGCTACTGGAGTACCAGTAGCTAGTTTGATGACGGGCGGAGCATCTCAACGCTGATCGGCTTTCGCAACACATCTTATCTTATGAGCCTTTTTTTCTAGATATGTCGTAATTTATGTCCATACCTGCGGTGATGTCATCATCCGTGACATCCATTTCTTCCTCGGGAACCTTTGCTTCTATTGGCTGAGCCTCGGGAGGAGGCGGGGCCGGAGGAGAAGGCTCAGTCGCTGACCCAGCTGAGGAGAGAGACAAACATTTTAGTTGATGTTAAATATCCGCCTGTATTGTCACAGGAAAAAGATGTGAGCTCATCCCACCAGGTTTCTGTCTTGATCTTTATAAACAGGCTGGTTGTCCTGGCTAAGAAGCTAATAAAGGTTTATTGGGCCTTTTTCTTATCTAGAGAATTAATGGAAAACATGCACACGCACACACACACACACACACACACACACTATATTTAGTGTTTTCATTTAGCCCTTATCTCCCTGTTTCCAATTAAGAGTGGCTTTTCATTAGCGGCTGGGTTAATGAATGATGAGGCGCTAATGAATGAAGCGGCTAAAGGTAACAGAGCCTATGCTGGGCTAATCTCTGGGAAAACAGCCCAATTAATGAATTACACACACAGACAAACACACATCACAGTGTGCAAAAAAACAACGACCAAAAAATGCTAATTATAGAAATTACATTATTGAAACCCCCCTCCCCCCAAAAGATAACAATAATTCATCACACAGGAGGATACCCTGAGCTCACAGGAAAAACACTGTAATTATACACAGTGTAATTAAATTGATTAATCCTGGTTAATGTTGTGTATCATGTTCCAATTAACCTGCTCTCACACACACACACCGCTGACATCTCAACATAATGACTCTGTGCAGCTGTATATCGCGTGCGCGCACACGCACACACGTTGTTGATTATCCGCCTCAAACGTTAAAGTGATAAAAACTTAATTGAACTTAATTAAAGCATAACTGATGCTTCACTGTGATTGGACAAAAAGACTGACGACGATGTTTCTACATAAATAGAGCTCCGTCTCTCTCAGTTCAGTTAAATTTCAGTTCACAGACACTTTGCTGACACGGCCATGGTTCAAAAGAATCCTCTCAGTGCAGCTGTGCTTTTGCTTCTTCCAAAATCTAGCATGTAGTCACTCTTTAAGTGTATTAAAGCGAGCTCTTGCAACTCTTAGTGAACAGGAGCGCCTGCTAGTGGCAATTAGGGAACAGTGGCGGATTTAATTTTCCCTTAATTTCCCGAGATTCTTCAGTCATTTGTTGCTGTACTGACAAATAGGCGACCTATACAACAGCAAATTTGTTTTGATAGAAATGTAACCATAGCTGAAATGCATTATTTTTTTAATGCAGTTTGTATTGAAGGTTAACTTATTGTATTGTATGTCTTCCTATAATATCCAGTCCTGCCGCATGAAGTGAGACGGGATGTACTCATTTTGATATTTAAATCAAACCACAATCTTTCCCCAGCTGGACAACAAGCCCCCAGATTATGGAAGATGCCAGAATTATTCAAATATTGATCTTTCTGCATTATCGGTCTTTTTGACTGAGGAGAAAAAATATATTTGTTGTAGATAAACTATGTTGGAAAAATTCAGAGCATTTCTCTCTGCCTCCTCAACAAGGCAGCGGCTGAGCCAGCGGCTGAGCCAGCTAACGGTGCTAGCATCAAAGCTGACGGTGCCAGCGGTGCTAATGTAACAGAGTTAATGATTCCACTTGCCATCACTGGCCATTATTTGCAAGTATTATTCCCTCCTAAGTTTGTCAATATCATATACATTGCATTATAATTAGTTTCCCACTGGGACGAGCATGTTGTGTGGCATGAGCGCCCTCTGCTGGGCCCCTGCAGACTTAAACGGTGCGTCCCGTAAACTGTTCCCTGTTCCCGGAGCTTGTTGCCACAAGGTGGGCTGTGAGAACCCTAATGTGTGTCTGTTACGTTACCAGCCACGAGTCTACTGGACGCCGTCTCCCTGAATAGATGGCTGATTGGAGAAAATTCATGATCAAGTGTGCCTGAATTATTACACAACGCAAGAGAGAGCACACAACTGCTATACTACCTTGAGGGACGATCCCATTGGTCGCGATTTCATACTCTGCTCAGGTGGAGATGAGTCCTCTATATATTGCTATTAATAATGGCAGGTCTGTGACGAGACACAAACTCGGGTTTCCTGCATTCCCGTCCGCCACCATGACTGTCCATCTCGCTGTGTGAAGGATACGCTGTGCATTGGCACTGGAAATGAATCATAAAACCGCAGAATGGTCCAATACCATTCAAATGTCACTACAATAACGTCCCCGAGTTATGAACAATTGTCTCATAATAAAACATTGTGCAGAATTCTGGTCTGCATGTTTTGTTTGTGGTGATTTGTCTTTCTCACACTCTCTCTCTCACACACACACACACACACACACACACACACACACACACACACACACAAATGAGAAAAAGAGAGACACAGGAGCCGAGGGAGGTGGAGGAGGGGTGGATGTTTCGCCCTGTTCCAAGGTCAAGCTTGTCATGTCAGCCATGACACATAGCTCCCAGCATGCCTTGTTAACCTCCAGGATCCCGTTCTCCCCTTCTCTGTCTGTTACTCTACTATCCCCTCCTCTGTTTAAACATGTACGTCCTGTTTGTTTGTTTGTTTTAAATCAGTCTACTCTTCCTTTCTTAGCTTAGTTTCCTTTTGCATTTTGACCATTTCATTCTGTATTTTTTAAGAACTATTGATAAAATTATCGAAAGATAGTTTTCTTGTTGTGTTCCCTTTTACCATTTGTATATTTAATAGTTCCATTTACACATACACACTTCCTGTTAGATCTGCAAGACTTTTTTTTAAATATACATAGAAGAATCTAAGGCCACTGAATTTATCCTCCATCCTTCCAGCAAAGAATAATAAAAAAATGGAGGGGAGAATGGAGAGGGTGAAATGTGTATGAAACAGTAAAAGAAACAAACAAAACAAAAATGGAGAATAAAAAGTAAGAATGGCGAAGAGGAGGCAGAGAAGAATGGGAAGTGGTAGGAGAGATTAAAAATGTGGGGGGGTGAGGATGCGAAAGAGGCGGAGCTTGAACAACAGCAGGTTCATTAGTTAAAAGACAGATATAGCGAACTAAAGGCAGAGGAGCGAGAGAAGAAATGGGGACCACCGCTCAGTGATCAAAGACACTTCACACACTCACAGTTTCCCCGCCTCAAAAAAACGTGTGTTCATGCGTGTGTGAGGGCGAACAATGCTGGTGACTTTGTTTAATCAAGTGTGTGGATATGAGAGTGTAAAGTGTATGTAGAGACCCTCTACATCCATTCAGCCACACCCTCCCCAGGTTGGCTCTTTCTCCCCGCCCCCCACCCTTGTAGATCTGGAAGTCTTCCACCTCAAAGATTAAAGTGTATTGTATTTCTACGCAGCATGTCCAGCATCGTAGAGGTGTTGGTTGGCATATTCTTGAAACTTTGGACCGAGGCAAACTGAACTGCTCCTTTAAAGCTGAAAGGCTGAGCTAATTAAACACGGCAGCGACGATAAAGACAATGTGTACAGTTTATGTCTCTTCCTCTAGGTTAAATACTCCAGCTCGCCCTGTCTTCTTTGTGAAAAAGCCTTTTAAACGCCTCCAAGAGTGCTGAAAGGTCACGGCCACTGCTTTGCGCGCCCCCCATGCTGCGAAGGCAGGACTCTGTGACATTTCCTCTCACTAAAAGCTAATGGATAAATACTGGGGACTTCCTTCAAAACACCAACCACTCTTCTGCTGGAGAAGATGAGCTGAGAGACAGACGGACACACAGAGCGAGGGGGACTTAACCCTCTGGGGTCTGGCGTCAGGCCAGCGTGATATACAGTGTTTACGTTTTTTTAATATTAATATCTCCGCGAAAAAACAGTGCAGAAAAAATAATCCGCTCCCGTTAGATCCGCGAGACCCTGCAGTTTCTGGCCCCCTCCTCTGTGTGCCCGTAAGAGGAGCTGACAGCTGGTGGAGTCTGTGTGGACAGTCCATAGTACACACATACATACTGTCTATAGTACACACATACATACTGTCCATACAGAGTATGCATGTTGTTCTTGTTCTGGGTATATATCTCATATGCAAGTGCCTTTAAAAGGTGAATTTAAGAAATTATGTAAAATAGAGAAAAAGGCCTAAGACCCCTTAACCAGAGGTTAAAGGGCATATTTGGTGACAGTGTCAACAGTTTGAAATGGGTCCGATTGCTCCATTTATGTTGCACCACTCGTCTCATGTGAGGGACAACAGAGTGAGTGTGCGTGAGGCAGGGTGTACAGCAGGGGGAGGCGACCTGAGCGGTAGTTTAACAGATGATTTAACTTGCCGACTTCTTCGCAGAAGAACACGATCGGTGGAAGGTTGCAAGGTTATTGATTTCAACTAAGATGTGGCTATTTTCATAAGAATGGCCGCCTTCTTGTGGGCGACTGTGGCTCAGTGGTGAGCAGGGTCGTCCTTCAATCAGAGGATCGGTGGTTCGCAAGCCCATGTCGATCTGTCCTTGAGCAAGACACTTAACCCTAAATTGCTCCTGTAGCTGCGCCTACGGTGTATGAATGGTTGATAATCCTGATGTGGCACCTTGCATGGTAGCTCCTCTCATCAGTGAGAATGGCTGAATGATGTCATGTAGTGTTAAAGCGCTTTGAGTGGTCGGAAGACTAGAAAAGCGCTTTACAAGTATGGGTCCATTCCATTGCATATAGTACCGTAGTTAGAATGTCCATTTTGGGAGAGAATTTAAAAAAAAAATACCTATATTGATGGATTACATCCGTTGAAGATTTTAATTTGCATGTGTTGTCATTACGAAACCCAATGTTGATATGGCACTGATCAGCAAGATGGGTCAAGTCTATTCTTCATTCCTATGGGACGCTTCCTTGATGGGCTGTTGTCCCAATTACACAAATCTCATGCCGTCTGTGTTGTGGACTTATCTCTAATGATTGATTAATAAGGCCCTGGATCCCTGGATTTAGTACTTTTTTGATGGTGCCGATGTTGTTAGCCGTCTCCTCAGGTGCTGCATCTGAGAACATTGAAGATGTAATGAAGGTCGAACAGATGGATGTTTCAGTTGAGCTTATGCAATACTGAGGCCCAACTTCCAAGGCGAATTCACAGTTTGAAAACAAGCAAAAAATTGTTGAGCAGCATTTGCTGTGGACATTCAACTCAGTTTATTTTGTATAGCCCAAAATCACAAATACAAATTTGCCTCGGAGGGCTTTACAATCTGTACACATAGCCCTGTCCCAGGACCTCACATCGGATCAGGAAAAACTCCCAAAAAATAGAAAAAACCCTTTCACAGGAAAAAAAAAAAAAGGAAGAAACCTTCGGGAGAGCAACAGAGGAGGATCCCTCTCCCCGGATGGACAGAAGCAATAGATGTCATGTGACCAGAATGAACAACGTAACAGAGTTACAGCACATTCAATGAATATGACAGACATGGTGTGGACATGGTCTTGATGTTGGAAGGGTAAAACATTGGATTTAGAGTTCAAAATATGTGAAAATTACATTTGTGGTGCTCAACAACAGACAGACCACAGACTTCTCCAGAGAATTCAACACATTCCCCGACTTTCCCATCATATTCCAGGCTGAGCAGGAGTCATCTTACTCTCTATTCCAGTCTTGCTGTGCAGCACACAGATCAGATTCAATGACCCTTTAACCTCGCTCTATCTCTCCGTCTCCGCCCCACGCCACCGCCCCACCCACTCCATCCCTCGTCCCATGAGGTCACCGGCTCATCACCCCCCGCTCCGCGATATTGCTGTGGTAACACAACACTGACTGGTGCCCATTTCCATGGCAACTGTTCCCCTGAGAAACCCCCAGCATCCTCACCAACCACAAGGCGACTCCCGAACACACACACACACACACACACACACACACACACACACACACACACACACACACACACACACACACACACACACACACACACACACACACACACACAGCATTTCAGGAGGAGGTAGTTCCAAGAAAAGAAGATGGAGATTCCCCTTTCTTCCCATCAACAGATGTAACTATAGACAGAGAGTGACCAGGGAGCAGAGGACAGACAGAGGAAAAAGACAATGAAGAAAAGGAAAAGAATATAGAGAGGATGATAGATTGATATTTATTTTTTTCGCGTTCATCGACCGCTCCAAATTCTAAAAACAATATTCCAATTGCAGCTTTGTAGGTGGTATTAAAAATGGGCACACAATATTACTACATGGCTAACTAGCAACATCCATGAACGACGGGGGCAGAGAAACATCTCCTAAATCGACGTGAAAAAACGTTAAGCTAACTGATTCTAAAAACCACTACCATCTTGTACTTGTACAGCGCTTTTCTAGTCTTCCGACCACTCAAAGCCCTTTAACACTAGGGATGGGTATCGTTTGGGTTTTTTCCGATACCGGTGCTAAACCGATACTTTTAAAACGATACCGGTGCCTAAACAGTGCCTGAACCGATACTTTTTTATTGCCAAGGAAATTCCTTTTCTTAAAATTTAACAATATATTAACTGTTTAAAGTATACTTTACATATAAATGAAAAAATACATACAACACACTTGTCTTCAAACTACAGCTTCAAACCTTTTAATTTCAAACTATAAACAATATATTTAAAAAAAAAAAAGAACAGACACAAGCATCAGGTGGCTTGACGGGACCGTGTGCAACAGAACCCAGAAACCGTTGGATTCTACAAACTGCTGCTTTACTGGACTACACGTCATCATTAATATCAACTGGAGAGATTTATTCCAGCAAGCCGAGGACGGACGTTCAAAAGCTCGTGCTCGTGTCTGCAGCGATCTCTGTGTGCGCGCGCTGTGAGTGTTGTGTGAGCGCTGGAAGCCCCGCCCCCTCCAGCCCCGCTCTGCATGCAGGCAGACAACAAAGAGTGGAGGAGTGCGCTCTGATCCGCGCTATTTTAATAGTATCGATACATCAAAATCTTATCGTTTTTAACGTACGGGTACTGCGCTACCTTTTTAGTATCTATATACCGAGCAACATTACAGAGTAGTGTAAAAAAAAAAAGTATTTAAATCGGCTCAGGCACCGGAAGAAAGCACCGAAATCTGCATTGCTTTTCGGTCCGGTAGGTACCGGACGTGTTGGAACCGGTGCCATATTGGCACCGGTTCTCGGTACCCAACCCTATTTAACACCTCATGTCATTCACCCCCATTCATACACTGATGGCAGGGATCAAACCGCTGACCTTCTGATTGAAGGCCGACCCGCTCCACTACTGAGCCACAGGGCTTGAAGAAGGCTTACGACGACTGTTTAAAAAAATTATGGCTTGGATTCAATACCCTGGTTAAATATCTTGATATCAATACTGAAACCACGGCAAAGACCTCACCATGTATCAGAGTGTGTGTAAAAATAAACTGTGTTGTAAATAAATACTGTCATTTGGTAACATTAAAAATAAAGGAGATCCAGCACAACCAAATCCAGATTTCTTTCTCTCAGATATTTAGCAGTGGGAGTTACTTACGGGAGCTCACGGTGTCCACATACTGAGGAAGGTAGGGAGCCCACAGGTCGATGGTGTCCTTACGTCCGGATTGGCCAATCCTCCTTAACTCAGCCAGTAGGAGAGCTTGTGCTGCTTCTCGCACCTAAAACCGCACACAGGGCAAAGTTATGATTGTAGCTATACTGATAAATATGTTTCAGTCTCGGTAAGCAGCCATGTTGAATTTAAATAAACAGACATGATTCATTTGGTGGATGATAAATAGTAGGGGACACAACTAAGATACATACAGTTTATATGTTGCAGTTATGTATATTTAGTATGAACATATTGCAACATTGCAGATACATTCATTAAATTCATCGTCATGTTAATACAAACTAAGTAATAGGTTTCTATCAAAATGTTTTTTGTTGATCATTTAAAATATATGAACATAATTCTCAGAAAACAGGGTTGGTGCTTAGCTTGGACCTGTGCGTACAGTTTGTGTGTGTGTTACCTCGAGACAGCGGTCCTGCCATCGCCTCGCCAACATCTCCAGTAGAGGAGGTCTGAACTTGTCCAGGCCAAGGAGGTCAGGGAGCATCACACAGTGCATGGCTGCCAGCTGGCTCCAACCTGCACACAGACACACATGCACAAAGTAAGAAAAGACTACAGGTTGGGCCAGTGGATAGTTCTAGATTCCAAAGCCTTTCAAGTGTTCATACACACGTCTCACTTCCTGTCACATAAAAACACTTTTTTCTTTTCCAATTATACGACACAGTTGGGAGAGAACTTTTTTTTTTATTAGAGCCTTACCAGTACTGTTTTTCCGATTTTATGTACAAGTATATATTTTGCTGTTTGTATGGTGTCAAGCATTAGGCCCCTTTGGAAAAGGCATGTTATGAATGGCCACTACACAAGTCTTGCTAATGGACCGAAGTGTTGGGAGGAATCACCTGATAACGCAATTATTGTGGCAAGTGATATAATCAAAAGCTGACTGATCAAACACGTTACATCACCTTGCATCTTTTATTAAACTTGCACATAAACAGCCAGCAGACATGAGACTGATATCAATCTTCTCAAGTCACATTTGGAAAAACACCCAAATAAGGGCATTCCCCATAGTGTTAAACTATTCCTTTATGCCCCTTCAGGCTGAAAAAAATGTTTAAATACGACAGCAGTAAGTTTCTCACTTCTATATATATATATATATATATATATATATATATATATATACATACACACGCACACACACACACATTTATACGGAGTTACACATTTCCTCATAACAAAGTCCTCATAACAAAAAATAAAAATCACACAAACAGGTCAAGACCAAATGGGAATATTGTTGTTATTTGCAGTCTTGGTTAGAGCAAAGTTATTATTTCTGCTAACCACAGCCTGATTATGTTGATGGTATTCCACAGGCAAACAACAGATATACAACACTGCAAAAGTGGACCGACATAAGCCTCATAACGATACCTTGGCATGATGAACTTGAGTGTGTTTGATTTCATTCAGCATCAAAGTGATCACTATATCACTACAATGTGTGGAGGATTTTACTTGAAACCAGAGGGAAACATTAGAAAATCTTGTAGTTTCATGGTTGTTATACATTACACTTTTTCTCAGTTGCATTTACCTGAGTGACTGAAAAATAACTAACATTCAAAATGTCTTGGTATCGTTTTAATAGGGCTAAAATCCAACTGTATCAGACTGAGCCGAGGTTATGGCATATATTTATATTTTACACCAAACCCCAAAGAAATGTACACCAGCTTTTACACGTCTGTGACAAAAGATGGACTTAAATGTTTACTCGTTGATACTCAACATAAACCAAGTACCTTATTCACATATATTGGTTTAATATATGTTTTCCAAGGAAAATGCATGTATGTGAAATGTACCTGAATGGACAGTGAATGGCTTTTAGGCAGGAAAGAAATTCCATACACATTCCTTTTCCAGGTGCACAATGGAAACTTACCTCCGCCATTGAAATACACAGGAAAAACTTAAACCATTCGGGGAATTATAGACATATCACATTCAGGAATATACTGTGTAGAGGTGGACAGATGGAATGTGTTAAAAAAATAAAATAATCACATGTCGTCTCAGTAACAACAATCCGAAAAGCATAGTCTGTCAACCTCTAGCTGCAACACTTGCTCACTGTCTTGCAGAAAATTAAAATGTTAAAACAAAATGAAATTTGAACAATTTTCTAAAATATGTTCGTAAAATACAATTTACAAGCCACAGCTGTAAAATTGTTAGATTTTAGACAAGAAGTTTTACTATATGCCACTTTAATGACTTGCTATTTAACACATTATGCTATTATGCTACACATTATGCTATTATGCTACTGTAAGTAAAAAATGACTGCTACTTTATGATAATACAAATAATAATGTTGTTTCTGCAGGGCAGTGTTTTGGAAAAAACATGGTATAAACCCTTGACATCTTTGCTACAGTTTCTGTTTACCCCTACAACGGTCAAGTTATCCTTAGAAAAACATGCTTGCTGTACGGGAAAACAGCAAGCGTGTTTTCCCGTACAGCAAGCATTACAAAACTAATCTAAACTATTGAGTCTGAAAATGGGAAACTAAAAGGTTATCAGTTTTGATTGACTTTCGTATAGTGAAACAGTTTCGATAATTTGAGAGCAAATTCATTGTTCAGGTGAATGGGGCAACAGGCCGCCATGGTAAAATCCAAAATGCTGTTTATAAAAATAAGTTTATAATGTGTTTAATAGAAAACACTGCATAAACCTCTGAGAGGGACACAAGAGAGACTCAAGCAATGTTAGAATGAACACTTTGGTTCCTTTACAATAAAGAATCAAATAAATAATTCAAGAAACATGTTATCATTCAGACTTCTGTTTTAACCGCAACTTTAAAATGTATGCCTCTTTGAAATGTACTACAGTGTAAGATGAATGTGCTGCAAGTGAAAACAGAGGGACGGCTATATGTCAAACCAGGGAAAAATGTTGTCATCGGTAACACAAATCTTTTTTATTTATTGTTTTTGTTGGCTTTCCCCCCACCCAGTGACATTGGAAATAGCAAGCATGCAAACAGTGATCTTAGAGACACTGAAACATGGGGAGACATGGACATACAGACAGACAAACAGGTAGACTTGGAGACAGAAAACAGGACAGGATTACAGAATACTGTCAACTGAGAAACTACCACACACCAGGGCATTGGGACTGTGGTCAATGCACTCTCTGTTCCAAACACTAGAAAAGTAACAGTTTGCTGATGACACAGCTCTTTGTCTCACCAACTTTTGCTGCAAAATCCTTATTGTCCGAAACTATTTAATTTGTAGCGGATTGACAAAAAAAGTTTAATTTACAATGTTTCTACAAAATTACAAGGCCATGGAAAACATTGTGAATACAAATTTAAGAGCAATAGATAGAGATTGGCAGTTGTTTTGCTTGTACTACTGTTTTTGTTTAACTATTGGATTATGTCATAAAATCTTTATTTAAGAAACATGTAGGGAATACCAATAAGCAAATTGTCTAGCGCTTACAAATATTGCAGAACTGGTTTAATTTATCATGGCCAAGTCACATCAAAAACACTTGACCAGTTCCTATGCCAAATGTTTTGCAGCAATTGCATTTGGAGACCAAAAACTAGCAATTTCTGATTGGATTGACAGTGGACTGAACTTAGCTATGACAGAAAGACAGGTGAAACAGAGAGCGCTGTAGATCAAAATAAGGACAAAGACACTGAAAAAAACTGGAGTGAGAAACCTGAGATGAAAACCTAAACTAACATTTACTGCAGGAAAAAGCAAGACTGCTGCAAGAAAAGAGGTGACGAGCCAATAAGGAGTGGAGATGAATAACTGATGGAGTGAAGAGAGGGGAGGTGAAAAATTGTGACGACATGAAGAGAGAGCGAGACAGAGTCAAGAGAACAAATAAAAATATGAACGGAGAGTGAAAAAAATACAAATGTGATGGAGAAAATTAACAAAAGGAAGGACAGAAGGAAGTAATGTAGGAAAGAAGATCTAGGAAGCCGAAGATCTCCAAAGACAAAGATAAGTAACTAAAAAGGAGTATGGCTGCGAGACTTTCCCTACGCGATACCCATCAGTTCAGTCTGTACCTTCGTTGACTGAGGGGATGTAATGAGAAGCAGGGCTAGGGCCCAGAGAGCCAGGGGGCCTCTGAGGAAGGCCCCCAGGGGCCCCAGCAGTGGTAGCAGTAGTAAATGTGCTGGGTTTGGCTGTGGCAGCTACAGCAGCTTGCAAAGGAAGAGAAGGAGAGAAATAATCAAGAAGGAAAGAACAGGTTAGGAAGTTATAAATATATACACAAGCAAAATGGAGAGAGGAGATTCGCGGTGGGAAGGGAAGAAGAAAAGGTATTTACAACAAATGAACAGCATACAAAAAAAAAAGTACAAAGAAAAGAAATAAGGAAGCTGCTACAAGAAAGGAGGTACCAAGTTAAAAATAAAGAATTCAAATCAAATTAGCTTTACAAGAATATAATTTTCCTCTTGTCTGCCTCAACAGCAATATTGAAAAGAGGCAATCTGGAAAGAGACATTGCTGTTGAGTTTTCTCAAATGTCTTTTTTTGGCACTTTTGTGCCTTAAAGTCACATTATATTGGAGAATATCCATACAGCCGATATTTCCAAAACAAGGCAACTCGCAGGTATTTAAGGTAGTTATGGTAAATAAACTTTGGTTGATACTGGTTATGGTTAGGGAAAGAATGTGGTTATAGTTTAAAACAAAAAGCTTTCTCTTGTATGAAAAGTCAAACATGGTACAAAAACAGTGCATGTATATTCACCCCCTGAGTAAATACTTAGTAGAACTGCAATTAAAGCTGCAAGTCTTTGGGGGTATGTCTCCACCAGCTTTGCACATCTGGAAATGTTTGTCCATTCTTCTTGGCAAAAAAGCTGAAGCTTAGTCAGATTGGATGGAGACCGTCTGAACAGCAATTTTCAAGTCTTGCCATAGATTCTCAATTGGATTTATGTCTGGGCTTTAACTGTGACATTTTAAGACATTAACATGCTTTGATCTAAACTATTCCATTGCAGCTATAGCTGTATGTTTAGGGTCATTGTCCTGCTGCAAGATGAACCTCTGCCCCAGTAAGTCTTTTGCAAACTAAATTGGAAAATGTATTATGGTTCACTTTCAACAATGGCTTTCTTCTTGCCACTACTAGTGCAAGGTACTGTATATCTCAAACCATATATAATACAACACAGTTTCACTGAAAGTAAGCACTGGACATATTTCTTGTTTAACTTAATCATCCAATGAAAATAAATCCCACGGAACACCGGGTTTAGTGGAAAGTTGCAGAAAGTCAAATTCAAAGGATTACAGCAAATGTTAATGGTTTCCTTCCGGTAAAAAGAGAAGTTCATAAAAGCACATAAATGTCAAAATAAAGCACCAGTGAAACAAAGATGATATTTTAATTTCCCAGCAAGCACTTGCTAATTTGGAGAACTAAACCCAGAAAAAAACCCTTGACCAGGACATTAATGTTTCAGACTATGGCACTAGCATTTTTTTAATCCACATTTATTAAAATGCATTAAAACAAAACTGAACCGTATTTAAAAAAAGAATGACCAACATATGTGTAAACAATCTGTCCACAGGTAAAAATAATATCTACTGGTTCAAATTGCAATAAGAATAAAGATTAGATTATGGTTTATGCTAGGACCAGAAACCTGAAACCTTTATACTGTATACTATATAGAGATAGAATGATTAATTAATGTTGTTTAAAAGATTTCACCAGAGCTTTGTGCACATTATATAGCCCAAACCTGAATGCTCTATACCAAATTATGAGAAAATAGAAAATTCAGAATTTTTTTCCGCTATATTTTAAATACAAAATACAGTATTTTGTATTTTATTTTAATACATTTAATTGAGGGGTATTTTGTATTTAAATAAATGTTTATGTATTTTTGCCCATCTCTGGTCATATGCAATGCATACCAGTACTGCTCACATAAAACCTGCTAAGCAGCAACAGTTACCGTACAAATCTAAAAAACTGTCAAAATAGTCTAGCTGCAACAGAGAAAACATGTAACACAACACGACAGAGAAAACTGTTCTAGCAACATTGCATCAGTTGGAAGTAAAAAAAAAAAAAAAAAAAAGAAAGCAAGAGAAAGTTCACAAATACAAGAGAGAGATTGACAGAGCACAGTGAAATAAATATTAGAGAGAGAGTGTGTTTGCGGAACGGGTTTCTTTCTAGAGACCAGGCAGCCGGCTGAAGCCATGCAGTGAACGACAGTGTAAACAGAGAAACAGAACGGGTGAGAAAGGAATCGGAAAGGTAAAATAAAGTGTTAAATGAGGAGTTCAAATATAATTTTGTGACCTTATTTTATGTACCATCTACTTTAAAAAGTGTGGATATTGGTGGCAACATAATGATGTCCTCTAATGATACTTAAGTACAAATTTCTACCTGAAGAATTCAGTGACTGAAAATTGGTAAAACTCAGGAATTTTAAATAACTCATGTTACTGCAAGTACAGTATATAAAAAGACATTATACGATTCTCTTATATTTTGATTTAAATATTGTAATTAAATATTAAACCTTGACTTTTTTATACTGAAAACTGTTCATAACTGTCCAAAACCATGTGTAACACTTTTAAAGTTGTTCCTCTGTGGAAAAGTACTGCAATATATGACTGTGTACTCTGTGCTTTGGAGAATTATCTCTTTATTGTGTGGAGTGATGTGTGTGCATGTCTGTCTGTCCACAACACATATATTGCTGGACCGATCCACCTGATATCTTTTGTGTTAATTAATGACTGTATGCTGAAGGACCTCTCGGGGTTAACCCGATTCATGATTAAAACCTATTCAATTGATCTATCGTCATTGACTGCTGACACCTGCTTCAGAAGCAAAAAAGCATTTCTGGCCACATTCCGGCATTTGTGACTCAAAAACTATTTTGAATTGGAGCATCTGCAGATTAATTCCATTATTAGAAAAATACAAGACTTTTAAATCCGTTTTTCTAATCTTCATTTACATCTCGACTGTAAGGGAGCCTGGAGGGAGAAGTGAGTGAGATTAAACTGTTCTTTGTTTGAAGATCAGAGATCACTCTTCTTGTTAAGAATTGTAAACTTCTCAGGTGAATTCTCATTATTCACTTATCCTTTGGAAAGAGTGAATGTCGAGTGTATCTTCTGGTCTGCAGCTATTTTGACCAGCTTGATTATTGAAGGATGAAAGAATATAAGATATTGTGTGAATGGTCTACTGCTCTCTGGTTCTACTCCCACAGGTTTTGCTTTGGTACAACTGTTTTGTAAAGACAATCCTCAAAAGTGCCTCTAATGATGTGAAAACATTCATGTTAATAAAAGCTGCATTAGTTGCTAAACCAATGCAAATAATGCATAATAATACATATATTTTTACTGAAGACAAACAAAAACGTGTAACTAAAGGGCTGACACATGGGAGATATTATTGCTATACAATTATTTAAATTTAAATGGCTGAGTAGGTTGACAATCATTCATGAGCATTTTCAGAAGGGTCTGCTTTTCTCTGACCATCCCGTGAATATTAAAGGGAAGTTCAGATTGTCATCTACTGTAGTAATCTATACATTTGAAACAGTCGGCACAGCCCTCAATTTGGAGAAACACAGGAGCGCCCAGGACCAAAGCAATGTACTGCTGAGGATGGGTGCAGCCGCAAAACTTATTCAAGATGCCCCAAAAAAAAAAAAATCTATATCAGTTTGAATGTACACCATTGTGGAATATTTTCACTGCTTTACCTTGCTGTCAGACAGCCCTTTCTGACAGAGAAGTGAAAGTTATCTCTGCTCTCTTCAAGCCACACATAAACACACATAAACCAAAATAGTAGAGACAAGTTTCAATCAGTTCAGTTTCCCATCGGAAAATATTCCGGCTGTAGCTCAGGGGGATGAGTGCAACCACAAGGTAGCCGGCTCGATCCCCAGTCCCCCCATAGCTCACATGTCAAAGTGTCCCTAAACAAGACACTGAACCCCCAACTGCTCCCCGGGCGCCTGACAGGGCTACCCACTGCTCCCTATCCAGGGATGGGTCAAATGCAGAGAAGAATTTCCCCAAGGGGATTAATAAAGGATAATTTCATTTCATTCATTCATATAGCGCATACTTTAACTGATGTAGATCATTTTTAAGGTTTTCTTAAAATACGCTTTACTCCTGCCTCTGTCCAGAGCAGTGCATTGATTTGCTCCTGTGCTGGTACTCCTGCCTGTTTCTCCAAACTCCATCTCCAACATGTTGACTATGGATAAGTACCTCATACAACCCAACTTAAATAATTTGTACTATCCCTTTCAAGAATAACTTGTTTATTGCAACTGCTGTGTCTTTTTAATGGTTTGGTCCATAATTTCTGCCCTAGTGGTTAGTAAAATGTTATTATTATTGATAGACAGGATGGCCCAAACTATGGAATAATAATAATAAGTATCCTTTGTTCCCATCTACTGGGAAAATGTCTGAGAGATCAGCTGGCAGTGTGTGGTCAAAAGGCCAAAACAGGGCAAGAAAAAAATGTTTTTTATTTTTGTATAATTATTATCTGAATTAGTGTGGACATGATTGTAAAATAGTATTTGTAAGATGTTTTAGGTATGTTAAATCATGTGCAGAAACCCTGCTCTCTCTGTTAATCTCACAGTAAATGCTGCAGTATATTAGAGGGGCCTCCTCATTTATTTCCATGTAAAAAGAGATGGTGAGCAGAGTTAACGGCGCTCTCCTTCACAAAGCCTCCCACACACACACAGTTGGAGTAGCTGGCTGAGCAGAGGTCACGGCGGAGTGAATAGACATGTGGCGTGAATAAGTCCACACGCTTGTCACGCTTGGCCTCCATTAAGGCGTGATAATAGCACTAAAAACCCCGCCTCCATCCAACACCAAGGGTGCCACCCATGGCATATGCATGTGTGCGGTGTCTGTATTGACACAGACTTGATTTGGTGAGTGCGTGTATTTGTAGGTATTGCGCTTGACTGATGGTAGGTAGCTGTGTGTCTGTCTGTGTGTGTGTGTGTGTGTGTGTCTGTGTCTGTCTGTGTGTGTGTGTGTGTGTGTGTGGGGCAGATGGTGACGGCTGGTTAAAACATCCCCGACAGTGAACCAGAGCAGGTTTCTCTCTACAAAGAAAGACCACCCCACCCCTCCCTACCTACCTTCACTAAGTGACATTCTCCTTTCTTTCCTCCATCAGAGGATACGTCCATGGCTCTTTTTTGTTTTGTTTCCTGGATTCTAAAGAAGTCTGACTGTGCTCTCGTTCCTGCGATTCATAAGGGTAAATATGCATACAATAATATTTCCAAAAAGTGCTCCACGCTCAAAAGACAAAAAAATGTGTTTTCTACCATTTTCCAGTACGATTAGTTTTTCTGATCTGCCGCTGCTGTTGTTGTTTGGTGTATAGATGTTTGGTTACTACTTGGTTAAGGTTGGAGACAGATTGTGATCATGGTTAAGATAAACCAACTATGATTGTTGGACGGAGAAGGGTCCAACCACCCACCCATCCATCCATCCATCTACCCACCCTCTCATCCAACCATCAGTCCATACACCCACCCACCCACCCATCCAAACCTCCTCCCCCAAAAGGTTTTGCAGGAAGAAAAAAGTGAAGAAACCTTCGGAAGAGCAACAAAGGAGGATCCCTCTCCCCAGATGGACAGAAGGGCAATTGATGTCATTTGTACAGACAGACAACAGTTCGAATTCCCACAGCTAGGCCAGGCGCCTGTCAAGTTAAACATTATTATGATTAGATATTTGAACAAAACACAGCGCTGCGACAACCAAAGTGAATGAAACAGCCTCTCACACAAAAGTTCCATTGCGCCAATTGAGTTTAAACTGTGTGGCTCCCAGTATTACTAAATTAACAAATTCAGTATTCAGTAAGTATTTCACAGATAAAAAGAGATAGTGTTGAGAGAGGGGAGATCAGATGCTAAGCTGCAGTCAGCAGTCTGTACCGTAGCACTGGTTGGGTCAACTCCACCCTCATGTTAAAATGAGCAGAACGTCCCATTAAAGACCTGCTGACCGAGTCGAGCAGCAGCAGCTTCCTCTTGTGATTTTTCAGCTTTTTTATAACACACTATGGGTTTTATTGCCGATGGGCTGCATTATCAAACCCCTGCCTCTCCTCCCTCCCACGGCCCCAGGGGATGTGTGAAGCGAGCTTCCCCCTCCCTTTTTGTAGTTACCTTGTTTGATCTGGGCCTGGAGCGCCGGGTTGGAGGGCTGGGGGGGGGAAGCCAGCGTCCTGCGCGGCGTCTCCGGGGTTCCTCCTGGTCTGGGAGGCCTGGAGGAGGATCACACAGAGGAGGCATGAAATATTAAAAAGGCAGGGAGGAAAGCGGAGCGCTAACACACACACACACACACACACACACACACACACACAGGGCAAAGATGAAAAATTTAATTGATTAATCGCATGATTTTTCTGTGATTAACAACGATTAATCGCATTATGTGCAAAATTCAATAATGAATGAAAAACTAGTGTATTGCACGCTTTTATTTTAAAGTAATGTTATCAGAACAATCTAACAGGCACTCTCAGAGCAACAGCAAATTAACATACAGTACATACGTTTTTTCCTGAACAGGTACCAGAAGAAACATTCGTCTTTTATCAGGCAACAGCATAAACAGTCTGTTCAGTAGTAAGGGTCCCTGTTGGAGCGACTCCTTCTTTGTCCATGTTCAATTTGTTGCTGTTCTAATTCAGCAGCACTTGCTGGACTGTGTTTGAAGGCTGTTCTGCATTTGGCTGTCAGGACATTGTCAAACGCACTGTTGACAGAGCGCTGGAGAATGCGCGCGACGAGGGCACGTGTTCCAACGGCAGATGTCTCGCAGCAGCATCATGTTCATAAGTGTGCTGACTTTATTGGAAACGTTCCACTGCTGTGCAACATGAATAAATTGTTCCACGCACGTTTCTGCAAAATGTCTGTCTTCTGTTTTCATGACAGTCAAAGTTTGTGAATACAGCACCCAGTTCATCAATATAATGAACTGTGGTTACAGCGATGTCCAGTAGTCTCCAGAGAGAGCAGCAGTTGGTGCTCACACAAACAATTTTTATTTCCTGAAACCTACTGCTTGAATCGGAGTGTGTGTGTGTGTGTGTGTGGTGTGCGTGCTCTCAGGCTCCAGCCTATTGAATTTTGGGTGGAGGACACAATCCGGAGTCTGAACAGACTAGAGGCGTCTAACTTTCAGAGACACACAAACACTTCCAATACAACAATCAATGGAGTGATCAATAACACATTGCCAGGCAACTAGTACAGCTAGGGACTATATAATTAATAAAATTACTACTATATAATAAAAAAATCAACTGCAAGGACTCTTTGAAAAGTGACAGGAGGAAGTTAGTTACAAAGTGTTAATATGTAGTTACATGAATGACTTTGATTGTTATTACAAACAGGGTAGAAACACTTGCACATCTTTGTTTGTCCAGATGCAACCAGTGGTTCACCACATGGGTGTAGGTGGAAAAATAAATTAAAAGCAATTGGACACAATTATTCATAAGTTTCAGTCGTCTGGGTTTGTGGGCTGTACCATCAAAACAATCCAATTTGTTGGAGAGTTTGATAGTTCGCAGACAACAAGAAGTCCATCGCTCTCGCGGGATTTTCTGAGGGATTTCGTTTGTATTTTTACACCATCATGAACAAGATTGAAAAGTGAGATGAAAGTTATCGTTTGCATTTTTTTTTTTAATTAAGATCTTCATACAGCGATGACATTTCGATTTTGTGCGATTAATTCACACGTCAAAATCTATTTTCCAAACTGTTGTTTTGGTCATGAATACGAAAGTGATGAGTTTTATTTTATTTTTTCCGCACCACAAATAAAGGCATCAACCGTTCACGTTGTGTGGGACTGACATATTCCGTGGTCCGAACCCAAGATGGCAAACTTTATTACTCGTTACAACCTTGACAAAGGCAGCGCAGCCCAGATCTGCTCCTTCCTTACCTTTCACAATAAAAGCTCTAGTACACAGTAACTTAAGATATACAATAGTCACTCTAATCTGGTCCAGTTGGACCCTGGTGGTTGGTCCTCTGCCTGCACAAATCTATTTAAACCTTTTATTGGAAAAGGGTTGCAACTGTCACAAATTTGCTTCGCTGCCGGTATGAATAGAATTTCGTCTTTTCCTATCGTGTACTGTACTTGCTGTGCCCCAGGTGTGTAAAGGCCTTGAGACGCGTCTACCGTTAGACTATCCTAAAATATTTCTTTCATATATCTACACAATTCACGTGGGATGTCAAGAAAAAAATAGCATATGTGCTTACACGCGCACACACAGACTTTATTATATAGAGAACATCCAGTGTAAAAGATTGAGAGCACAAGAACATGTGCTGCACCTGCATCTGAATAAAATCTAAATCCACCTTTTAGTTGATTCAACAACTAAAGAAAAAAACTCACTCACTCACTTCGAAATTGTGTTTTAGCATGTCTCAGATGTGATTAGACGTTCAGAATCAAAGTGGTTAAATGTTTTTGTTTTTTTTCCCTATAAGTCCAACTTAATGCATTAGCTAGGAATAATAGGACATGGACCGGTGGTGTTTGTTTATAATATCAACCCGTATGGACGTGTGAAGATGATGTGTTTTCATAAGTGTCTGTATGTCCCACACCTTGACGGCTTGTCTTCAATCTAGAACTGTCCTTAGACACACAGCCCAGCTAATGTAAATGCAAACCATGATTTAATGGAGGGCGGGAAAGAATGGCCCACAAACTCTTCAAATTCAGATGAACTCTGTCCACACCTGATCAACAGGAAAACAACTGAACCTCCTCCAAAACAGAGCCAGATCAATGTGGACATACTCTTCGTATTGTCCGGGGCAAGAAGCTTGATAAACTTGTCCAATAAGTAGATAATTCTATAGACTGATGGAATTCGTGCATCGCAGTATCATAATAAAACCGAATGGAATCTTCATTTGATGGCTGTTAGTATTGTTTACAGTATAACATTACCAGAGATGGGCAACTAAAAAAGCATAAATTATGTCCTGATCACATGTTTTACTGAATATTGGTAGATAACAATCATCAGTAAAACTTTATTTCACACTGAGATGGTTGACGTTTAACTGTGTAACATCCACGGTTCTCATGCGTTCTGAACCGTGACGGGGGATCCGTACAGATCACAGATCGGCAGCACTCCGTCACACCCCTATGGGTCACCCTAGTCTTTCTTTATGCTTATTTCTATCCTGCTCAGTTTCTCAACATCGGGAGTTCCAGGACTTGTTCCAAGGATGGGCTCACGCCCTTGAGGCGGAGTTGGTGGAGGGAGTGCTGTTGTGGTTGTGTTGTGATGAAAAACTAAAAACACTAAGAGTTCAGGAGCACATCTTTTCAAACTCCAGCAAAACAGGAAGAAGCTTTCCTGCTGTCATAAATATAAGATGGAGGAACATGAAAAAGCCAAAAACCCAAACACGTTCAAATATTCACAACCGCTGGTTTGGAGTGGCTAAGTGGAGACGGCCAGAGAGAAGACCTTGGTTTGAGTTTTATAAAGAACTCTCTAGTCAAGTTTCTAGCCGCCGCTTCCTGTTTATCGGCTCCCTTTGCCTCTGACCTATCAAGCTTTGATTAAGTTACAGCACGTAATTCTCTCATAATTTCTGACGCGCCAGCTGAAAGATACACCCACAGACCAAAACAGTGGTGGTTTTACTATTGGTTTGTTTCAAACACAAGACGAAATGATGTGTTGGTGGTACAGAGGCAGGACCTCAACCTCCGTGTTAAATCTTTTATGGCACAAGGAGAGCTCAGACAGACCAACACACACACACACACACACACACACACACACACACACACACACACACACACACACACACACACACACACAGTGAACTTGAACACCCAAAACGGGTGTTATTTTTGTTTTTCAGCTGGAATCAATGATGATGGATCAGCGGTGTGTTTTTGTCCGCCTGGTGAATCCAGATGTCAAGAGCTCAGGTTCAACTTTTCTACTCTATATCTACCAGGGTTTCAGCTGGTATGATGTATGTATCTTCCTCTCGGTGGAAGTCTGATGTAAAAGATGTGCAGTCTATGGCTATTGCTTTTTCTATAAAATCACCTCTCCCATACTTAGGATGAACAGCCGTAACACCATAACACAAATAATAGCCTACAATGTGGCCTTCTGAGACATCTAGAGAGAACTTGACATGCCTAAATATACGATTCAAAGTTGGGAGTCAGGTTAGCTCGGATTATTAACTGCCACTGACTCTACGAGTGTAACCCACCATATTTAAGCCCCTTTACTAATACTATGAAGTGTCATTAACGAGGCCCATGTGAGATACAGCTGCAACAGTCATGCATGAATTCATGCACGTCTTCACGCTGCGAGAAACCCGTTGCGTCCGTGAGGCCTGAGCCCTGGTACACTGTCTGTCTTATCGAGCTCCTCTGATGCGCTTCAGCACCCTGGACAGCACTCACACAACGCACCCTCTATAAAAAGCAACCCGCCTACCCCTCTGAGAATAACTAATAATTTCCAAAGGATGATGAACAGAGAATAAAATGAACTCCTGAGATTTTGATATTTACTGTACTTTAAGTGGACAAAATTAGTTTCCTCCGTAGGGTGGCCGGACTCAGCCTTAGCGATAAGGTAAGGAGCTCGGAAATCAGGAGGGAGCTTGGGAGTTGAGCCACTGCTCCTTCATGTCGAAAGGAGTCAGCTGAGGTGGTTCGGGCATCTAATTCGGATGCCTCCTGGACACCTCCCATTAGAGGTTTTCCAGGCACGTCCAACTGGTAAGAGACCCTGGGGAAGACCCAGGACACGCTGAAGGGATTATATCTCCCAGCTGGCCTGGGAATGCCTCGGGATCCCCCAGAATGAGAAAATGTTGCGGGTGAGAGGGAAACCTGGGTCAGCCAGGTCCAGCTGGACCTGCTTCCACCGTGACCCGACCCCGGATCAAGCAGATGAAAATGGATGGATGGATGGATGTAATTTAATCTGGAACAGATGTTTATTTGGACTTTAAGCCACTTGGGCTCCCCAACAAAGCTTAATAACAAACTCCCTCGGACATATCATCACTTTTAAAGCTCTTACGGCTGCCATGTTAGCAAACAGTTGCAGAGCAACATTGTCATCCGGTTGGAGTCATGTTTTGGTCTCCACCAACTCCTGAGAAGATGTGACTTTCTTAAAAGACCTCTTCTGCTCAGTAAAACTATTCGGTTAAATTAAAAAAAGACAGAAAAGCATGTTCAAATATTGTACATCTGTGCACGTTTGTTACCTGACTGGTGCTTTCTTCATGTGCTCTCCGACGAAGGTAGCGTTGGTCATGCCCATTAGGGTGTTGGCAAGTGAAATTATAGACAGCAGGTGCTGTGTGGTGACGGCCCTCGACACGCCGTACGTCCCTTTCCCTACGATGTCCGTCAGGGTCAGCTTCAGACCAGTCGCCAGGGACAACTGCCGCAGCAAAGACTCCTGCGAAACAGAGGCGGACGTATGAACCAGAGAACCCCTGGAAGTACTGGTGTGTGTTTCAAACAGGTCAACATGAGTGAGCTGTTCTGTGTTATTTTTAAACAGGATATTGTCTAAATTTGCTATTTGCTGGTGTTCAGTTGTGTTAATTGACTGATTATCATACGTGCGCCATAAACATGCCACAGAAACGTTAATCTCTCACTGATACTGTTACTACCATGTCTGAAGTTGATCATTCGGAAAAGGAAGCAGAAGCCAGTTCTTTTATTTTCTTTCACTTCATTATTGTTGAACTTGTGTGACCGTTTTATGCATTGGATTTGTTTAATCATTTAAAGTAAAGCACTTTTAAAAATAGCTCTGCTTATTTCTATATGAATGAAATAATTCTAACACCAGTCAAAATAATTACAATTTGGCCGGACGTTTTAGAAACAAGGGGCTAAATCCAGCAAGGGCGTAGGTTTGGTCTCAGCATTGGTAGGGACCCCCCTTTTTCCACCCAAAAAATATACAAAAACTATAGTTTGTTGTATTTATGAAATCGTAGAACAAGAATAAAGAGAATTATTGACATTGTATTGCTATCTTACCTATTTTTAAACTCTTATAAAGAGGAGAACTATGAGACTACTCAAAACTATGCAGATCCAAGGTCCTATCAATATTTGTGGCTAATCTGGTAGGATTCCCGTCCTTGGACAGCAAGGTAGCAGGTTCGATCCCCACGTGAGGTTTATATTTTAAACGCATATCTTTTGCTACGTTTACACTGAGCGTCCACACTACGCCGGACTTTTAGATCACCGCAAACGGAGGAGGACGGATCCGTTTTTACTAGCGGACGCCTCAGTGTCTCATGAGCTGCCACAGAACCAGCAGCAGTACTAGAATTTACGGCTTCCTCAACCTGCACTGCATCTCTTTCTGCATGTCAAGAATCACATAGTGTTTCTGACTCGCCACTTCAGCCAATTAGCTTAAGTGGCGAGTCAGAAACACTAGTGCACCTGCGAGACAAGATGCAGTCATTTAATTAAATGACAGCATCTTGTCTTGCAGGTTCGAAGGTGCACTGGAAAACTTGGAAATGTTTTTTTTCTTTCTTCTGGGCGACGGGCATAGTATAGATAATAATACAAATACGTTTTCAAATATATTGTGCAAGATATTTTTTTCGTATTCGTGGAGACAATTGTGTCTTTCCCAAACTTTGGTCGTGACTAGTCCCTATGGACCCTATATTAACCTACGCCCTTGAAATCCAGGTCTAAAAAATGTGGAAGTGTCTTAAAACTTGCGACTCCTCTGGTTGCAAAGATAAGTCTGATTGTATAGAAGTCTATGAGATGATTTATTCCTTCAGTAAACATTGTAAACATCAGTGTATGGTCTCAATCTCTAGCTTTAAGTCTTCTTCAATACAGCATGATGTTCATTTAGTAAATTATGGTCCATTTAGAGTCAAATTGGCCATAAATCAGAGTATGCTTTAGGGTGGGGCTAGAAGGTGCTCTGAGAGGTTGACGGTTCATTTTTTTCTGCAAACTACATTTAGTTTTCCACTAGCCAAAATTAACATCACAATTAATATCACAGTTAACATGAATACTATATGTACCTTGATCACTAAGATATCTATGTAGCACTAGCATTAGCTGATAACTTAGCATTTGCTAAATTATCAGCCTGAACCACCGTAGACTTGACCCCTGATCCTACCCTCTTGTCAATATATGGATATATAAAAAAAAAAATGTCAACAGGGAAAAATGCCAAACACCGGGCTTCAAAACATCAGTCCACAAACCAATAAGTGACATCACGATGAGTATGTTTACTTATTATATGATGGTTGGAATAAAACAATGGATATGAATGTATGGAACAAAAGAGGGTCCCATCTTTTATGTTATTTGGTACTAGTTTGGAATTAAGAACTTGGTGGCATTTAGTATTTAGGACACTAATTATTGATTGATTGATCAGTTAGTCTACCGACTATCTTTTCAAACAATGATAGACTGATTCAAATAATGAGTTGGTCAAAAATAAACAAAGATTACATTGACAAGAAAATCGAAAAATCATAAAAATGGTCACAGATTAATTTCACTTTTTTTTTTAAATGAGTCTTTAGAAATGATTTGTCAGGGGTCAGAGGTCTGTATCAGAGCCAATAAACCCTGAACAGAAGCTACCGGAACCCAGGTGACGCCAGACAGACGAGTACCTTAAAGGTGGGCAGCATGAGGGACATGTGACCTCCTCTGGAGATCAGTCCGAAGGAGATGGGGCAGTGCGGTCTGAGCATTCCCAGTCGCTCCAGGCAGATGCCGTCAAGCTGTTCGTTGAGGCCCCAGGCGTGCAGGCAGGACATAAAGAGTTTGGCCGTGTCCATCGTCAGGTTGTACTCCAGCAGACTCAGAGACTTGGACTTCTCTTCCCGCCTCCTCATCTCCTCCTCCTCCTCTTCGTCTTCGTCCAACAGGTGCTCTTTGATGGTCTCCTTCATCGTCTCCTTCACCTGGTTTAAGTTAATTTAGTATAAGAACAGCACAAGATGAATTACAATCCTGAAATTATGAAGACAAAATACATCATATAACTCATCTTTTTTTATAAATTTTTGTTTCAATTAAAAACATGCTGACTTTGCTTGTTTAGGAGCGACATATTTCACCTTCTTTCCCCTCCTGTGCTTACTGACCTGTTTGAAGATCTTGTTGGCTAGGAAGGACCCCCCCTTGTCGGCCCCGGCCTGGCTCTTCTGCAGCGTCTCTGGAGACACCAGGATGGGGTTCGGTCTTTGGGCTTCTTCCGTCAGCAGCTGAATGATCACCGCCTCCACGTCAAAGAACAGCACGTGCATGTCGGGGTCCGTCAGGTTGGTCTTCATTGCCTGGACCACCAGGGCATTGTGGGAGTATTTCGGCAGGTTGCCCTAGGAAGAAGGAAGAAGGGAGAGAGAGAGAGAGAGAGAGAATTTTCAAAAATGGATGTTAAAAATTGTTTCCAACACAGAAACTTTGTGCCCACAGTGTGCTTTGTTCCTGTAGAAAAAAGAAAAAGATCAAGATAAGAGCTCCCCTTTACGGACATAATCAGTCACTACTTTCCGAATGACGGGCCACTTATTAAAGCCCCCGTGTGTAGACATTTTAAAGCATCTTTCTAATTATTCTGATGGAATATATTTGTATGAAAAACAACCCCAGTGAAAAGGGTAAAAAAAAATTGTATCTTGGGAGGAAATGTAACGGCATGCACCAGGTGGCACTAATTGCATTCCTAGCTAAAATAGTAAAAGTATTTTTGAACAGTAAAATGTCCCGCTCACTACATTTGCTGGTTACAATTTCTTCATTATTTGATTGTGTGGCCAATAGGGGACAGTGAGGCATATTGGAACAAACAACAACTGACATTTCACCATCTTCTTGTAGCTTAGATGTTGGCAAACAGGCAGCTGTTTGCCAACATCTAAACTACAAGAAGATCTGATGTTGACAAACAGCTGCCTACGTCGACACCGAGCGGACAGATGCATGGTCCCCAACAATGAATCCACAAAGTGGGAAGATCGGATGAGCGGTTCTCGAGATATGAGAGGGACACACACGTGCCTACAGATGGACAGCGATCCCTTGCTTTATATTTAGGTTGTCGAGTACACTGCCATCTTGTTTGAAAAAACAACCAAGAGTTCTGTCCTTGTGTGTAAGACGTTAAGTCGATGCTGGTCAACTGATCTGCACAGAGAGAGCATTAGAGTCACCATAGAGTTGTTGTTTTTTGCACCCATTATGTTGCGTTTCACCATTACTACCCAAACGCAAGCGTTAGCTTCACTGGTTGACATTTCCTGAATGTTTTGTTGACCAATCAATCAAGTGACGAATTATTTTCGCACCATGTTCCCACTGTAGACCTTCAGCATTACAGAACCCGACTATGGTCAAACACAGGAAAGAAGAACGAATTTAAGAGACACTTGTTTCTGTAACACCTCAGATTAAAAAGGCGAATACTCCATGTTACTACTATTATTGTTGATAAAATCGTGAGTATTTCTCTGTGTTGCACTTCCTTTTTTTCCTTTTACCATTTATGCATTAAAGCTCACTGATTCGAACTGTGACTGTGAGAGAGAACAGTAGTTAGCAGTGGAGACTCTTGACTGACCGAGAGACACAGCAAACCTGTAGCTGGGTCTCACTCTCACACACACACACACACACACACACACACACACACACACACACACACACACACACACACACACACACACACACACACACATCAACCCTCAGGGAAGACTTTCTGTCAAAGCCTCATGTGTGTGCGTGAGTGTGTGTATAAAAATGAGGGGTGAACAAAGGGGTGTTAATGCAATCACCCACCCTTCCACATTGTTGCTTTTCATCCTGCACAGAGTTTATTTATTTATTTATGTATTTATTCATTCAAAAGAGCCAGTTGATTCTAGCACAAACCTTTGCCACAAAGACTTCCAATAGAGCACTGTGCGTGCACTGGTATGGTAAATGGGTAATAATACAGTTAGTGAAAGCTTGTTGGCATTTTAGCTATGAACACCTCAGTTAACACTCTTGTATCTGGGAAAAGCCAAGATATCTGAGCCTCATTTCCATGTTTCAAGTTTGTGTATACAGAGTGTGTTATTTCGGTGGTTGAACACTGCCATCTAAAGGCGATCAGCCACATGACACACAGACAATAAACAGACATGCATGTTGTTGTCAGAGGCCTGCGCAGATGAAGAAGCAGCAACTGACCATGTTTTGGTTTTCTGACTAAAATACAGACTCTCTCTCACACACACACACCACATGTCCTATAGGTCCTGGGCAGTAGGCCTAAAGGTCATCTTCCTGCAGGGCCCTACACCACTGGAGTCCAACAAAAACCACACACACACACACACACACACACACACACACACACACACACACACACACACACACACACACACACACACACACACACACACACACACAGTATAGAGATATCAGATTCACAAACACTTGATTTATATATTTAACTTGGCTTACTATCTAACGGCCATCTGGTAGCCAGGCACATAGTGAAAGAAGTCATGTAAAAAAGGTCTACCACAGTGCTGCACTGGGTGACATGTGCCTTTAGCATGCACACACAAGTTAATTTTAATTTGTCCCACACACGCCGTCCTGCTGCCACAAACACTTACTCGATCAACTGAATGTGGAAGCACTGAAAATAATCCAAAGTGAATGCTTGTTTTCCTCCTAATCGAGTAGTGCTTGATGACCAGCTGTTTAAGGAAGTCTTTTGCTAAAATTAAACTATGAATTTGTGAGCCTCTAAAGAACGAACAGGTTTGGGTTGAGAGCCTCAGACTGGGTAGAGAAGTTGAACTAACGCTTTTGCTTCACTTTGGCCTTTAATGAAGAAGGAAAAATAAGACTTTAGACACACTGGTCGTGCCATGAATGTCTGTAGCAGTTTTAACAACAATCCAGCCAGTCGTAACTAAATATCATTTTGATATCAGCAGAGACTTTTATAGCTGGAGTGAGAATGTTAATTCATGTTTGGTATTTATTAAAGCTGTACTGCTGCTAAATGCTTTTCAGCTTTTTCACATTCTCTGTCAGTGGCTCTGACGTCTAATAACGACACAGACGAGTTTAAATTTAGAAATGATCCAATACCATTTTTTCTTTCCCAGATACCGGTTCTGATACCTAAATTTACGCTTTGGCCGACAAAGAGTACTGATCCGATCCTGTATGTTAAAACCCAAATTCCCTCTCTAATATCTATTTTATGTTGCTGCGAAAACATCTCCTTCCAACACCTATATTTATTCAAATTTCCTACCAAAAGTAAAAATGTTCACAAGATTACATTGGAACACATCATGATAACGTTAAAATTTAGGGTCAGGCAATACCATTTGTTACCATATGTAACTCAATGCAACCTCTGTTACTGTTGGCCGTTAGCTCCGCTCTAACAGAGCACAGAAAACTAACCAATCCTTGTACTTTTTTTTTATTAAATTGTGGCCGATTCATTTTTGGGTTTATCAACAAATAATTTCAACTCTGGTTTTATTTATTTTTTTCGCGCGCACGCGCACACGCACACACACACACACACACACACACACACACACACACACACACACACACACACACACACACACACGTAATGTTTGGACTTGATAGCCTGACATTTCAGGGTCATTATCTGCCATTACGCGCAGTAGGGGAGCCCACACAGCGGGGAGAGTGGGTGTTTTGACCCATAATTTGAGTAGATATGAGCGAGAAATGACACAGAGGCGCAAGGCAGCAAAGAGAACAACAATGATGCAACAATGGGGGGGGGGAAATTGCAGCTGTTGTGTTTTGCCCTTTTCAGAAATGTGCCGTGATTATGAGCAGTTATTGCAGGAAAAACCCGGGGAGACACCTACAATAAAAACCGACACAGGGAGGGGAAAAAGAAACAACACGCAAAGGTTATCTGGTGGAAGGGAAGACGAGAGAATGGACGAAGCCACATAACTGAGCAGGAGGAGGAGGCTAAATGGATTCCAAGTCAGACTATAAAAGTCAAACTGTACGAGCGGCTGAACTAAATGCTGCTCAGACATTAAATAATTCATGGCATTTGTTTTCTGTGCTGGGAGGCCCAGGTGGGCGGGGCTTACTCCAACAGATCAGATCATCCAAGTGAGCCTCTGATCCTCAGACAATCTGTCGTTTGAATTAAGAACGGTGACATATTGAAAACAAATCGACGTGGCTTACTGTCGCGGTGACGGGAAGTCTGACAACTTTTTTTCTTTTTTTTTACTGCTTTCAAATGTGACATGTAAAAGCTATTAACATAACTCTACACATATATAGACCTAATGCTGGTATTCAAAATGAAGTCCTAAAACTGTCACCAAAAGCTCTGTTTTCAGTAATGTTGTTGCTGTGCTGTTTTA
Source organism: Taurulus bubalis (assembly GCF_910589615.1). Classification (NCBI taxonomy): domain Eukaryota; kingdom Metazoa; phylum Chordata; class Actinopteri; order Perciformes; family Cottidae; genus Taurulus; species Taurulus bubalis. Next base: position 3,299,372 of record NC_136607.1, on the reverse strand, counting down.
CAAACCAGCATGAACATTGAAATAATTGATTTGAGCAGGTCATTCTATATTAAGGGGATTAATTGTCTTTAGCGCTGGACGGCATGGACAAAATCTTTGATTTTACATGATTTGTATTTTGTTTGATGATATATATTGCACCTATTGTGCATACTTTTCCAATTTTCAAAATAGATTTGAACAGTTCTGGGAAGGAGAAAGTCGTCACAAAGATTACAGTATAATATTAAAATAATATTTAGGTTTAAAGACAGAGTCTGAAAGCAGAGTAACGGACCATTAAGTCCATTCTGCTACAGACTGACATGTCTTTGGGCAAATTTCTCTTTTAAACCATTAAAGCTGCTCTCTGGAGAGTCCAGTTCAGAGAAAAGAAACCCTGCACTTTTTTTTTTTTTACTATTTTGACATTTAAGATAGCTTATCCTTCACTTGGAGACACCAGTAGGGTCTTACACACGCGCACACACACACACACACACACACACACACACACACACACACACACACACACACACACACACACACACACACACACTAGTGTTGACCTTTGGTTTGTCTGCAGCAGAGTTTTAATTGGTCTGACTTTAGCCAGCTATCTGACCATGCTGACCAACCACTGTGTGTGTGTGTGTGTGTGTGTGTGTGTGTGTGTGTGTGTGTGTGTGTGTGTGTGTGTGTGTTGAAATAAAGAGACATAAGGAGAAATGAATCGATTCATGCTGGCTGTACACTCTTAATTGTCTAGAAATTGTCACAGAGTAGTGACGAAGGTCCGTTAGATTCAGAATCAACAGTAAAAAAAAAGGATTGTTTTGTCCATCGACACTATTTATAATCATGAAAAAAAATGCAATGAATCCTTTGAGAACATAGAACTAGAGAATGTTTCGTGTGTCTGATTAGTAAAATTCTTAACCCTCCCGTTGTCTTGGGGTCAAAATGACCCGTGTACGAGTGTATATGTATGTGTGTTGATTGGTCATTTTGACCCCAAGACAACGGGAGGGTAAATACCACCCCCTCTGTGGTGGGACTGTTTCGTACCTTGTCGGCATTGTCTGCAGCCAGCAGGTTGGTGGCAAGCGTCTGCAGCTTGTGCTGAGCCATGTTCTTCAGCGCTGCCAGGCTACGGCGGGTCATGGCCTGCTTCAGGTTGACGGCCGAGTGGCTTAGGGCATCTACGGTGGCCGGGGCCAGCTCGTCACAGGCGTTCAGGATCTCTACAGCCGTTATGCCCATCACACAGCGGTCCAGGGCACCTGAGAACACGGGACGGAGTCAACAAGCCGGTCCCCCAAAACCCTCGATACAGGCAACCGGGAAGGAATCAACTGCTTGGTTGGGTTGTATCTTCGCATCTCCTGTTCAAACGGTTGTTTCCCAGAGATACTCCTGGTCCCAAGGAGATAAATCCTATGGTGGCCCTTTCTCTGGTGCCTCATTCAGGAAATATTTCATTTAGGAAATATTTCCTACTTAGACACAAGAAATGGCAGCAAAAACCTATTTTAGAACACAAAACAAAATCAATAGTGTGCGCTATATTTAGAATATTTCCACTGCTTTACCTCGCCGTCAGACAGCCCTTTCCAACGGGAAACTGGAGCAGTTATATCCATCTGCTCTTCAATGACCAAGACTCCATGGACAAAACAGGAATTTGACCTCACATAACACCGGGGTTGCTGCTCTACCCTTGTGTTTTCTCAGTTAGTTAGTTTGTGTTATTGTTATAATTACACAATACCACAAACAAACCAACCGATCGAGCATCTCATAGAGCAACTCTCGTGTTCCGTTTTTGCCAATGGTGTCTTGTGGCTTTGAAGAGATTATAGATAGCGGCTTCGGTTCCCCCCCCCGTTTCTCTATATGGGGAGCGTGCCGACCACCATCTACTGTCACACTGACTGTGGATAATAACCTCACACAACCACACTTCAAAACATCCAAACTATCCCTATAACACACTTCACACATACAACCTCTGTCCTGTCTTTTTGTCTGGGCTTGTTATTTTCCAATAAAAGACAATCTAAATGCTACAGTGACATTTCGGTGTGGAACAACTTGATTGTCCTTCACAGAGCCTTGACCCTTAGGCCCAACACCTTTGGAAAGAATTGCAACTCCGACTGCAAGTCGGGCCTTAGTACCTTATCATCTGTGCTCTCGTGGCTGAAATGGATCTAATTGGAGAAGCTCGTTATCGCCCATTGATGGAGAAAAACTGATTTACTCTTAATATATGATGTTTCATGGCCTCTGATGTATGAGTGAACTTTACCCTAATTATGACTCCGGTGTGAACGTTGCCTTACACAAAGTTCCGTTTGGGAGTCAAGTGATCTGTATGTTCCGGACTGAAGATAAAACACATCATTGTTGTTCTTATGGTTTATAAGGCCAAGTGTACATGGTCTTTAGGATGTAATTATGGATTCTTAACATGCACTACTATTGTCCAGAGTTTGTGGGGGCAGAGGGCAGAGAAAGAAGGGGGGGAGTGCTGGGAGGGAGTTCAGCATCCTGATGGCTTGGTGGATGAAGCTGTCCCTTAGTCTGCTGGTTCTCGCCCGGAGACTCCTCATTGTCCACCTAGAAGGCAGGAGGCCGAAGAAGCGGTGGTTGGGATGGGTGGAGTCGCCCGCAATGCTAAGTGCATTGCGGGCCAGGCGTGTGTTATAAATGTCCTGGAGGGAGAGGAGGGGGGCACCGATGATCCTCTCCGCTGCTCGCACTATACGCTGCAGGGTTTACGGCAGGATACGGTGCAGCCGCCGTACCACGCAGTGATGCAGCTGGTCATGATGCTCTCGGTGGATCCCCGGTAGAAGGTGTGCATGATGGGCACCAGTGCTCTGGCTCTTAAGTCTGCGGAGGAAGTAGAGGCGCTGCTGAGCTTTTTGGCTAGTGATGTGATGTTGTTGCTCCAGGAGAGGTTCTCAGTGAGGTGCACACCCAGGAACTTGGTGCTGCTCACTCTCTCCACAGCAGCACCGCTGATAGCCAGTGGAGGGTGCTGGGTGGAGGCTCTCCGGAAGTCGACAACAATCTCCTTTGTCTTCTCCACATTTAGAGAGAGATTGTTGCCTCTGCACCATGCGGCCAGTTGGCTCACTTCGTCCCTGTAGTTTGACTCATCGTTGTGGTTGATGAGCCCCACCACAGTAGTGTCGTCCGCAAACTTGATGAAGAGGTTGGTGATGTGTGTTGGTGTGCAGTCGTGGGTCAGCAGGGTGAAGAGAAAGGGACTGAGGGGGGCCCCTGTGTTCAGTGTGATGGTGCTAGATGCGTTGCTGCCGACCCGGACTGCCTGTGGTCTTCCGGTCAGGAAGTCCAGCAACCAGTTGCAGAGCGAAGTGTTCAGGCCTAGACAGGCCAGTTTCTGTATCAGCTGCTGGGGGATGATTGTGTTAAAAGCTGAACTAAAATCTAAGAACAGCATCCTCACATAAGAGTCCCTAGTCTCCAGGTGAGTGAGGGCAGAGTGGAGGGCGGTGGAGATTGCATCATCGGTGGACCGGTTCGCCCGATATGCAAACTGGTAGGGGTCCAGAGAGGGAGGGAGGATGGATTTGATGTGCTGCATGACTAACCGCTCGAAGCACTTCATAATGATCAGAGTCAGTGCCACAGGGCGGTAGTCGTTGAAGTTGGATGGCGACGCCTTCTTTGGAACAGGGATGATGGTGGTATTCTTGAAGCAGGTGGGGACAACAGCTTGGCTCAGGGAGATGTTGAAGATGTCTGTAAGGACATCTGTGAGCTCCTCTGCACAGTCCCTAAGCACACGGCCAAGAATGTTGTCCGGTCCTGCAGCTTTCCGAGCATTGATCTTGGAGAGGGATCTCCTCACGCTGGCTGGAGACAGGGACAACACCTGGTCATCTGGAGGGGGTGATGTCTTCTGTGCGGGGGTGCTGTTGTCAGCTTCAAACCTTCCAAAGAAGTTGTTCAGACTGTTCAGCAGAGTGATGTCACAGGTCTGTGGTCGAGGTTTATAGTCCATGAGGGTCTGTATGCCCTGCCACAGGCTCCTTGTGTCTCTGCTGTCGGTGAAATGCATAGTTATCCTGCTGCTGTACTGCCCCTTTGCTAATCTGACGCCACGGGACAGGTTGGCTCTTGCTGATCTCAGACCAGCCTCGTCACCTGCTTTGAAAGCAGCGTTTCGGGCTCTCAGTAACCTATGTACTTCCCCTGTCAGCCATGGTTTCTGGTTGGCCCGTACTGTGATGGTCTTGGTGACCGTGACATCATCAATGCATTTGCTGATGTAGGCTGTAACAGTGTCTGAATACTCCTCGATGCTGATCAGGTGGTTGTAGGTGGCTGTCTGCTTAAATATGTCCCAGTCTGTGGTGTTAAAGCAGTCCTGGAGTGCTGAGGAGGCACCCTCTGGCCACACCCGTACCTGCTTCTGGACCGGTCTGGTAATTTTGACCTTCGGCCTATATGCTGGTGTTAGCATAACAGTGATGTGGTCTGAAGCGCCGAGATGAGGGAGGGGTGAGGCCTTGTATGCTCCTCTCAGTGTTGTGTAGACCAGGTCCAGTGTGTTGTTTCCCCTTGTTGCAAAGTCAATGTGTTGATGTAATTGAGGAAACACTGTTTTGAGATTTGCATGGTTGAAATCTCCAGCCACGATGAGGAGTCCCTCTGGGTGGGCTGTTTGCTGGTCACTGATGGTGTTATACAGTTCACTCAGTGCCTTGTCTCTATCGTTGTTATTGCAGCTGGGAGGAATATAAACTGCAACAAGCAGGATGGCAGAAAACTCCCTCGGTAGGTGGAAAGGCCGGCACTTGATGATAAACTCCGTAAGGGGTGAACAGTGTCTGCAAACCACCACAACGTCCTGGCACCAAGCATTCCTGATGTAAACACAGACCCCGCCGCCGCGGGTCTTACCTCCTTCAATGAGGGCTCTGTCTGCTCGGTAGCATGTTAGGAAGTCGAGCTGGATGGCGTAGTCCGGTATGCTGTTGTTGAGCCATGTTTCCGTGAACACAAAAACACAGCACTCTCTCACAGACTGCTGGGACGCTCTCAGAAGGTGAATGTAGTCCAGTTTGTTGTCCAAGGAGCGTACATTGGCAAGTAAGATGGACGGTATAGCCGGCTTGTGTGGATTCGCCACTAGCCTGGCCCGGATACCCCCGCGTTTCCCCCACTTCTGCCTCCTCTCGCACCGCCCGCGGAGTTTCCTCTGCGGGCGTGCTGCAGTAGTGGGGGTCGCTGTCGAAGCGGGCCGCCGTAGTAGGCCGAGGCCGTGTAGCTCCTTAGCGTGTGCCGGGTTTAACTTCCAAGAAAAGGTGTCAAAAATAGTCCCCCGGCTGTATGTACGTCTAGGGACGGACAACCGGACAAACGGACGGACAGACGGACTGATGAAGACAAAGATGTAAACACCACATTATCGGGATAGAGAGGGGCCGCTGCGTCCGTACGCGCCGCCATCTATACAAGTTGGAATGAGTTTTGTTGTTGAACTTTGAAAAATAATAAGTTTCAAATCTCTTTTTTTCGGATTCAAATCTTTTTGGAATGTTGCCTCAACCACGTAGCGAGGACAAGAGTGAAAGTGAAAGTTGACGTGATTTATTGACGTGAGTGTTTTGAATAGGCAAAGGCACGTAGCACCAACTTTAACTTTCACTCTTGTCCTCGCTACGTAGTTGAGGCAACGTGGTTGAGGCTGGTTCTCAGCCTTCATTGTTAAGCTGTCACTCATGAGACCACGCCCCTGCAGTTGAAACCACGCCCCCATGCCAGATCCAGGCCAAAAGTTTTGAACCTGAAAAAAAGATTTGAATCCGAAAAAAGAGATTTGAAACTGTAAAATTAAAGAGTGAAAGTTGAAAATATAAAATCTGTTACTGAAAACTGAAAAAATATATGATTTTTAAAAGTTCAATATCAAAACTTGATTTTTCAGGTTCAAATCTTATTTTCAAATGAACAATACATATGAACTGGATTTAGCTCCATATTCATTCGGCTCTCACCTGTATCCATCTGCCAGACATAGACGGAGCCGTCGGAGCAGCCCACCACCAGGTAGTCGTCCGCCGGTCGCCACTTGATGACCTGGATGGGGAAGAGATGTCGCGACGCCAGCATGATGCACTTCCTCTCTCTGAGGCTGAGCAGGCCGACAGAGTGGTCGCTGGCCACTGAGCAGACGCAGTGCTGCACCCGTGTCTGTAGAGGAAACAATGCAGGTGACGATGACCCACTTAGTGCAGGACCAGATTGAAATGTATACCCTAATCTTTATATATATATATATATAAAAATATTGCAAGAAAAAAAACATGTGCTTTTATTTTGAAAGGGATTTTTTATTTAGAAGGGGAGTGCCGTCTATTCACACTCCTTAATGCTGCGTTCCCACGTGTCTGTGCATTGACTTTGTATGTAATCTACTTGCGCAACAACAATTGCAACACTTTTAGTGTGAACGCAGCATAACTCCAGACTTTGAGATTCTTGTCAGGAGCAAAAAGCATCCCCAGTTCTCCCATTATGAATTCCTCCAGACTCAGGTCTATGTCAGTGTTACACCTCAGGTTGAAGTGAGTGCTGCTTCATGTTTTTCAGTATTTGCCGACTGATAAGATAATCAGAAGAAAAGTACATTTTGTAAACTTGAATCTTTTTTTAAATTGCACTTTTTGTTTAATTTGTTTTGAGTTTGTGGAGTTCTGCTCCTTAAGACAATGATTCTTAACCACAGGGCCACTTTCGCCTGTGGGCAAGCTCTGCATATGCAGAAGAAGAACCTCAGCCAGCAGCTAGCTAGCCTGTAGCGAAAGTTATTGAGAAGTATTTATAATGAAAACATGTTATTTACAGTTTATTTAATTAGAAAATTATTATTTTGAATTGTGTGCACACTGACCTGCACACTAATAGTTGCCCAATAATTGTGAACACACAGATATTTCCTAAGAAAGTAAAACCCAACTTTTAAATGTTGAGGTTTATTAACCTTTTGGATTGACCCAGAGCACCGTAGTTGTTCAATAAAACAATTAATCCTAAAAAAAACTACTTTCCTAATAATTATGCAGTGTATTACCACATTATTTATCAAATTTCAATTTTTTTCTCAGTTTTTTTTTGAGAATTATTAGTTATCCTTGAGTTGAGCCTTTCAATGAGTTATTGTATTGCTTGATTTGTTCCATGACTTGTTGTCTGTGCAGGTTTACATACACATGATCAATAAATGTCTTTGTGATGATCACATTGCATCATGTCATTTATTTGACACAGCTTTTGCTTGTTAAACTGTAGGTAGATTTGATTTAGTTATTGAATACAAGTCAAACCAAGAGTGAGATCAATTAGTTAATAAACCAATACAGTGTTAATAATTGAATGGGCCCCGGGGCACTTTGTACTTGAAAAGTTGGGCCCTGAGGTCAAAAAGGTTAAGAACCCCTGCCTTAAGACACATAATTGTTTTCACAGTGCAGTGTTGGTTGTCATAGATTCAGTGAGTGAGTATTCTCAGCTAAGGTTACATAATTTGGGTATTTTTGAAACTATTTCTCAGTAGTTTGACTTTTGTATTTCATGTTTGTGCATAAAAGCTGTTGAGTCTGTTTAAAAAAGGCTGAAGTTACTCAATTGTTGTGATACCTTGTGTCCTTAAAATGCACTTTGGGGGTTTTAATAGACTATAAAAGGGAATATTTCTAACTTATTTTTTTCATGCATACTGTGTTAAGTCTCAAGTCTTCTTCAACACAGCGTGATGTTCATTTCGTAAATTATGGTCTATTTAGAGTCAGATAGACCATAAAGCAGAGTATGTTTTAAGGCGGAGCTACTGTGATCAACTGTGATCAACAGAGCAGTATACTAGCCGCCTCTACTTCACTCTTCCGGAGTCCAAATATGGTAACTTCTAATCACTGGTTGCAACCAAGATGGCGACGGCCAAAACACCACACTCAAGGCTTCAAAACGGCTGTTCACAAACTAATGGGTGACGTCCCAATGACTACGATCACTTCTTATAGTCTATGGACCACACCATCTTCGAACTTCACCTTCATATTGATCTCAGCTACACACTTGTTAAGTTTCTTGACTGCATCTTACACGGTTGTGACGCTATGTCAATGCCAAAATATGTCCACAGACAGACCGACAGACATAAAAACACCTGGCCAAAGTAGTCCAAACCTCCTCTTCCTGCTTACTGTTAGGTGTCTCCAGGAACACATGTTGCCATGATGACATGGTGCGTAGCTAAATTTACGCATTGAGGTCAAAGTCTAGAACATGTGTATCGTCTCTTTGATTGAGAGTCCCGCTTTGTGTATATCTGAGCTCAGTACTTGAGCTGGTTACAGTAATCTGGTTTAAATGCTGATGTTCTGTTCAGAAATAAGGCTAACTTAACTTTACATCACAATAACCTGACTGAGCGACAATGATGTAATGAGTTATTCAAAAGTGCAAAAGATTGCTCTCTCGCAGACGTTTGTTTCCAAAGTTTTGTTTTGCACCAGGGAGATTTGTCACAACGCTGCGTCATTGTTTTTAGCCAAAACTGATATTTTGGCTCCAAGAGACATCAACTCACTGCTGAGACCAAAAATCACCGATGCTTTTTAGTCTGTCTGTTTGCTGCATCAATAAGCTGATGTAACGTTTGCGTTCTCAGAAAAAGAAGAAAAATCCAAAATGCTTTACAATATTTAAAAACTTAGAAGCTTTTAAGGTTCGGTCAGAAACAAAACATGAAACGTCCTATTTAAAGCATGTCTCAGTCTAGTCTATAACACAACGGCATCTGACATCTTATCGCCATGGTAATTCTTGCCTCCGAGGCAAACTTGTATTTGTGATGTTGGGCTATATAAAATAAACTGAATTGGATTGAATTTTGGTCTTAATGTCAGGCAATGCTTTCATTTGGTTTAATGTGTGTGTCTGTGCATCCAACATTTGACCACAACAACCCAATGCCATTAAAGTTCTCTCCAACAATGACATCACCACCCCTCCCCCGCCCCCCCTTGTAACATTTAAACTAATTTCAGCAACGCGCTTCTTCCTTTCAGTACATTCATCCCACACAGACACAGACTAACAGCAAACAGAGAGAAACGAGGAAGGAAACGAGCCAAAGACAGAACCAACATGCATGCAGCTAAATGTCTGGAGGTCTTACGCTGCAGTTCTCAGGCGGGACAATGAGCTGGGTGATCTCGCCCCCGTGGACACAAAAAATGTGCTTCATCTCTCCGGTGAAAATGTCCCAGACGATGACGGAGAAGTCCACTCCTCCGGACACCAGCGAGCGCTGGTCATAGCGCGGGGAGATCTGGTACGGGTACAGGACGCACGTCACCTTGTTCCTGTGTCCCCTCAGGGTCCGATGGGGCGGCCAGCCTGCGGGACGGATGGACACAGAATGGAAGCCGTGAGATGCGGCGGATGTTGGGACTGATACACACTGCTGCTCACTCCACTAAACAGGACATTTTAATCTATTAATCTTTTTTTGTGACCTTTCTTGTGCTTCTGGGTAATTTATTAACATTTCTGATCCATTTTCCTCCATACACCTGTTATTAATGTTCTCTGCTCAATTCCACTACCGTCCAGCAAACCAGCAGTATTAAATTGAGACGTTTCAGAACCAGTTAAAAATTCCTCACAGCAACTCTAATCAGAGAGTGAAAAGAAGTTATTATCAAAGCTTTTTCATAATTAGTTTTTATTATCTTATTTTTGTTTATATCCTGACTATGTATAACTTAAACAATTAGTCTGTTTTCTTTTTTTCAGCTTCTATTTCCTCTACCCTAGACAGTTTTTTCCTCCCTCCCTCCCTCCCTCCGTCCGTCCCTCCCCCTCACCTCTCCGGAGCATGTGCTCCCCCTGCAGCAGCTGGACGATGGCGGTCTGAGTGGCAGGAACCAGTATGATGCTGCCGTCTTCTCTACCGCACACCAGGCGGCCCTGAGAGGGGATGTAGACGCTGGCTGTCACCTGAGGGGATCAGAGCAACACACTCATCATCAGCCGAACGTCATCCAACTCTCAACTTTATTACTGCATTATTCAAAACATTTTATTTCAGGTGGAGAACATTTTGTGGATCCAAACCTTGATGGGTCCTTCTTTTCCAGGCAGAGCGCTGAGCTGGTCAATGATCCCTGCAGACACGGGGGTCAGCTTGTCGAAAGCCTCCTGGAGACTGACGGTGGACGACACCTGCAGCTCTGCACCGAAACGAGACAGTCACAACAAGAGAGGCAAGTTAAGTAGTTAAGTCTTCAAGTAAGACACTAAAAGCTATATAAGGAGAATTACTTTATTCATCCCGAAAGGGAAATTCGTTAATTTCACGTGTTATCGTACACACACATACACAGTTTGGGAGAGCGATGTTAGAGTGATGGGGCCGACCATGGGTCAGGTGTCCCCTGGGCAGGTTGGGGCGTTTGGAGTCTTGCTCAGATGTCACCTCTCCAGCTACCAGTCCACATTCCGCTCTACTACTCTCCTTGTAACATACAGGGATTTGAACCAGCCACCAAGTCCCCCACGATCTGAGCTACTACCGCTTCAAAAATAGGTGAAGCATTTTTTGCGCAGAAAATGCCATATTTACAGGTATGCCACTATTATTAAGGCCGCCGTCTACTAACTAGTAATGTGAGATACATCAAGATTTGGGTGGCTTCTCACATCAACAATTTCCTGGGGTAAACCCTGGTTAAAAAAAAGGTTGAATTTGAGTGAATTTGAATAAAAATAGGTCAAATGTATTGTCGTTCCATATTAGGAGCTTGTAACATTGATCTTTTCTTGATGTCATTTAAGATAATCAATTTACTGTTTTTGTTTTAAACTAATTATTCAAAATTAAAAACTTGCATAGACAAACACTCTTTGTCTGTAAAGGAATATCTTAATAGTTAAATGTATATCCAATGTTAGTCTTTAATTTTTCCAACATTAAATTAATATTATTTAAACCAGGAGCCCTTTAAGAAACAAAAAAATATATATCAATGATGAGTCAACAGCGCCATGACACATTTTGGTCACTAAATGTCCCTCAGCCAGTGTGCTGAGAGATTACTTGTCTACCGACACACTTAACAAAAGCTCATCTAAAGAATCAGATAATATCCCTAGATTTAGTAAACAGTGTTAAAAATGGTTTTTAGACCATTTATATATGTGGAGCAAATGGACTTCATCGATAATGAGAAATGTATGATGTAATATATACCATGCAGGACAATATAACTTCATTCATTCATTCTATAGTTAAGTTGTATTATATAAAAAGGTACATATTAGCACCAGTGGTTTTCATACTAATGATTACGAAGAGGGATTATTAGTGGTCAGTGCAGTTTTGCTCTTACTCAAATACTTGTTTTATAAAATTAGCTTTTCTGTGACGTCACTATATAAAACACCAGCGCGCTGTGTGTCACGCAGTCTTTACCTGCGGCAGTTGACAGCGGCTGCAGAGGCGAGGTATCCGGGATACCCCACAGGGACAGCCTGCCCGCTGAGTCTCCCTGGATCAGCAGCTTGTGGAAGGGCTCCCGTCGGCCAAAGAAGAACCGAGTCACAGGAGGACAGATCAAGAGCTGGAGGACAGGGAGATGGATGGGGCGCAGGGAGGGGGGGACACGTCAACATCTCACAAACCTGGAAACGTAGTGTTCATCGGAGCACATTATTCTCACAATTGGAGTTTTTTGTTTTGCCATAAAATACTATTTGTTTCGGTTTAACGTGCCATGTCAGTTCTAGTAGTAGTCACACAACGTGCAGCTGGTAGAATGTAGAATGTTTGGTTTCGCTCTCTGGTTGACAACACACAGCAAACTGCAGGGAAAACAGAACCACACAGCTGGTATTTTTTAGGATATCTGACTCTAAAGGGCCAATAAATAAATAAAAATGTGTGTGGAAACTATTGGCTGATTCTAGCATGCTGACGGGGAAGTGTAAGCAGCAAACCAAGTGTAGCCACTGCGTAAGTCCAATGATCATGCCCAAACTAATGCTTCACCTGTCGGAACGTGAGCCAACGCAGCACACAGAACGGGTGGGGTTGAAGCCACAGGTACAAACAGGATGAGGGTCATGTGACTGAAGCTAACTAAACCAGGTAGCTTTCTTCCCAGGGCGCTCATATAAACTAACCCCTAAACTGAGCATGTTTTTAAGTTGACGAAACACAACATCAGGAGTCAACAGCCATGCTGATCGTTAGCAGGGATAGCGTTATCATCTTATTTCATCGTGTTCGCATGCAAACATTTGCGAAATGCGTTTTTTTTTTGCAGATGTTTGATCGAGAAATTTAAGGTTTGACCTGACAATGGCACTACATGAAAGGTTACAAGATCATAAATTTGGTAGCAATCGATCCAACAGGCAGTGAGGTGAGATATTTTGGTTGGTACCACAAACAGTCCGACCATTAGAGCAACACTGCCGTCCTCCAAGCATTAGACAAAAAGAGCGACCCGGACCCACTTGAAGGTCGTATTACTTCTGGAACAAAACCTAGAATGTCCAGTTTCAAAATGTCATGGTACATTTTGTTATTAATTGGGAAAAACCCAATAAAAACTGTTAAAATAAATGTATCATAACCATGTTGACAGAAAAACAAAACAGTACACAGTTTAGTAGATTTTGATTTAGTCGCCATTATGCTTTGGGGGATTTAAACCAAAAATATAATGTTGACATGCGAGTTGTTGAGTTTAGCAGTGGGCTGTAAGTGGCATTTGTCTTTATAACAGTGGTTCTCAAACTGGGGAACGGAGGTATTACAGGTGGAGTGCGGGGGAATGCAGATTTTTATACTCCTTTATTCCCCAAATTGGGGAAATTATTCTCTGTATTTTACCCATCCTTAGTAATTAAGGAGCAGTGTGCTGCTGTGAAGCGTCCGGGGAGCAACTGGGGGTTCAGTGTCTTGCTCAAGGACACTTCAACGTACAAACTATGGGGAAACAGGGGATTGAACCGGCGACCTTGTGGTTTCAGGACGACCACTCTCCCCATGAGCTACATGAGAACTTCACATAGTATATATGTACACGGACAAAAAACATCATTCATAAATTCATGTGATATACATGTACTTTTGTGGAAATGTTTACGTTACGCAGCATGTTATGCTTGCGCGACGGCCTAGATTCAGGGTGTTTTGCCAAAAGCCGATCTATGTGAGATCTTCGTGAGGTAGTTGTGAGATCGGCTTTTCTCTGTTGCGTCTCTCGAAACAGAATACAGATCAAAGCTCAACATTGAGCATGAATTGAAAGAGGCCGTATCAAGCCTGCAACCCCGTTTTAAAAAGATTTGTAGAGGAAAGCAGGTTTATTGCAGCCACTAATACTGATACAACTTGATGGCTCACACATATCTGCACTTATTTTGATTTTTGTTTGGGCCAAATATTAGAAGTTCAACATCAGATAAAACGCTATTGTTGAAATTATTAACTTGCCCTGACTCCCTTAGAAAGTGTACAATCTCTGAAAACTCTATGGAAACTATGCACGTGGGTATCTCACCTAAATCTGCCAATCTTTAGAGCCAAATTTAGAGCCCAATTTAGCCATATTACAGCTTCAAGAAGTCACATGACCCTATATCATATATGTCCCTCATCAGGAAAAGTGGATCAGGTGAGATTTACAGGGGCTACCACTGTCCGTTAACAGGCTTCCTTCCACAGCACTGTGGAGTTGCTACGCCAGTCCACTGAAGCAAATCATGGACAATATCAAGAGCCATAGACTAACTGTTGGAACTATAAACACAGAATTTCCATATAGTATCGTTCACATTCCTAAACGGCAACGTGATCAGTCCGTAGGTTACAGGGGAATAAGGGTGGAGATGGGAGGAGGGCAGCATAGCATTGTAGACGCAAAAACAATCCACCCCAAAACACAACTAGTCCTTTATTCCCAAACTTTACATATTGCGAGTGGTTACTAAAGTTCCCAACAGTGGTTATTAAAGAAAGACAGAATTGAGAAGTGTCTTTCAGATGTTGATGCATGTCGGATATAACTCCCACCCAAGAATGTATTATTATTTACCATGGTTTATGGGTATTATGCTTCCCAATTTGCATGACTGTTAGATATAATGTGGTCCATTTTCACAGCAGGAACTAAGCAAAACCTAATATTGAGCCATTGTTACGTCTCCTGCTCGTTTCCACTGTTCTCTGTCCACCTGATGACGAGTTCCTGGAAGTTAAATCTGTGCACTGCTTAAGAGGAGATTCTAATGCCTAATTTCCACTGCATGGTACCAGGTACTTTTCTCTTACTTTTCGTTTCCGCTGCAGATATTACCCCCTCAATGTAGGTGGGGTAACCAGCTCACGTCATAAAATCACAGCAAAAAACACAGGTCTGTACTTACCAGGCCATGGTTTTCCGGGCTGCCACTTAAACAATAAAAATACATTCAAAAAAATAGTAGTCGCTGTTGCTTTGGCCATTTAAAATTGTCAGTTTTTGCCCCGAGACGTGGGCAAGTGACGATTCTGAGACTAACCAGTGGTCTCCACTTTTTTAACCTTTTAGTATCGGCTCAGCTCGCTTGGCAAACTCAACCGAGGTACCAAAAGAAGTACCACGTCACTATCTGAGGTTTTTGCAAATGAAAAAACAAACAAAAAAGAAACATTCCAAGCAAGTCGCGCCATAGAAATGTGGCACATACGGTAGTATGCTTTACAAACTAGGACAAAACACGTTATAGAAAACCAATAATAACATTGCCGCCACTTCCTACATTTCTGTCCGTCCTACAACTGCTTAATTCACTCACCTAACAAACACCAGCCCTGCACCCACCTTTTATATAAAATTAAGTTTGGGAAGTGGAACTAGAATTATCACCTCCTGGTTTTAAGCCTCCGCCAACCAGTCAAGTTGCAGTTGACATCCATGACTGTCCAAAATTCTGCACATAAATCTGAGTGGTGGCCAACAATGTGGTTTGTGAGGGTCTCAGTGACCTTTGACCACAAAGTTCTACTCAGTTCATCCTTGAATGCAAGCGGATGTTTGTGCCAGATGTGATGAAATTCCCTCAAAGCGATTCTGAGATATCACGTTCATCAGGATGGAAAAAGACACAAAGTCCCAGTGACCTTTGATCAGTAAATTCTAATCAGTTCATCTTTGAGTGTAAGAGGACGTTTGTACCGACTAGAAATCCCCTCCAGCGAACGGGACCGACAACTTGTCTGCTCTCATAAAGCGGGACAACCTGTTCCCATGTTTTTTTTCTCTCAACGTTCAGGATAGGGGAATCCCCAAGTTCCAGGTTGTTAATTCCTGCAGTGGAAAAAGTGAGTTGACCAAAACTGGCCACTTAGCTGAAACATTACACCCAACAGTTCTGCTTCAGAGTGGATAACAAACAGCAGCTGGTCCTCAACAGGGGAAGTCATAGCTTGTGGCATCATGCTGTGGCGGGGGCTGATAATCTGTGTTTGACACCCTGACTGTTATTTTGACAGCGCTGTGGCTTCACACCTGTCCAGGTTATGACACGTCGATACCGTGGCGTTAATGAAAAAGGCTGCGGACAAACAAGAGAATTAGAAAATGGATTACTAATCAATTATAATGATGGACATGATGAAAGCTCATGGAGGATGGGCTGCCGTCACCACGGCAACTACAACATTTAAAAGCGGGAAGAAAGGCAGGGAATGGCTGAGGTGTGCTGTGTGTATCACAATGCGTTAGTTTTGAGCGCTAAAGACGATCACAGTATATGCAAAGTGCCACCAAATGTTTTGGTTTGGGTTTTTTTAAACACACTAACTCGTACACAAACAACGGAAACCACATCTTGAGATACAAGATGTTAATCGATAAATCCAACATCCGTGAGCAGACGGCACTAGATAGGCAGTGAAAGAGAGAGAAGGAGAATATCAACCCATTTTTTGTTTCAACTGGCTCTGTGCTGCAGATAAATAATAAATAAATATAGAAAAGAGGTTTCTGGGAGTTAACATAAATCATTCTAAACTGTTGTTCATCTAGAAGAACATTTTTGTGACTAGGAATGTCACATCTCAAAGAAAAAGTGTTAGTTAAATACAGATACAGTAGTTCAGACACCCACCCATTATTCACAGACAGAAGAAACAAACAAAACAAAAAATTGCTGGCAGGTCTGAAACTACAGAAAAAACATTTCCTTGAGTCCTATCTGTACCTGGTACTGTATTTAATAATATTAAAAATATGTTAAGATTCACCAGAAAATGTTAAAACTTTGGTGTTTCTTTTATGTCTGGCATGCACCGTGAGTGTTTCTCCTTTGTGTTTGAAGCTCACAGACAAACGTGACGCTACATGTCATCTGAATGTCTTCCCATCACTTCCTTTTGGTGTTGGGCTTGTTGTAAACTCAGGGACTCAGCGGGTCCTTGTTCCTTTGTTAAAAAAGCAGCTTGGGGACTTTGCATGCTTCTTCATCAGTATGAAGACAGATGAGGAGGTTGATGGTGCTTTTGGAGGAGGAGTTGTTTATTTTAGTGGGAAGAGAGCATGAAATCAGGTGTACCAGAATGAGTGGAGTCCCTTAGTCAGTGAGGCAGGAAAGAAACCCAAGAGAGGCGCAAACAAAACAGAATTCACTTTCAACGGCATCGACTCAGCGGCTCACACTTCTCTCCCAACACAAAACGATTCCGGAGGTTACGGTGTAAATCCGAAAACATCTGTAACTTCTTCTCTCACGTATGGTGGCCCTCCAGGGTGCATTCTCGTTCTTGTTACTCAGTCGGGTCATATAGAAGAAATATGTTATTTTTGCATCAGGGATTCCCGCAGCATTGTATAAAGAAGGCGGCCCGCCACGCCTCACATAAAGGTCATCTAATTAACGTCAGGAAGACATTATTAGATTTTTTATGAAACCCAATATTTGGTTTATTTAGCGCCAGTAAAAATGAGCAATGGTGTTACACAGGAAGGCCCACGTTTTTGATGAGTGAGGTGATTTATAAAACAGTAGCTACATTGGAAAGGTGACAGGAAGGATCTGTCTGACTCAGTTCAGCAGGTGATGTCAGCAGTTGGATATATGGAGGTTTAAAGTTAGGTTGACCAGCTAATGATAACTCACGATAACAATCGGATATTCTGTTTTTCGCATTTGTATTTTAGGTATTTGTCCTTTTTTTGGGGAGGGGGGGCTTAGTTAGCAGTATCATTAACCCCATGACCACGGGGACCGCGGTTTCACGGTGTGACACTCTCTACATTTCTAAAATATTCATAGCATCGCGATAATACATCGGAGAAATATAATTTTACGTCTGGCTGACAGGGGAGACGTCCTTCTTCTGCTGCCTTGCGCCCAGCAACATTTTAACACGATCAGGCAAGAGTTAGGGGCATCGGCGTGTCATATGACGCTGGCAAAAAAAAGGCCTCAGACGAAATCCTTCTGTGATTTTTTTAATCATATGTCCGTCAACATTTGGTTAAATCAACGAATCAATGAACACTCAAGAAACGCCCAAAGAACCAGCATGTAACTACAAACCTGAACTCTGAAAACACGCGGGTGTTTTCACTCATAAAGAGGGAGATTATGGCAAAGGACGCACTTTACGACGGAGGAAGCTGTGGTGCCGATCTTGCCGATGAGGACGAGAACGATCCTGAAGGCTTTCACTCCTGCGACCAAGAGGAAGATGCAGACAGAAGGGATCCATTTGAAGATGGGTAAGTGTATTTAGAGACTAAACTTTGTGTTGCAAAAGCATATTTACGCTAGCAGAGTGAGCACATTTAGCTGGTCCCTTGCTGCTCGAGTCTGGCGTAACGCAGGTTGTTTACATAAGCAGTTAGTACAGTTAGCTCAGGCCCTGAGCATAGTCCCTGCTGGATCTCTGTTACGGGTTTTGGTGTACAACCGTAATTTTCTTTCAGTGAACTTAGTAGTGACCAATAGTTATGTATTTTACAGAGAGGATTAACATCTGCAGCAGTGGATAACATGCAGCTTTGCTCCAGCCACCAGCACCTACGCTGCCGTGGAAGACTGACGACGACGCGGACACTGTTTACCAGGTAAACAGCTCAGCTGCACATGTACACTTGTTGAACTGTTCAAACTGTGTGAAGTTAGTATTGACTAGGAGTCATTTATTTTACAGAGAGGATTTCACCACCACCAGCCCCTCTAGCACAGCCATCCCCACCAGCCCGGGTCTGTTTTCTATTTCTGAACTGTATATTGTGTAAATATATATTTATTAATTTAGAATACATATTTTATTTATTTTTAATAATTGTTGTGATGGTCATTTTTCATTTGCACACACCCCACGAAGCTTTATCTGCAGTATGAAGTAATTTCTCAGTCCCATTTTTATCATTTTGGGGAAAGGTGTGAAAGACCATATTTCTACTAAAAAAACAATAATATTTGTATTAGACATTTATTTACATGTATCTACCATTTTATTCATATATTTCACTGCTTTTGTGAACCGAAAACCTTTGGTAAATCAATTTCCATCACCTAAACCGAGTTACCACCTATATACACTACCTGTCAAGTTATGTTTTCACACAAAATATGAATAATTTCCAAAAATCGAGATTCCATTTTTCAGCTTGAGTCATATTTTGTCTTTACACTTTTGCCTTATGACTATGGTGAGCTGAGATTGTTCTGCAATTTATGATGTAAAACATGGGTATGTATCTTATATGCAAGTGCCTTAAAAGGTGAATTTAAGAGATTATGTAAAATCGACTGAAAAGGACCTCAGTGATCCAAGCGTTAAAGCCTTTTAAAAGATAATCAAGTAAAAGAGAGGGACAACCCTATTGTTTGTTTTATCTTCATACCTGTATCACCAATACAAATAGAATCCCATATGTCTACATACCTCTTATTTCCTAATAAAATAAAATCTCAGTTAACTCTTTCAACTACCATTTTTTGTGCTTCTGAAGATTTTTTTTCCTCCATAAGATTTTTCCAAAGCGGAAATGTACAGCAATAACAAGGATTCAACACATTTTATAAGCCCTACAGTAATTACTTAATCAACCTGTAAAATTAATACTCACAAAATCTCAAATCGTATTATGTTAAGCGAGCTAGCTTTAGGCATGATTCCGCAAAGGCAAAACATTAGGCCCACTAGGTTCTCTGTCATTCAGTATTGAACCGTAGTTGTTGTTTCTGAACATGACACATTTGAATTCATCTTACTCTTGTAAGTCGATATGTTTTCATAGTATCAGTTGATCCTCCTGTTAATTAAGTGTGGCTTCAGCTGCAGGGTCATAGACCCCTGCAGCAAAGCGCACTTCATAGTATTGCTCGGGTTTAATAATCATAGTCTCACAAAAACTTTGGCGCGTATCTCCTCCCACAGCGTTGCCAGCACATGCGTAAAAAATACATCAAAACGTGCGGCCTGATCGGGAATCGTGTGCTATGACTTTTCTAAGAGATTCGCTTAAGCACACACACGCAGGAGGAACACGTGTGATCACGTGATATGTTGCAGCAAAGTGCTGTCCCATTCATATTTAAACCATCAAGCCCTCACAGCTAATGTTGGCATATACATATACACATATACACATATATATACACATATACATATATATATATATATATATATATATATATATATATATATATATATATATATATATATATATATATATATACACACATATACATATATATATATACACATACACATACACATATACATACATACATACATACATATATATACGCATACATATACATATATCCAATCCACACGTACGTGCACGCGCGTGTATGTGGTAATACTGTCGCGTGCACTCAGACTCTTGATCATATTTATGCAAAAAATTAATAATATATTTTTTTTTTTTTTTTTTTAAAGTCAAGGAGTTATTGATTCTTTAGAGATCAAGGACAATAGGGGCTGGTATTCATATGTAATCACGTGATATGTTGCAGCAAAGTGCTGTCCTATTCATATTTACACCATCAAGCCCTCATAGCTAATGTTGGCGCATATATATATATATATATATATATATATATATATATATATATATATATATATATATAAAATGTACCTCAATAACACATCTCACTACCGGTAATGTATATATATTGCGACGTCTTACGGCAGTAGTAGCCACACTTTCAAAATTTCTTATGAAATTTTCTAGTTATTTTTACCCTTCCGTTTGTTACCAAGGTGCAGGCGGAATGTGAGCCACTGAGTGGATGTCTGTTTTTTTGCCGCTGTTCTCACAGTTTGCTCCTCTCGGCTCATTGCTTTCTGGCTGAACTGCAAACACCAGAAACATGTCTTGAAAACAAAAATGATTTTGAATCAGTCAGTCTAAAGTCCATTTTGGACCTCCTACTGCAGTTAACCGTTACACCTGACTATCTACACCCGACACCAACCGGTTCTTTAAAAAAGGACCATACCACCGTCTTTTGCTTTTCCCACAGATTTGACCTTTAACTAAAACACCAACATTGGTTTAAGTTCATTTCTGTGAAAATCCATCAATCAAGATTCACTTAACAAAGTCACTTTTATTTTCTAATCATTAATCAATCCCTTCCTTGACTGGTAGCCAATGTATCACCAACAATTCTGATAATTGATCAATGAAGTGAACTGAAAAGCAAAATGTGAAATAGTCTCTGGTTCCAGCTTCTCCTGTGGGAGGAGGTGTTGCTTTTCTATCATTGTTAACTGAATATATTTGAGCTGAAATTTTAGAAACTGAGCAATTTGGCCATTAAAATCATAACAATGTTATTTTATAGCTACTGAAAATGACTGTTTAGAGCCATTGTATATTTAGCAGTAATATAAAGAGTGAACAATTTGTCGTCAATGGGATGAAACATGCCCAATCATTGGTATGGTACTTTGTAAATATAAAACACTTTACTGGTGCAAATTTAACTTTAACCATTTTGTGTACCCACATGGTAACATTTAGCTTGGTTTTGCTGAATACATTCAAAATGGCATGATTTGGGAAATTACCACTCTTTGATTCGAAATCTATTAATTAAATCTATTAGCTAAATGCTAATCGTCTCCATTTAAGCTTTTGCAGCTCAGGCGAGAAAGTGAACCTTCTTCTTCCCGCCTTTGTTGTGCATTTTCTGGGGCTTACTGGAGCCTCTAGAGGCCGGTGGTGATATAGCAGCTCTGGGGTGTAGAGCTCCAAGTCGCACCCGCTGGCAGAGAGGCACATCACCTCCATAATCACTTCCTCCTCCTCACCTCCTTCCTTCTGAGAGGAGTGAGAAGGTCAAAGGAGGGAGGGAGCGAAGCAGCATCAGAAGACAAAACATAAAAACAAATGTAAAAAAGGACAGACAAAAACACCACAAAATAAGAATGACAAAATAAAAAAGGCACAGACAACACATACATTATAAATACACTTGACATAGTAAAGGTCCAAAATTAAATCATAGCTACACAGAACACCAAGGGTCAGGCTCACGCACATGGGTTAAGCTTGGCCATTCACCGTCAGATCTCACACTGCTGATGATTAAGCTCTTCTGAGGAAATATTGAAATATTATATAAGTGGTAAAATGTTAAGTTTTTGTAGATATTATTGTTGAATGGTTGGCTGGTATTCAAATCATAGCCAACTCGAGCAAACAAATAACGGCTCACGTGAGCAATTCAGTTAAATGTACCTTCTCAGAGACGGGTCGTCGTCAAGTCTCTTTGGATAATTTGTTAGTGAATGAAAACAGAAAAATACTTCTACTTTTGAAGTTTCCCTGAGAGGAAGGAATACAGAAGCACTTTCCTTTAAAAAAAACAACGAAGTTTAACCCATGGGCCTGACATGAGCCCCGATGATCCAAAATCAAACCAAACACCATCAATACAAACAAAACACATTAGACTGCCAACAGAAAACCAGAGAACTACCTGAAACAGACAGGGGATTGTCCAAGTCCGACATTTATTAGCATCTTTAACACTTGAAAGTTAACATCGTGTTAACTGGATTATTTAAGCCAAGTTTGAACAACAGGGCCCTGATCAGTACAGGAAGTTTAGTTCAGTATTGTTTGCAGTTTTAGTCAATGAACCAAATGATTACAGTCAAAATGGTATAGTTACAGTATACTTTTATTATTGTAATGTAAGATCCAAAAATGCAAGCTGCACCCAAAAGGTTTGAGCAATGCGACAGTTTCTTTTTTGCTAAACCAAGCTAGTTTTGTCATTGTGCGTTTCTGCAAAAACCACGGCTACGTTGCCGATTTTGCATTCGGTCAGAGCGACAATTATTGAAAGTTACGTGGTATAATAACGAGTTTTACAAGCCAGAGAGTCCACCAAGTAAAGGTGGATGGGTCAAACATAGGACTTTTCATCCGCGCGACCTAACACTTGTTACATAAGGTAGATATTGCCTGTTACGTACACAAGAAAGTACATAATGGGCTGTTATTGATTTATGCTAGTTTCGTTCTTACAGGTGTTGCGCTACAGATGTTGCATTATGTTTTAACACAAACCATAATGGTTTGTCTGGTTTAGCAACAAAAATACATTAAAGTTAAAGTGAGACAAACCATTATGGTTTGTCTCACTTTAACTTTAATGTATTTTTTATACGAGGTGATAGGAGGCTGAATGAAACACATTTATCAAATGTATTTTTAGTCCAGAAATGGCAACATTCAACGCATTGAGTGATTGGCACACAAAAAAAAAGCCAGATGTGGAAGCACCTTAATATAAAGTAGATCATGTCAAATATTATCTGCAACTATGGAGTCAGGTACCTCAAACATCTACGTCTATTGATGAATTGGGTTGAAAAAGACTGATGCAATAGTTTGATTAAAAGAATAGACATGTATAGATATACTCTGCGTTTCTCCTAGGTTTACAGCTTGTAGGTGTGGGGGGGGGGCGACACCAACACAAACACTTAAAGAAGTGGTTCTCAAAAATGTTCTGTCACGCCCCACTTTGGAGGAACAAAAATGTTCTTGCCCCACCGCCCCAACAAAGTTGTAACAAAATGGTCCATGCTGAATTTGTATTGCACTAACAACATTTTTGACTCCATCTGGGCTTTTATAAATAATAGAATAAAGAAAATTGCAATCACTTTTAAGTAAACCAGATTGCTCCATCAGACAAAAACAAATAAAATGTAAAATCACTTTGTTAGAACAATGCAAATAAAGTTTTATCTGTGCAAAAAATAACCAATATTTAGTTGCTACTAAATAGCTTATTGTGGAAAACAATAAACTATTTTTTTGCAAAACAAATCAGAATGAGTGCAGATATGTGTGAGCCATCACGTGCATTTAGCCGGCCCTCTCTGGGAGGGCCGGCTAAATGCACGTGATGGCCCCAAGGGCTGGCTAAATGCATTGAAGAAATCAACAACTGGATGTACCAGAATTTTCTTCAATTAAATAAAGATAAAATAGAGGTAATTGTTTTTGGTCGTAAGGACGAACGACTAAAAAGTCAGCGCTCAGCTTCAATCACTGATGTTAAAAACCACAAACCAAGCCAGAAATCTAGGTGTAGTTATGGATTCAGACCTCAACATAAACAGCCATAACAAGACAATAAATTAAAAAAAGCCTACTATCACCTGATGAATATATCGAGGGTTAGAGGACGTATGTCTCAACAGGATTTGGAGAAACTTGTCCATGCATTTATCTTCAGTAGACTTGACTACTGTAACGGTGTGTTCACAGTCCTCTGTAAAAAGTCAATCAGAAAACTGCAGCTGATACAGAACGCTGCAGCCCGAGTCCTCACTAAGACCAGGAAAGTGGATCACATCACTCCTGTTCTAAGGTCTTTGCACTGTCTTCCTGTCCAACAAAGAATTTACTTTAAAATCCTGCTGCTGGTTTATAAAGCACTGGATGCTTAGGGCCTAAATATGTTTGTAAAAGCATATTAATTATTTCAAACTCAGCATGAATTAACGACATGAACATAACAAATTTCCATTACTTTTCCAGGCCTGGAAATAACTACTTTTAAACCCCATGACTTTTCCAGGTTCTCCATGAACCCTGCTGATGTGAAGTCCACAGCATTCTAGACATCATCATTTTTTGAAGTCCAAGGTAAAAAACAATAGCTTTACTAGACATCATAATTCTTTCTGGTGTGCAACAGGAGTGATCCATGCTTTCCAAGTCAAAAATCTGTTTTAAATTATATTTAATTTACAAAAATAACAAAAGATTAGTTCACAGAGTGAATGAAGGAGGACTTACCTGTTTGTCCGAGCGGTCTGCAACGCTGTAGACCAGCGGAGGGATTGAGCCTTCTTTGGTTTTCCCGACATCGCTGCGGTAATGTTCACTAGCAGGCAGGCAGCTGAGGAATACATTTGCATAATAAGTCTACATTTACAGCATTTGTGTAGCGGCCCACTGCTTTCCCCGTGACTTTAACTGAGAACGACTAAGAGTCTGCGCTCTTTTCCTGTGGTGTTCAGACCATAATTCTGAATTTACCTAGCGGGCAGCTTATAGATGTAACTGCATCCGTCTTCGGTCCAGATGATGACTTTGTCTGCGGCGATGAACTCTCCTGCGGTCCAGGCCTGGTCATTGTCACTGGACACCGAGCAGAGCAACGAGTAGTCACCTGCATCGAACACCTGACAAACAGACGCGGGAAAGAAACGCAGACATTTTTATTAGTAGTATTGTAGTAAAGCTTCAGAACGTGTCGGACTTAGGCCAAAATTCCAGGTCCTTGCGGTAATCTAGTCTAGTACTTGGTGCGAAGTATTACTTGGTGGCACTGCAGGTTCTTACCCTCCAGTACTTGGAGCAGACAACCAACAGGCTGCTCTGAGTGAAGGTACAGAAGGAGATACTCTGACAGCCCTGACAGTAGATGGGTTTGGACTCTTCTTCAAACACAGGGTCCATGTCCTGAACGAACAAACAAACAGAACAAACAAACAACATATATCAGCTATTTATTTTGATCATCATTGTCATCTATTATCGTAATAATATTCAAATCTTCCATAATACTCATCCGACTTTCCAGTAGTACACACAGGTCTGTATTTCTTTAATGAACAAAAATTGGTATGGTGGTGTACCTGCATCTTGCTGATCTCGGCTGTGATGATCCAGACCTTCAGAATGCCCGTCACTGACACTGCCACCACTGTGTCCTCTACATGGAGACAAGAGTAGCGCCAAGTCAAAAGGTAGGGCCTCACGGTGCATCATTACACAACTTTGCCATGATAGCATATTGACGTGTTGGCATAGTGTGATCATTTAGCATATTAGGTACTACATGGAGCAATTTACATGTATTGATCACTGTGTATTGCCAATGTGTGAACGGATCATAACAAAAGTTGAGACCTTCCCAAGCTTTCTGGGTGGCCTAAAAAACAGCCTGTGGGGAAGGTTTTGCTGCGATGTTTACGCGCTTCAGCTTCCCTACAGCGCAAACGGTGTGTAGCTAACTTGTTTTCTTGAGTGGATAATGTCAGCTAATTCGTTTGGACTCTATGGGCTGATCTGGCTGGCACATTGGCTAGCTTGTGGTTTGCGAATTACTTTATTAGTCAACACTACGACGCAGCCAACATCAGATTGATGTGATCTAGTTAAGTTACAGATAGCTGGCTAACCTTAGCTTGCTTGCTCTAGCAGAATACTATCTGCGAGGATAGGTTAGTTGACCAACTTGCTAATCTAGCCAACTGTAATTTAGCCATGCTGCATAGATATAGATATATAAACAATGAACAAAAAGGTTCGGACATTATTGTTTGGTCAATTATTTCTCCGTTTTAACAATGCTTCTTGGCATTACATTTTATACCGTTGGAAAGCCTCTTAATTTCCCTTTTAAACGGTGCCCCATTTGTAAGGAACATGCATTTCTGGGATGAGCAGCACAGCTGAGTATGTGGGTTGCACCCAGAGAAGATTTGCCAAATCTTCTCTGCCAATGCCGAACAGCTTATTCTGCTGTTGCTATTGACTCTTGTTTGGTGGATTGGATGATTGAAGTCTATCTATCTACAAGGAAGAAGCAAAACCTATTGGCAATTTTACAATTTATTGATTGAACAGTCTGGAGCTTCAGTAGCGTGTGGAAGAACCACAAACAGCCACAGCAGCCTGGCACCTCCTCCTCATGCTGGTCACACACTGCTGTGGGATGACATTCCACTCAACCCAATTGAACACTTGTGGGATCAGTTTGGACGTGCTGTTCGTGCTAGCATGACTAACACAACCACGTTGGCTGACTTGCGAGAAATCCTGCTTGATGAGTGGAATGTCATCTCCACCTGTGTCTCTCACCTTGTGTTCGGTGGGATCGGATGATGCTCATGGAGCTGATCCAGTCCGGAGAGATCTTGGACACCAGAGAGTAGAGCACCTCGAGGCTGGTGGCGTCCACCACAAGGATTTCTGGGTAGTGGCCGTTGCAAAGCAGACGTCCCTCCCTCTCAGTGCCAATTGTGAACTGATAGAACTGGAGCACCGCAGAGGAGCAAGGCGAAACATGGAGGAGACAGAAGAGAGAAAAAGAAAAAAAAAAAAGGTGAGGAGAGACTCAATGACCACAATCAGATCAAAATACCGGCTTTTGTTTTGAGAATTCAGGGCGCGTGAGAGCACCTGTATGCCGATGTGAGCACAGGCCAGCTTGGTGAACTCAATACAGCGTCCGTCGTTAACATCCCATAAACACATCTCTCTGGAAAAATGAAAGTCAGACAAAAAGGAGTTAATGTCCTGCAGCTAAACGTATGCACTGGTCGAAGTCTAGAAGATATTTATCTATATAGATATATGATATGAGAGAGAGACAGCGCATGTGTGAATAGTGAAAACTACCCACGCCTAAGGGGTTATCCCAGTAATGTATCAGGAACTATGTGTGAAAGAGGCTCATGAAACTCCTGATCCGTGTATGCGAGCAACAAAAAAAGTGCACTCACCCACTCTCTGATGCACTGACAATGTACTGTTTGTCGCTACACGCGCTGGCTTTAGACAGACAAGTGATGGCAGCTGTATGGCCAAACAACATGGCCCTGGGACAAATCTGAGCAGAAAACAAGGTTTTATTTATATTTAAAAAAAAAAGAAGAAATAAGACAATAAAAAGTAGGTTAAATATGTAAGTAGGTGACGGAGAGAAACCTTCAGCTCAGGTGTCATGTCCCAAAGGCAGATCTGTCCGTCGTGGCAGCCGGTGATGATGGTGTTGAAGTCGTCCATCACCAGCAAACTGCTGATACAGTGGGTGGGTGCCGTACGGCCCCAGAGTACTATGGGTAGAACCAAGTTGTTCCCCGACATGATGCTGATGTGTCTGGAAGGATGGCGGGACGGTTTAAAACCGGGAGATGAAATGAGACCGCGGGAGAGAGACACAATTGAAAATGATGAGGCACTGATCTGAGGACTGGCAGTAAAGATGCTATTGTAAAAAAAACTAATGTATATATTATTAACACAAAAACCTCCCCCGGACCTAGAAATGAGGTTTACAGTTTAAAATACAGTGATTTCACATGAATGCATCATTGTCAAACGTAAATCCTGCACATTGCATATACTGTATGTAGACATGTACCGTGTAAACATGCACCCACCCATATAGAGTATATAAATATTGCATACATATATTCTCACACACAAATATGTACACACATTCAATATATTGTTCACACTATTTGCAGTATACAACACTTTAATATAGACATTGTTAAAGTACGTTACATGTTCGCATGCTAGTATGCTAACGAGTAGCATGCTGGCCCCTTGTCATGTGGACAAACGGGACAGGAACGAGCCCACGCGAACCACGCTCCCATTCACACAGTCACTAGGACGGCTCAGAGGGGCACATGAACACGGTCACTCCGGTCATGCCATAGCTGTATACCGTCAATGAGTCACGAGTCACTGTTCCGTCACGAAGACACGCGCAATCAGAGCAGGGACCGTTTGACAGACAGCAGCTGCACGCAGTAATACATGCCACAAAGGCTAAACCTCAACAGCCTGTGTCACTGTCTGCGCCCTGCATTAGAATCATTAACCTTGGCGTTACTCCCAGGTGTGCGGCTGTGCAGTCGTGTCTAACTGGGATGGATTTAGTTCAGTCAGACGCAGAACAGTCACTGACACCTTTGAGGAACCCGACAGCAGAGGATTCAGCAGATAGTTTTAAAAAATAAGAATTTAACTGCCCCTGGTTGTCAGACATGAAGTGTGCAATGATATATGTGATGCTGAGGCTAAACTGTGCTTGCAATGTCGCTTACTTCCGGGTTAGCGAAGCGGCTAACGGAACCAAAACACAACATTTTAAAACTGGATATACGTACTACAACAAGTCCTACTGGGACATGTCCTTATAAAGGAACGCTTGTCGACGACTGTTTCCCCCCGTGGCAAATAAAAACGGAAAGTAGCGTCCTTTTCGTCTAGTTTTCCGCCGTTTGTCTCACCGACTGAACGATCTGTTCGGTCAGCTTATCACCTGACAACTGAGAGCCGCATCCGGTCTCGTGCTTTCCAAATAAAATCCTGCAGTGTTTGTTTTTTGAGCACGAGCGTATACATTCTTCACTGTGTGTACAAGTGTAGACGGCTGATCTAGCTATTGTACGGACAATCAATAACAATTGAGCACGTGAATAAACAAAATAATAAATACAAAATATATTTAGCAAAGGTAATGAAAAAAACACAAACACGCTTAGGACATAATCATCCTATTTCAATCCCTCATTTCTGCAGATATTTTTGTATTTACCCGTGATTTGACTGCTAGACTTGTGAGGACGAAATTATTGACCGTGGAAACAAGAAAAGAAAGAAGAACAAAAAGAACAAATGTAATGATAATTATTATCATAATTATAGTAACCGTAATTGATATGATTTAATAATTAATCACAATCTAATTAATACATTAATTAGCTCTCCAAAGCTTTGGTTTTATTTTGAACGTTTACACAATCTTGCTCGATACCTTTCATGGCTTCAAAATAAAAGTACATTTTGAAAGTCGATTTGAATAATATACTTATGTATTTTGTGTGTATCCTTGTTTTGTGTTACCTTGCATGTCAAATCATCCTACATGTCATATTGTCATTTACCAAAACAGACGTTTCTCTCTCGTCTCCTTTTTTTTTAATCAGACAGACCGGAAGTCTTATTGTTGTTGTTCCCTGCTGCCGCCATGCCGAGGTTTACTGTCGTTTGCTAGTCGCGTGTGTGCACGTGTTCGGTGACACATTACGAATTTGGGCTCGTTCACCACCGCTCTGGGGACTTTTTCGGACTCCTGCGTCTGCATCGACGAGCGCCGCGTGTCGTCTCCGGTGCTAAGCGCGTGTCATGATGACCGGAAGAGGGAAAACCTCTTTATTGCGCTAGCTAACGTAGGAGCTAGCGTTAGCTGAGCCGGGAGAATTAGCATGTTCAGACTTGTTCCCAGACACGGAGAGAGAAGGAACAACGAGACGTACGTCGTTTGAAAACCGGACGGTTGTTTTCACGTATGACAAATGCAATGGATTACCAGTTCCCACAGCAGCTTTACCCCTCGTTTTACAACGCCGGACCGCCGGACTTCGTCCTGAAACACTGCGCTGGGAACTGGGGCTGCTATGACCGAGTCATACCTCAGGTGGGTCAGCTGTCAGCGCGCCACTCGGGGAGAAAAGCCAGGCTTCTGTGTAAATGTGTCCTATATACACTGCATGCAGTCCATTGTGTAATGCACTCGCAAACTAGAAACATCTGGCTGGTTATTATTTTTAAATTATTTATTGAAAGGCAGTTTTAAGATGATTATTTGTGTTGTCATGCCATTTTTAGGAGAGACAGCGAGTGCGATTACTGACAGTGGCAAGCGTTTGACAGGTCTGTGGCAGGCGTCAGTCAGATGCCAGGACAGCGGCAAGCGAGCGTCACTCATGCAGCACCCCGGCATGTTAGTTTAAATGTATTTTGCCGTCTCTTATTGACACTTGATTAAATTGTACATATGCTGTAGCTCATGGGGATGGGTGGTCGTTCACCCCAAGGTAGCCGGTTCGATCCCTGGTCTCCCCATAGTTCGCATGTCGAAGTGTCCTTGAGCAAGACACTGAACCAAGACACTGACACTGGACGCCTCACAGGGCAGCCCGCTGCTCTTAAGGATGGGTTAAATACAGAGAAGAATTTCCCCAGGGGGATTAATAAAGGATAATTTGTTCTTCCTTTTTCTTTTCAATTGTTGAATAAATTATACAAAAAGAAGCTGCTACATTTACATGAGTCATTAGAGGAGGAACAGAAAGGTTTGAAGCTGATCAACAGGAAATGTTGCTAATTATTATACAAATTCATATTTTAGACTACTTACAGACATGATCTACTTTTTCAGATGTTACACCGTGGTGACCTTTCTCTCTTTTGATGGTAGTCTGCTAGCAGGACTGGATCCTCATTGTTAGGGCTGGGCGATATGGCCAAAAATTCATATCACGGTATTTTGTAAGATTCTGGCGGTTTCACGGTATATCACGGTATTTTCCAAATAAACACATTAATTTATTGACACCGAAAAGGACCGCCATCGTTATTCACCACTCGCTCGCAACTGGCCAGCAGCTGTTTTGATTGGTACATAAGGAGCTACATATCCTTGTATATATAATATGTTTATAAATATGTATTTCATATATATGCAGTTATATATTTATATAGATATACATATAATTGCAAAGAATTGGGTCAAAAGTAATAAGACACCGCTGCTCGTTAGATCCTCGAAACCGAATTATAACTCATGTTTAATCGATACGGAGACATTGGAGCCAGCGGATCATTTCAAAAAGTCCAGCCGAGATCAGGCTGCTCTCGGCGGGCAGCAGAGCGCTAATGGCCCGGTGCTGCGGGGCTCAGCGGTCCCGCGAGTAGGACCTCAAACCGTCGGCGTATCTTTTTAAGTCGGCTGATTCCTGACAAACCGACCACATATTTGATGCTTAAACAATTAACTTCTCGCCTGAAAACATCCTAAAATTACATTTTGTGACGAGTTTTCCTCATCCGCCATTGTTCCCCTTTTGCTGGTCCGAAATGCATTCTGGAAAATTGGCTGGCTCAAGTCTGCTCTGATGCATCCCCGGTAAAATGGGCAGATCAAGTCACATCCGGGCATTTTCACCGTGCTCGGCGAGAAGCGGACTTTTGAATTGGAACAGTACTTGGGCCGCGACTGATGACGTTTCACGAGTCCACGAGAACACAAGTACAGAGAAGAACGTATATTGAGAAACGGCCTTCCTGTGTGGGCAGTGTCATTTACCCATCATGCATTTTGGCGATGTCATTTCTTGCACACCATAAGTCAAGTGAGTTAACATGAGACGTAAGTAGCTCAGTCCGCTGCTCCTTCAGCTTCAAGCTGTGAACATTAAATGTTGTTGCCTGCCAAACAGCAGCGACCGGTATGATGGTATGCGAAAAATTCATACCGTACGGAAAACTGAAACCGGTACCGCACAGCCCTACTCATTGTTATTCTCTGGATTCTCATTGTGTGGTTGCACTTGTGGTTTTCAGGGCAGCTCGGGTCCCCTCTCCGGCTGGACGTTTGCATCCAGACACCAGGCCCGAGGGGAGACGTGGCGTCACACAGAGCCGGTACCAGTTCCCCTTATGTCGCCTAAAAACTGTAAGTCTCTAACACACTTTTTTTAGGGTCCGAGTGACCGACGTAGGACCCTATTTATATTGTTCGGGGTATTATTATTCCCTATGATTTTAATTTTTTTTACATTTTGCGCATTTTTTGGGTATTTGCCATACTCGAAAACTCACCAAATTTGGCACATTTGCCAGGCATTATGGAAATAGCCATCTGAATGCCACCAGAATGTCCGATTGACTTGAACATATTCACACCTATCCACCTACACCTGCGCTACAAAAAGTTTTCAATACTCATAACGTAAAAACAATTTGGACTAATGACTCCAAATTTGCCACATATGTGCACATTGCATCTTGTAACTTGAAGAGTGAAAATTATATTTTCACTCTTAGCCAAAGCGCCGCCAACTGGCGAAAGGAAACCAGCGTTACGTGACAAACGGCATTGGATTTACATGACATTTACACAACGTAGTCTAAGCTTCACGTAGAGAAACATGATGCACGTTGTCGAGCGTGTCGTCTAGCGCCACACACCGGATGCAGGAGCTGGTGAAGTATTTGCAAAGCCTAATATCCAACGTCACACTCCACGGGGGGAAAAAAAACGTTCAACTGGTGGGCGAGTCGGCGTCCCGACGGTGCTCCCGACGGTGCTCCCGACGGGCGCAAATGAGCAAGGACCCGTTCAACGCGGCTCGCAGCTTTAATTTTCATTTTTTTATGTAACCTCACGCCGCAGGCAGTCGTCCCCTGCTCCAGTTCAGATCTTGTGCGCTAAAGAAGGTCTGGGAGTATACTTAATGTCTGATGTGTGTTGAACTCAGTCATTTTAAGTAACGATGGAAAAACTGGATCACCAATAAACTGGAGGCTCCAATAAAACCGTCAGGTAGCACGACATTCTGCTGCAATTTTGTATGTTCATAACGTAATCTGTGTATTTGTCAATATTTTATCCAGGTTTTCTTTGGCCTTCGAAGCCCCCTAATCCGCTGGACTTCACAGAACATGTGAGCACAACAGTTCAACACATAACAAACCCATGTATGAGACATTAGATGTGCACTACATACCTTTTATTAAACCTTAGATGCCTTCTGTTTGCCAGGGTGGCGGCGACTCCGGTTGCAAAAAGAAGTCGGATTGTATAGAAGTCTCTGAGAAAATGACTCTACTTCTCTCTTGATTTATTACCTCAGTAAACATTGTAAATTGAATGTATGGTCTCAATCTCTAGTTTAAAATATTCTTCAATACAGGATGATTATTTAGTAAATTATGGTGCAGTGAAACCAACTAGAATATTCAGGAGATGGACTACAAAACAGATCATCTTAGATACTTTGTCCGTGTTCTTACAGTGTTGTGTCATGCAGGCGACATGAACAACCCGGTTCAAAGTATTACTTTATTAATGAGGTTGGAATGGCATTATCTCCATTCCTTTCGTAAAGGAAGGTCCAGTGTTTCCTATGCTAAAGGAGCTAAGTAAGGAAGCATTAAAGCTTCTTTCCTTTGCATTTAGAGAATTCGATCAGCACTTATCATGGCAGCCACTTAGGTACTTCCGGGTCATTTCACTCAGTTAGGAATCCTCCTAACCCAAAAGGACTGTTCGACCGCAGCCTAAGACTAGTCATAGCACTTGTGTGAAAACTACTGGCACATCTCTGACTAGTGGCAATAGTCTGACCCCTACTTGTGGCGCAATAGTCTGACCCCTACTTGTGGCACAATAGTCTGACCCCCTACTGGTGGCAAGTCTCTGGCTAGTGGTGGCAGGCACTGGCAGCTCGTGGCACCTACCAACACTTAACTACATATAAGGAGAGGACAAGTGGAGATATTATTCAACTTGTATTTCAAAACGTTTTGATAAACCGTTTTAAATTATATTAAAAAGGATGATTTATTTTCAGTATTTTAGCAGATTGTTGTAAATAACTATAAAAGTAATTATGTTTCAAAAGCAGCAATATAATACATAAATAAAATGAGTGATAATCAAAAAAGTACAATGCGGTTGCTCAAAGGATGTATACAGAGAACGAGGCTCGGTTGACTCAACTAAAATCATAAATATGATTTACGGCAGCTGACCTGTTATAACAACAATGGGTGTTCCCAGGAAATGTGGCACCCAGTTTGCATAGCAGCTTTTTTTATTTGTATTCTTTATTCAACAATTGCACATGTACAATTTCATAAAGTGACAATAAGAGACGGCAAAATACATTTAAACTAACATGCCAAGGGTGCCAAACGAGTGACGTTCGCTTGCCGCTGTCCTGGCACCTGACCTGGAAAAGTCATGGAATTTTAAAATGGTTATTTTCCAGGCTTGGAAAAGTCCTTAAAAAAAATGAAATCCCAAAAGCTTTGGAAAAGTCATGGAAATGTGTTATATTCATATGTTCATGTCGTTCATTTACGCTCAGTTTAAAATAATTAATATGCTTTTAAAAGAAAGACGCTCAAAATATAAACAGGCATACATACAGGCATCTATATAAATGTTTATTCTTTTAATCAAACTATTGTCTCATTCATTTGTGTCATTTAAGGTATACTGTATGCTTTCGAATTCTCATTGTTAGTTTAAATACTACATTTTCTGACTTTTTCATGTATACACCGAGATTTCACAAAATGTTTGGTCATGGAAATGTGGTTTAAAGTCAAGGAAAATTCATGGAAAACCATTGGTCAAAATGTGTATGAACCCTGCAGAGAGATCTGATCCATATTTGACAGAATAGGATATTTTTCATTGTTCTTTGGCCTTTCAGTTCTTCTTCTTTTTTAAGTTTTCTTTTTTGAGGTTTATAAACACGATTTGTATTTAGATGCAGAACTTCTTCTTGGACCACTGCAGGGACGCCTTCGGGTGCATGGCTGAAATTCTGGGCGAGAACTTCGAACAAGCACAGAAGGAAGTGAGACTCGCAAGAATTTACTTACTATGACCGTTTATTCTTTTTATTTATTCATGCATTTGTTTGTTTAAAGACTTGTCATTGGTAGATTGTTAACATATATTTAAGTGTGAATATAGATATAGTAAAATAAAACCACTGAAGAAAAGGTTCTGTAGTGTAAACCTGCTCTGAGCAGGAGGCCGTGGTTGTCATCAGAATGTGCGTGTAATGTTTTTTCTACCCTGCAGGGAGTCGGCAGAGAGTTGGTGTACGATGTGAGGAGCGCACTCGACATGAAGAAGTTTAAAATGTGAGCGGACCCGGCTGAATCAGCGAACGTCTCCAGTCGTCC
>NC_136607.1:3009285-3259285 GCF_910589615.1 Taurulus bubalis | reverse complement strand
CATATGTTATAAACGGGGTTGTAGATTTGATACGGCCTCTCTCAATTCATGCTCAATATTGAGCTTAGATCTGTTTTTTTATTTTGAGAAACGCAACAGCAGGAAAAGACGAGCTCACGGAGCTCACTGCGTCGCGTCAAATCGCGCATGCGCAAGCGTAACCTGTTAACGGCGTACCGTAACCATTTACCCGAAAGTACAGACATTTGTCCATGTATTTATTAATGACCTAGTTTTATATCCTTGTACTTTGTACTTTTGTAATATGTGAAGCCAGCAGCTCATTGTTGGTAGAAGACACAAGCACTTTGGCTCGTTTCACCTCCTGCTCCGGGTTCAGAGAGCTGCTCCGGTGCGAGGAGAACTCCGGTTGCTCCTCACAGCTGCTGTTGCATCTTCACCCTGGGAGCGCTTAAAACGCAGATATAGCGGTCTGCTTTTCACGCGACATATTTTTCGACGGTCTCTGTCCGCTGCTGTGTGCTCAGTGCTCACCTGTGTGCGCACGCACGTATCTTTGGGCAACGGGGCGGAGAGGTTTTGTGTGTGTTTTTGAACGATGACAAGTCGGAGTGAAAACAAACCAAAATGAAATTGTAACGAGGCTATTTTTAAAATGTAGGGAGTAGAAAGTACAGATATTTGCGTGAAAATGTAAGGAGTAGAAGTAAAGTCGTCTGAAAAATAAATACTCCAGTAAAGTATAGATACCCAAAATTTCTACTTAAGTAAGGTAACGAAGTATTTGTACTTCGTTACTTGACACCTCTGCACTACGCTGTAGTCTTCAACAAATCAGATCTTTAGTTTGACAAACTGGGCGGATTCTTTGACGTTCAGGCCTGCGAGGTGGCGTAGATGTATGATTGGTCAGCGGGCCAGCGTGACCATTAACATGCACAGCGCATGTTAATGGTCAAAGGGGCACAAAGCTACTAGAAACTTCGAGCTGCTACCTAGAAGCTACCTTGCTGCTGGATTTACTGATGACTTGCTGGTGGATTTTACTAATGACGCCTTTCACACAGAGGATTACGGGCATGTGGTGAGTTAAATGCTTGCTGTGTTACTTAAAAAAAAAAAAAAAAAAAATCTGCATCTATGATCTATTTAATCATACACAGTGCTTTTGTTGCTGCTGGTCAGACAGCTGGAGGGGTGTGTGTGTGTGTGTGTGTGTGTGTGTGTGTGTGTGTGTGTGTGTGTGTGTGTGTGTGTGTGTGTGTGTGTGTGTGTGTGTGTGTGTGTGTGTGTGTGTGTGTGTGTGTGTGTGTGTGTGTGTGTGTGTGTGCAGCGCTGCAGTGTTTTAATGTTGTTGGCAGGTTGTTTGGTGGTTATTTGCACAACATCGTGAGGCGAGCTCTGCGTCATGTCAAAGGGATTAACATAGCCCGATGATTCCAGCCACGGGTGGTGCTGGCTGGAGGTTCTGTTGGAGGTTCTGCTGGAGATGCAGATGGGGGTGCTGCATCTGAGAGCGCAGATGGCGCTGGAGAGGCGGAGGGTGCGCTGTTCACAGGGGCGCGCGCGGCGCATTTTGTGACTTTACAGTTGCTAATATGGGGAAATACAAAATGGTAAACCATATGTGTCTTGGTGCTTATAAGGTTAAAACAGCTCTGCAGGTCGGTCCACAGCGTGTGACCTCCATGCCTGTAATAGTGCAAAGAAATGTGAGCGTCTGCTGTCCACACATGACAGTCTGTATGAACGCGCCGTGTAGTGGGCAACGCGCCGTGTAGTGGGCAGCGCGCCGTGTAGTGGGCAGCGCCGTGTTCAATACATGCACTGGTCAGACAGGAACTCCCGGGACACTTTTTTTTTCTTCCCCAGTCTGCATCTGATGTGGACACACGTCATTAAAGGCCTTGTTCTAAAACCTAAAACACTAAAACACTGCACTATGGTAGTTGGCCTATGAAAATCCATCAATTAGCCGCATCGTTGTAAAAGCCGCAGTCTCAAAGCCTGTGAAAAAAAGTAGCGGCTTATATGCCGGAAATTACGGTACATTATACATAATATGGCATATAAGTGTAATATTACGAAGTGAAATGTAGTAGTAGCAAAACAATATCCACTATAATATAGCATATTGTAAGTATTAAGTCTCCAAAAATACTTGGCAAGAGCACCGTCGCTGAGCTCCACTGTTGCCGGCCGCTCAATGGGACCGGCAGCGCAATCTGAGCTGCTATAGCCGCCGCCGGGTTCCTCTGCGTTATCTCCAACCCCCTCTCCGCCTTTCACACCAGCGTCCGCTCTGCTCACTCGATCTGGCTCGTCGTTGACAACGACCTGCAGCCCATACTGCTTCAGGAAACGGACTCTCTCTCGGGGCTCTGGACCATCAGAGGAAGAGTCAGAGTACACGTCCAGCGCTCGCTGCTCCATCTCTGGCGTTTCAGTCACGAACCCCGGCACAGCCACGTCCTGGGTCGGTCCAATTACGCCCTCATCACTCGCCGTGTCTGATATGACCGGCTGCGGCTGTGGCGGTCGAAGCCGTTGGGCCGTTTCCACCCCCGAAGTCATGGCTTCTTTTAGAGCCATTTCGTCCTCTGCTGCTGGAGGTTTAGAGGCGTCCTGCTGCTCCGTCTCCAGGGTCTGGTAGAAAATGTCCCCCGCCTCGGTCAGCTGTAGGATACAGATGCACTCCTCGCCACCGCCCTCTATTCCTCCTCTCTTCTAGGTCTGGACAAGTCAGACCTAGTGACCAAACGAAGAAAGCACAGCCTTAACATATGATACACATGAAGTAAGAGTTGTGAGCAGTGTTCCCTCTAAGCTGCGCGTGTGCGCGGTTGCGCAGGCCAGTCGAAGTGGCCGCGCAATAGATTTTTCAGACCGCACAAACAATTTTTTTTTTTCAGGGGTCAAAAATATTTTTTGCGCGAGTGTTTCTGAGAGAGGAGTGAGCCATCTCCACAATAATAAGATCTTTGATCTAATGTGTCGAGTCTTCTTGGCCAATCAGCGTCCCGTTTCTTGACATGCGCTCTCTGTACCTCTGCTAGCGCTCTGCCTCCGTTAGCACCCCACATTCCCGCTGTCGCCCTCCGGGCGCCAAGAGTGAAGCTCGTCCAGAACGCCACATGAGCTAGGGCCGGCGCTGTTTATGCTCCTCTTGGCGGGCCCTGCTCCAGCAGTTATAGGCTACCATGGCGAAAAGAAAGGCAGAGCAGGTGCCCCAGAAAAAAGTCTGCCTAACGTTCAAACATGAGTGGCTAGATGAAATAGTCCAAACTGACACAGGTAGGATGAAACTTTCAGACATATTTAAATATGAAGAATATGAAGTTATTAAATTGTTTATACAGGCTACCTAAAAATGACACCATGTCAATTTAATAGGCCTATAATTATTGTTAAGCACTGCATTAGCATTTTTCTTTCAATGAAGTTCCACTTTAATGTTGTACCTGCTGAGAAATGACTAAACACCTTTGATACTTTTATTTTTTTTTTTATATATATATATATATATATATATATATATATATATTTGTATAGTGTTTAGTGTTTCAGCTTCTTGACGAGTGACGTTCGCTTGCAGCTGTTCGTCACTGCACCCCCCTTCATTGACCACTTTATTGCCTTTGTAAAAGCCTTGTAAATAAACAGGCACGGTATTAAACACATTACTCTCCCCCCCAGGAGAGTCCTGTCTCGAGTCACACTCTATTTCATATCAATAACACTTCGGAGTGTCGCAGCGGGGAGAGGCTCATCCTGTCCCGATACCTGGGAGACGTCCACACCTTCCAGCATCTTATCACCACTCAGGTAACTTAAAGAAGGGGCTGACTTTATTTAAATGTTTTGAATAACTCGCCTGTTTGAATTAAAGTTAGGTAAAAACGAGGGCCTGGACAATTTTTAGTGACAGATGGGTGCTGTCTCAGGTCGCTCACTGCCGGATATGTCCTCTGCTACGTCACCGGGGCAGCTGATGAGCCACCACTTTACCTTTACAAGATGGCGTAGCCGGAGCCGCCCATTTTGAGCTTCACAAAGGCTCTTCCAGAACAGTCTATGGCTCAAACCCACAGGACTTAGTTTAACATTCTAGTAGAAGTCTCCAATGATATCAAATATCTCTGGTGGATTTGAGGAAATGTATCCAACATTCAGGACGTATAGAATAGTTCCAATTATTGGAATCGTGCAGTACTGGCTTGTTGGCACTAGAGGTCAGGGGTTCTCACCGGTGCATGTTTGGAGTTTCACTGCAGGAGAGAAAGCGAGGTTTCAAAACCCAAATTGCATGGCTACTATAGTCAAAGGTTAAAAATGTGAAGATTAAGGAAGCAGCAACTATGTCTATAATACAGAGAAGTCTACCTGAGCAAATAACCTAGTCACTCTCCCTCTGTGATTGAAGTTAGAACATGGTCGACTATTTGTTTTCTCTCTCTCTCTCTCTCTCTCTCAGTACTCGGCTTACATTATGGACGAGCGATTCCCCTGCTTGCCCATGCTCAAGTGGGATCACATGATGCGGTCCCCACCCATGTTTTGTCAAGCTGTTTGCGGCTCCGCCTCCCCTGGCTCATCAGTGGGCGGGACTAGGACCACCAAGGTGCTGTTGGGCTCCCAAAACTCTCAGGAAATCACAATGCTGCAGTACTCGGGTCAGTCGACACAACAATTGAGTGTTAAATGTGCTGCATGTTTCGGTGTGACTGCTCCTTTGTAATGTGCGTGTGTGTTTGCGTGTGCGTGCGCGCGCTCAGGTGGCAGAGTGGAGGCCTCTTCCAGTCGAGGTCCTCTTCAGGCGCTGCTCAGACCCAGGGACAGTCTGAAACACCTCCCTGTCCAGATCCCTCACCGCCTGGACCTCGCCACCAGCAGGTTGTCCTCACCTGCTGCAGGTACGGAAAGACGACGACGTGTGTGTGTGTGTGTGTGTGTGTATGTGTATGTGTGTATCGGTCTTCAGTATCAAGCAGGACTT
This sequence comes from Taurulus bubalis, assembly GCF_910589615.1. Classification (NCBI taxonomy): domain Eukaryota; kingdom Metazoa; phylum Chordata; class Actinopteri; order Perciformes; family Cottidae; genus Taurulus; species Taurulus bubalis. The sequence goes on along the minus strand of NC_136607.1, from coordinate 3,254,328 downwards.
GCAATAATACTCTCAGAATCAGCTTTATTGGTCATGTGTTTTTACACATACATGGAATTTGCCTCCAGTTTCACGTAGCTCTCATTGTACATATATACTGTGATGTCTTGAGTAGGGACCGGTACCTACCAAAACGCGACGTCGATTTCAGTGCTTCCTTCCGGTGCCTGAGCCGATTTTAAATACTTTTTTTAAACTACTCTGATGAGTCAGTCCTGGCAGCAGCTAACAATAGACTACCGTTTGTATAGCTACAGCAGCTAGCTAGCATCAGCCTTTTAACAGAGAAAATGCCGAAAGGTAAAAAGTCTGGCTGTATTTCGCAAAAAAAGATTCGAACAACGTGCGGCAAATGCAACAAAACAATTGCGTGTACGTCAGAGCGGAGTAACCGCAGCTGACCGGCAAGAACATCGGCTGGGAGCTCTGCAGAAGAAGCACTCGAAGCCGCGACACTAAGTGAGATTAATAGGAGACGTGTTTGTTCATTGGTTCATTTGGTGTTTGCCGAACTCAAGAGCAGCTCCATCTGGTTCAGAAAAGCTCTAACTACAGCCAATTACATTTTTAGCGCTCTTGTTGAAGCGCTGGACCGGGTTGGACTGGACCCGTGCTGTCAGTGTGGCTACAGACGGTGCACCATCAATGTTCGGGAGAAAAACAGGCGTTGTGACGAAATTCAGTACACGTTGCAAATGAAGGATAACGTTTTTGGACATTTCACTGTATTTTTCACCGCGAGGCATTGTGTTGCAAGTCGTTAAAAATGGATCAAGTCATGAAAGTGGCGTTACAAACGCATCACAAAGCAAGGGGATCTGCAGAGGAGAGCCCAGGCAGATAAACAGTAGACTGATGACAGAATTTTTGGTCTTTATGTTTCTAGTTTATTGTAGAAAGACCTTTTGAAAAAAGAAAAATGTACACGTGGAGGTAAAATCATTAATCAGGACATTTATTCTTCGAAGAAGGAACAGAGTCAGAATTAGGGCTGCAACAACGAATCGCTAAAAATCGATAAAAATCGATTATCAAAAGTGTTGGCAACGAATTTCATTATCGATTCGTTGTGTCGATGGGATTATTACGTCGGGCAATAAGTCGCGGAGAAGAAGAAAAAAGAGCGGAGCAGAGCAACTGGCCGGCCAGCGTTTCTGAGATCGGAGTGAGACATGAGAAAAGCTGAGGTTGTGATGTTCTCAAAAATAGAAGATCTTTGACAAGTCGAGTCTTGGCCAATCAGCGTCTTCATGTTCCTCAAACTTGTTTTTAATGGAAGCTAGTCAGCTTGCTATTGCGTTAGCTAACGTGTTTGGTTGTGTATTGTCGTTAAAGTTGCGTTATGTTCCGTTACAGTTCAGTCTTGCTTGTAAAAAAACGTAACGTGATGAAACATGCCGTCACCCCCCGGTCTGGTTCAGTTCACGCTGTCACTCATTAACGTTAAACCGGCACACCGGCGGATCTGGCTGCAGGTTTTTTTTTTTTTTTTTTTACTCAAAGTAGAATGAAGCAAATCACCTAGTTGGGCTTAGCCAACAACGTGACGTCGTGGTCATAAGAGACCCAGAATGAAAGAGTTTAAAAAAGAGGACGCTCTATATGTAGCAGTACAGCTTCCCTCTGTCCCAGTATTTCATACATATTGATAAAGCAGGGTATGTAAATGAAGCCTCTGGAGGGATCAATTACAGTAAAAAGGGCTCATATTTGGCAGATGTAAAGCATAGATGTGTATGTTTTTAGTGTTAGTCCATTTTGTTGTTTTAATTAACAGCTCAGGGATGTTCAAGGAGCAACCTGTTTGTGCACTTTCTGAAGATGTTTTGCACTGTCACTTCTGTTTTTGAATAAAGGGTTGGAAATGAACGCTTTTTTTGATAAAAACATTTTTTTATCCGATTCATCGATTAATGGAAAAAAATTATCAATCAATTAGTCGATTATTAAAATAATCGTTAGTTGCAGCCCTAGTCAGAATCACAACATGGTATGTCAATTGCGTATCCTGGACTGCTCAATGAATGAGCAGAGAGTAACCTCTTAAATACATTAATGACACAATCACAGAAGCTCTCATCACGTCTTTAGATTCGCTTGCATCGGCATGGTCATATGATAAGAAGGAACACCACGTTCTTCAAACAGACATGTAGGCATCCACAGTCTCAAGACTCTATCAGAAGGTCACTGTTAAAGCATATGTATGTTTTAACAAGAGAGTAGGTCAAATGCGAAGCCACAAGCCTTTACACAGTATATGATTAATAATATGACTGTGAAACAGTACTTGTTTAAGAGTAAATATGTTTTTCTTCTAACAATAGGGTTTATCATCCAAAAATCTTCACCAATGATTTAAACATAGAGAAATATATAGCCCCGAAGCTTCAAATCCTTTTCGGTACAAATAGGAAGAAAGCCTTAATGCTTCACAAGGCTTTATCCGCCCATCCCTAGTGCACAGATCAAGACAAAGTTCTGTTTTCAGATTCTTCTTAACAAAAGTTAAACTTGACTCCAACAAAAAGTTGTTGGACAAAACAAACACAAGTAGTTTTCAGGTTCATTGTCTTTAACGTAATATAAAAACTCCCTTTCTTCTCCTCCACTCCTGTCCATTGTTCTCCCTCACACCAGCTCTTCACAGGATCACCATATATACACATGGTCATTTTGGGGGCAAAGTATTCCTTTAAAGATTAGGTTATAAAAAATTTAGACTTATGTAGGGAGCGGAGCCCCCTGGTGGACAAATTACACCTGGTGACCAGCTTGTTACAAGAGACTACAGATTTTATTTTGTAGGGTTGACATAATACTCACAACCAATGTTCCCTCTAATTTTTTTCAGCTCTGAGCAAAAAAAAAATTTTCTGAGCGCACATTTCAGCACTGTGAGCAATTCGCAACTACGCGACCTGCCGAAAATGACCACAAGCCAACATAACATTTTAATGATGGTGTTTTACCAGTCAGTTTAGTTGAACTTAAAGGATCTTTGTTGAACTTCAATAAGGGGAGGTTATGACTGGTTCACTGGTTATGACTGATAATGAGATATATATATATATATATATATATATATATATATATATATATATATATATATATATATATATATATATATATATATATATATATATATAAAAAAAAAAAAGTATCAAAGGTGTTTAGTCATTTCTCAGCAGGTACAACATTAAAGTGGAACTTCATTGAAAGAAAAATGCTAATGCAGTGCTTAACAATAATTATAGGCCTATTAAATTGACATGGTGTCATTTTTAGGTAGCCTGTATAAACAATTTAATAACTTCATATTCTTCATATTTAAATATGTCTGAAAGTTTCATCCTACCTGTGTCAGTTTGGACTATTTCATCTAGCCACTCATGTTTGAACGTTAGGCAGACTTTTTTCTGGGGCACCTGCTCTGCCTTTCTTTTCGCCATGGTAGCCTATAACTGCTGGAGCAGGGCCCGCCAAGAGGAGCATAAACAGCGCCGGCCCTAGCTCATGTGGCGTTCTGGACGAGCTTCACTCTTGGCGCCCGGAGGGCGACAGCGGGAATGTGGGGTGCTAACGGAGGCAGAGCGCTAGCAGAGGTACAGAGAGCGCATGTCAAGAAACGGGACGCTGATTGGCCAAGAAGACTCGACACATTAGATCAAAGATCTTATTATTGTGGAGATGGCTCACTCCTCTCTCAGAAACACTCGCGCAAAAAATATTTTTGACCCCTGAAAAAAAAAAATTGTTTGTGCGGTCTGAAAAATCTATTGCGCGGCCACTTCGACTGGCCTGCGCAACCGCGCACACGCGCAGCTTAGAGGGAACACTGCTCACAACTCTTACTTCATGTGTATCATATGTTAAGGCTGTGCTTTCTTCGTTTGGTCACTAGGTCTGACTTGTATCCAGAAGAGAGGAGGAATAGAGGGCGGTGGCGAGGAGTGCATCTGTATCCTACAGCTGACCGAGGCGGGGGACATTTTCTACCAGACCCTGGAGACGGAGCAGCAGGACGCCTCTAAACCTCCAGCAGCAGAGGACGAAATGGCTCTAAAAGAAGCCATGACTTCGGGGGTGGAAACGGCCCAACGGCTTCGACCGCCACAGCCGCAGCCGGTCATATCAGACACGGCGAGTGATGAGGGCGTAATTGGACCGACCCAGGACGTGGCTGTGCCGGGGTTCGTGACTGAAACGCCAGAGATGGAGCAGCGAGCGCTGGACGTGTACTCTGACTCTTCCTCTGATGGTCCAGAGCCCCGAGAGAGAGTCCGTTTCCTGAAGCAGTATGGGCTGCAGGTCGTTGTCAACGACGAGCCAGATCGAGTGAGCAGAGCGGACGCTGGTGTGAAAGGCGGAGAGGGGGTTGGAGATAACGCAGAGGAACCCGGCGGCGGCTATAGCAGCTCAGATTGCGCTGCCGGTCCCATTGAGCGGCCGGCAACAGTGGAGCTCAGCGACGGTGCTCTTGCCACGTGGAAACGTTGGCTACAGAAGAGTCGCAGGAAGACGCCCCGTCCATGCTGCCCACAGCACCTCACAGTCAAAACCGAAAACCTCCTCCTATCGCACAATAAGGCGAGAGATCCGACAGAAGAAGAGGAGGAGGACCGAGCGCGGAGCCTACGGCGCGACCTGAAAGAGTGCATGTCCAAGCGCTCATTGCTGGTCCACCGTGCCATCTCCACCCCCCTGCAGGCTCCAGGCGCAGTAGCGGTGCCGGACGAGGTGGACACAGAAGCCTGGAGGGATGAGGTCAGCCAACGCCTGACCCTCGCATGGCAGGGCGAGGGGGCATGGCGAGCATGGTGGGAGGAGCGGCTGGGCCTGAACAGGGAAGAGAAGGTGAAGGCTCTGAGGGGGAAGAGGAGGCGGGAGAAGGAGGCGAAGAGAGCCGCGGGCCGACGCCTGGAGTTATCCGGGAGCTTCACCTCGTCCGTCAGCTTCCAGTCGGGGCTGAGCGACTTCTCCGACTCGACAGGTTGGTCCTCCGCGGCGGACCGGGGGGCGGCGTCAGACACCGACGGCAATCTGTCCCAGCCGGAGGGCTTTTGGGAAAGCGGTATGACGAGGGTTGCCACGCCTCGCGGTGCTGAGCTCGAGCAAGCCAACCAGCAGAGCCCCAGCAGCGCCCTCGCCCTGTCCCAGACCCCGAAGCGTGAATCCGCACCGGCCAATCGGAAGGGACCCGAGTGGGCAGCAGCGGACTACCTCAGCGCTCTGTTTGCACCACAGGTAAAAGGAAGGTGTTTAGTGTCGACGCAGAACTGGAACAAGAAATATTGTCCATGTCAGAGTAATGCTTGCTGTTGATCGAAGCCATGCTTTTTATTAGGGTCCGAGCACTGACGACATCGGTCCGGGAGGACCCTATTGAAAATATGACACCGAAGGATATCGGTGTCATATTTGTGTATTAAAAATGGCTCTCTAGCACACCCTAGAAGTAGGCAATGCCCCTTAGCCAGTATGTCCGATTTAGTTGAAATTTGGATATGTCCAACTCTGCCTGCTATACAAAAAAGCCTCTCAGACCCCTAAACTCCGCCTCCCAAAATGTTCCTCCTCCATTTAGTATTTTAGGAAAAACATGCTGGGTTCGATTGATACCAAACTTGATGTCGATCATTATTGGACATATATCATTCCCCATTCGATCGCCATTAGCCTGGTGTCACCATTTTTATGCCATTTCACTACAAGGGCGCTACAGTAAAAATAAAACAGTTTTCAGCATTTATACTTTTGCAAACTCCTCCAAACTTAAAATTTGGTCAAGGTGGTCTTTAGACCTTTGTGATGAAAAGTTATGAAAATGCTGGGTTGAACGAACTTGATGTGGCGTGGAGCCCATTTCACACCATTTTGTGCGGTTCGCTATGTTGGAGAAAGTTGTTGTAACTCCAAGGTACATCATCCAATCTGCCCAAACTTTTTTTTTGTTCATGCATGATGCTGGTCGAGACCTGAGCACATGTACATGAAGAAATGTTCACATTGTCATAGCGCCACCTACTGGCAAAAGGAAATGACACGTTTTATACAAATAAAATCGATGTAGTCCTCCGAGCCAGTTGACCAGATGGACCTCAAATTTGGTAGGAAAACCTTAATACACTGCTGATCCATTATCATGAATATTGTGAGTTTTTGTTAAATGCCGTTGCAACGCATCATTGCCCCTTAAAAAGGAAGCTGATTGTTTAGTGCCCTGGGATGCTCAAAAACTCATGGAACTTTGCAAATGTGTCATAAGTGATGGAATTGGCCGTTAAAAAATCACCTGAATAGTGCCCTCTACAAATTTCAAAAGAGCAGCCCCAGCACTACGTATCCCCTAAATATATGAACTTATGAATAAACATGTATCAAATGGAGACTCTTGGCACCATGCTCTAAACCGTGCCGGAAGTTGGCCATTTGTATTTCTGTGTAATTTCTTCGCTATTTTTTGCCCATTTCTAAGCAGCTCTACAGGGTGTTATGTGTAACTCCTCCTCCCCCGGTCTGTTTCTAGGATGAGACCTTGCAGCCCGACAGTTATTTCCTAGAAGAGGAGAGCACCGCGCACCACCCAGCTCCACCCGTGGCCTCGTCCTCCTTTCAAAGGAGCCTACGGCTGGACCTGTCGCAGAACGCCTCCCTCCGGTCAGGTCTCTCCCAGAGCTCACAGGGTCGACTGGGGCCGCCACAGGCGTCGCAGCTCAAGAAGAAGTCTCGAATGGGATTTTGATCTTCATACGGAGAGTTTGGCGTACGCGTCGTGTTCTGTGAACCAAAAAGAGGAGGCCAGACTGACCCGACTCAACTAAAGAGGAACGGTTTTCTCTGCTCATCGGCCTCTTCTGCTGCCTCAGGATTAGTGGAATGGAATGCAAGCTGTCCGTATCGGTCGGAAGATAAACGGACTGCATGTCGGAGTGATCCCGAAAGATGTCTGGCCAGAGAAGACTTGACTGCATTTGGTAGGTGTGTGTGTGGGCGTGTATGTGTGCGTGTGCATGTGACATTCCTCTGTGTCACTGGCTGATGGAATAGAGAAGTTACCTTGGTCGGGTGGTTCTTAACTGAAGGAAGGAGGGCAAACCAACTCTTGTTAGTGTGATCGAGGAGTTAGAATGTGACATTAAACAACGATGGATGGTTCGAACAAAAGGAAGAGCTCTTATTTGGTGGAAATAGAAGGAATTATTCATCCCGTTGCTTATGGTGTGAAAATAGACGACATACAATAGTACTAAAATAACTTGCTGATTGTGTGTTAAGTAAAACGTTATTTTTACTGAAAATTGGTTTTCTGCTTTTCACAGAACTCATCCGGTTGTATTTTTACTTAAATAAATGAGGCGTGTGAAGTAATTAAGTTTGTTTCAAAAAAGTTGCGACTTATGCGAAAATATTAATTGCATCATTTTAATTTAGAAAGTTCCCCCTAACAAAAAAAATCTGCTGCTGAAGTGTCATTCGACCCGCCCTGTGATTCCTGAATAAATATAATGTTCTCTTGTCTGCATCATTTAGTTCTTTCAGTTTGTGTGGGGGGGTGGGGAGAAATGTATCCAACCATGATGGAATAAAGACAGTCAACAGATAAAAAAATAAGATTTAAAAAAAAAGGATTTGAGACTTTCTTCAGTACAGGTGACAAAAAGGGAATAAATAACATATCTACAAAGAACTATCAACATTTTTTTTTTTGTACATCATTTACAGTTTTACATGTTTTTGTATTAACGTTTTTTTTTTTTACAGCCGTCAGCATTCCTCTGTTCTAAACGGCGTTCTCAGTTTCCAAACACCAAATGTTTTTTAAGCTACATCCTAAACACGATCTACTTCTAAATTAAAACCAGGGTCATACGTGCACACATCCAAACGCACATTCCTCTACAGCCTTAGCTGGGGGGTTAGGGGGCGTCTGAGGTTCTCATGTGAACCGTCTTTTCCCCTACACTCCCTTTGAGCAAGGCACGTCAGCCTGACTGAACGCCAGCTCTGAACACTTTGACACGTTAGCATCCCCTCCCCTTCCAGACAAACTCAACACTTCACATGAGATTTAACAAATGAAAGAAAAATAAAACTGCAAATGGAACTCAACTACAGAAGGTGAGAGCAGATGTGCTCACTAACCGTTTCTTACTTTTCAACTCTGTTATCCAGAAAATGTAGAGGGTTCAGGACTTTTACATCTCGATCCCTGACCACAGCCGTTCTCAGCTTCTGTCCACAAATGAGATTATTCTTACTCTTATCAAAAGCATTTATTCTATGAAATAAATACGACGTTTTGGCAAGTTATCTTTTTGATAACGTAAAGTCTGCCTGCTCGGAGCCGCACGGCGTCAACCAAAAGCTGCGCGTCCTTAAAATCTTGCATCCTGGAATGTGAAGTCTCAACATGCACCAACACATCTACAAACTAAATATCTATCAGGAAGAGATTGGACTGCTCAGCTGCCATTTTGTGAAATTCTTTCAGCACCAGAGCTTATTGAACAATAAATTAAAGACTTCTGACAAAGAAGTTAGAGGGCAGGGGATAGGGAGGCGTTAGTCGTGGAGGTGTTGGCAGTGTTCTTGGCGACGGAGGTGAAGAGGGAAGAAGGGCCCTTCGGAGTCGCTGCCCAGAGAACTGCTGAGAGACTCCTCGCCTGAACTCATGTCCTCACACGAGTCCTCGCTGTAGAGACACACACACACAGGGGCGTCACATAAACGGGTCAAACACACACACACGTCTCAAATTACGTATACGTAACGAGCCAAATTACGTAACGAGACATACGTCATATATCCTTGTGTCCTTAAAATGGACTTTGTTTTTTTTAATAGACTATAAAATGGGAATATTTCTAATGCATACTGTGATATTCTTTACTATCTCAGGTTCAAACTGCACCATCTTTTAATTAAATAAATTTCAGGGGTGATGGTGGGTCCCGCAACCATACCAGTTGAGAACCACTGCTCTAACGAGTCCACCGTCGAACTTCATGGATGCTTGACTTGACTCATGATGTTAATATGCATATTGAATACTGCTGACGATATCAACAAATGGATTAGTCGACAAACCGAAAATTGACTATTTTGCTAATCTTATCGTTTTGAATGATCTTTTTCAATAAAGGACATTGTAAGTTTCTTCAAATAAACCATAAGTTAAAGTAAATTACAATTTTAAAAAAGTGTAAACAAGACAAATCTGAAGATTGAAGTTGGTCATAATTTCTGATGGTTGAAAGAAATGCAACTAGTCGGGAAAATGATACTGACTTTATAGTTCCTGAGCTTGATGACATTAATGTCACACCGGGACAGGAGGCGTATTCCATGTACTGTTCGAGTGAAGAAACAGTGACACAGGCCGATGCAATCCATCATCAACTGATCTCACGTTCTGATGACTAGTTGAAGTCTGACTCAGTGTCTGTCTGTTTAAAGTGCTCAAAGTTCAGATGTGGAATTTAACGGTATAAAAAGAATTGAAAAACATTTGACAGTCAGCAGGTTTTTGTTTGACGAAGGAGTCCGCTGGGGGAAGTGTCCCTGTTTCGCTTCCTCCAGTTTGTTTTTCTACATGCATTCCAAAAGTTCCATGTTACATAAAGGCGAGGCCCTCTGGTTGTGTCCCACTGACACGGACATTTCCATGACGTCACCAGAGACATGCACACACCCCATCATGCAGTGCTAGGAGATATGAGAGGCCCTTAGCAAGCTGAGACTGTCGGATGGGCCGGTCTCTGTCTGTCTGTGTGTTTATCAGGGTATTGGTGTGTGCGTGACACAAGGTGTGTTGGGTTCCTTTTTAAATTGGAATGCCTCTGTTATTGTTTTCAGGAGTGTTTGGTATTTAACGTCACATATCCGGCTGACATCTGCGTAAATGGAATTTAATCAATTAGTGTTGGTATTCACTCAGGTGTGTTTGGGTCTCTGACCTCTCACTCTCATCCCAGCAGCCCTCTGGGATGGTGGGCAGTTCGGGGATGGTGCGGTAGCTGTGCAGGTTCTGGGCAGTACGCCGCGACACGACCCACTGGAGCTTCCTGTGATTGGGTTTGCTGCATTCAGGGGAGGCGTAGTCCGACAGACACGGAGCCACACGCTCACTCCACAGCAGCAGCTCGCCGTCCGTAATCTGAAACCAAGCCACGCAGTTCAGTTTGGGTGCTTGGCCCTCTGCCCTGTACAGACATCGGTGCAGTTAAAGTAATCTAATTACATAATGGTATGTTTCTATAAAAAAAGAGGTTAAAACGGCGTCTGACCAGCTAAAACCTGATGCGTTGGTGCACATGAACTAAAATGTTTGTAAGTGGGAGGACTGTAAAATATAATGTTAGATACAATTATTTAAATATGCCCCAGTACGGGTATATAAACTGAAGATGTGACATTTTCCTTCAGGTAATCAGGTAATGGAGCGTGGAAACGTCTGAAAATACCCCCGTCAAACATTTGGCAGAAATCCCACAGCCGTCGATTAGAAAACAAAAATATGTTGTGGAGCACAGCAAAGAATAAATAGACACTCCCACTTCTGCTCAGATTATGATTACACACAATTCTGCACTTCGTTCACTTCCCCTTCTATTCACCCAGAAACTAGAATCTAAGTAATGAGCATGCAGGCTGCTCTGCTGTTAAATAAAGTTGTTTGTCATGTTAGTGGAGTGACATTATGGAAATGTGGAGCTGATCCCAGCAGTGAATTTTACTTTATACAAATTAGTAGTCCTGTGAAATAAAACCTTTTATGCTGCGTTCACACCAAAAGTGTTGTGAATTATTTGCGCCAGTAGATTGCATGCAAGCAAAGACGTGAATGGTTGTAAAACACAGGAATTTCCGCCGGGCCGTGCGAATAACTCGTTGCGAAAAATTTGCATCATTCGCATGACGCGAAGGCCAATCAGCGTTGAGAAGCGCCGCCAGTCATCACTGCCGTTCTGCTGTTGTTGAATCAAACTGCTGCTGATCCGCCTGAAGTAGCGCTTGAAGCGGCAGTAATTCAGACGCAGTTCCTGGAGGAGTCGGAGCTGTATGTGCCTACAGATAATATTATGAACAGCGTTTGATGTTCCGACGTTTGTGGGACTTCCACAACAAATATAAAGCAGAAGTAGTGGTTATTTCAATGGTGTATAGAGGAAATAGTAACTGTTTTTACGGAGAAAAGCCACGGCGATAAGCCGCGTAGCATTAGGGGTCTTGTTTCCTCTAAGATTGATTCACTGCTGCTGTTGTGGAAAAGATTTATACATTTTTTTGGAGGAGGGGGGTTTTCCCCATTACTTTAGGTTTCCACAGGTGTTGCTTTCCCTCCCTGCAGCTGTTGTGTAATAGTCATGTTTACCTTTAGGTGTCTCTGGATGTGATAGGCTATCTCCAGCATGTCCTCCGACTGGACGGCCTCCATCTCCTGCCTCAGGAGAGACAAGGCTAGGACGGATGGCTGGAGAAACAAGAAAAGGAAAAGGGAGTGTTGACGTTTCGGTTGTTAAACTAACAGCGGATTTTTTTTTTAGCAGTCTACCTAATTTCTTAGCTTGACTGCTGAGCTACTGTAATCCTGTGTGACCGCTGACCCTCTACTCTGAATTCCTACCTTTGCTTTAGAGAAGGAGATCCGGCAAAGACAGGCTTTGAGTTGAGCTTCCAGCTTCTCCAGGCTCAGACTCTCTTTCCTGTTCAGACAGTCAGTTTTAGGGTGTGTTTTCGTGTTTGCGGTGTTTCTAAGACCAACAGAATTAACTTTCATGAAACTGAAAACATCATAAAAATTTAAAAAAAACTTGATTTAGCTTGTGTTGGGTTTTGAACCACATTGCAGCGTATTGAAAACAATACACTGAGTCAGGATTATGCAAGTGTGAGGTGTCGGTGCCAGCGCTAGCAGACAGCAAATCTTTTTTGAGTCAGACGATGATAGTTTGACCGCTGCCCTACATCAGCTGGAATCGTCGTAACAAAAAAGCAGTGGGTTGGAGAAGCTTGGCCAATCAAATAATGGGAAAATTTGATCGGAACTCTGGCATTTTAGGCTGACATTCAGAGAAAGTGGCGGTCTCACCTGTCTGTGCAGTGGGAAAGTGCAATCTGGTGGTACAAGTGCAGAAAGGTTAAGGCGGTGACGGCTTTGGACTTGACACCGAGCTTCTCGCCGACTATCTTCTCCATTCGGCAGAGGTCGGAGGCAGTGAAGCGGCACTGTCCGATGCGGATGAGCTCGTCGGCGGGCACCAGGTCGCACTCCTCCTCCGTCACTTTGGCCGCCATGTGGAGGCAGCTGACGCTGACGCAGGACAGGTGCTTCGGCTGGACCTGAGGTGGACGGGCACGTGAGTAGGAGACAGTTTGAGTAACAGATTTCTATCAGTGAGCCGGACCTGGTTACCTTAACCATTTACTTATTAAGATCAGCAACAAAATAATTGAACTAGCTGCATTTGATTTATTGTTCCGTATCAGCAACGAACTGATTAAACAGGTAGAAGGTAGTTGATTTTAACATAATAAAGACTATTTACTAATGAGAAACTGCTTTGTTTTAAACAAATCCTGTACTTCATTTCTGAAAAGATTTTAGTACACATATACAAATGAATCTTTGTAACGTGTTAACTCTGTTAAAAAAAGGACACTGCATTGTTGCAGTTGTGTCCCCAGGTGCTGTTAAAAGCTAAAGAGTCCTAAGGGAGAAGGAGGGCGGGGGGAGAGAGCTTCTCGTACCCTGATCATGGCCAAGAATCTGTCCAGCAGGTTAACGGCCAGGACAAAGGTCTGCGTGCTGTAGCCAAAGAAGCTGGTCAAACTCCACAGGTCCTCCACTTTGGCATTTCTGCCCTTGGCCGAGATCCGACTGTCATCCTGAAAAACAAAAAGACGCATTGTTGATTAACCTGCTTCGTCTGTCACACACTGTGGTGCTTACTTACATTTTGGCAGAAAGGTCTTGAAGAGAATTATCTGAACTTCCAATAGGTTTAGTGTCCAGAAGAAGACTTACCAACTACTGTGGAATCCACACCCCCAACCCCAAAATATTCTCACCTCTGTTGTGGATTCGATGAGCCTCAGCCCCGTCTCTTTGGGGCGATAATAAGCCTCTTGCTCATAATTCACCCGCAGCTCCTTCATCAGCTTGTAGGCGTCCATGTTTGGGGCTGGCCCAGGAGGAAGCGATCCCTTGTTTGTTTTTTAACCACAGTATCTTCACTGCAAAACAGGAAAAGCGCCCAGGGTCAGCTCCAAAATATGACTCGCATATTCAAGTTTTCTGAACAGTTCAAAATACAATCCACAAAAAAAAAAGTATCAATCTTTTAAGTGAATCAGAAGAAAAGGCCTGTTTAACCAATACAAATGTATTCTGGGCAGCTGCTATAATTTAATTAGATAGATATATACTTTAATCATCACTGGGCGGAAATTTGTTTATGTAACCATGTTTGGTAATGAATACATTATTCAGTGATCTATCTCTTGTTGAATTTTTACTATGCTGAGTATTGTTGATACGTGCTCTCAGCACTGACGGGAGGGGGGGTGTAAGCCCAGCCCACTTCCCTCAGCTGAGCTTCAGTGTCACCATTTCCTCTGGTAGACGCCTTCTCGGTCCTCTGACCGCTTTTCCAAGGTTCTGACCGACACAAACCCTAAAAACACACACACGCCCCCCATTAGATGTCGGCCAGAGACCCTTTTTCGTCGTTGTAGTTGGTGATCACCGAGGAGGCTAACGTTGCACGCAGCTAGCTAGCGTTTTTAAATCCTCTGAAAGGAGCGGGGGAGGGGCTCTGTGGTCCATTGCTGGTACCGTACGCCTGTATCAAACTACAGAAATTGAAATACTTTTCTAGATGTGCTCAATATGTGCTTGTGTTGGTTAGTAGTCGATTATAGTGTTAATAGCGTTCAAAAACTCTGCTGTGGACGGGGGACGGGACAACAACAACAGACCAGGAGGGGAAAAAAAATCATATTCGTCTGCAGGAAGGAAATCCTCCGCGAATGTATTGAATGTAAAATAGCTAATTTGATATTTACGCCGCTAGCGCGTAAAGGAAAAGTAAACCCTTGCTGGAGCGTTAAATGACACCATATATTAACAGATATTGCAAATGGACAACGACGCCTTTTTAAACGTTCTGTACGAGTTGTCAAAATTGCGATATATATATATATATATATATATATATATATATATATATATATATATATATATATATATATATATTTGCAGATGAAACCCAGACGTGCTTTTGTTCGTTGATAATATAACTCGCTAGCTAAGTGGAGGTCCCGTTGTTGCATGTCATTCGCTCGCTTCCTTCTCTCCTCTCTTCGAGTTAACGTTGGATAGAAAAAGGCACATATAACGTTAGTTTGCGTTATCTGTGTGTTGAGTATAATTTCAACAAAGGGTGTTTTTTTTTTTTTTAAATTGTACCCTACCTGCTATTGCCGGTTAAAGCCACATATCTGTTGTCATCCGCTGTACCGCACGGTCCTTCTCGTCTTCTCTCTCCTTTCTCTTGTACTCTTTTGTTGACGTCCACAACGCTCACGCCCACCTACTGACGTCACACGGCACATACCAATCAAAAGGCTTTAGTTAAATAATAGATACCAGTTCCTTTTAGGATTTACCAGAATACATAACGCATCAATTTTATGTTTTGGTGTCGTTCTGACTTAATTTCTTACATTTCCGACCAGAGGTTTGCACTTGAGATCGATCGACAATCTTTAATTCACCGATAAACGCCACTGGAATCTAAATGCAACCTTTCTATTACAAGAGCGGACCCCCCTTGGACCAATCAGCAAGCAGCAGTTTGGTGCGTTCAAATAGTCCGCCCAAAATTGAAATGCTGTGATTGGCTCATGGCGGCACAGTCCTGACGCAATCTTAAGCATTACGTAGTCCATTTGTTCGACTGATTTTAATAATTGTCTTCAACAGGTGTGTGTGTGTGTGTGTGTGTGTGTGTGTGTGTGTGTGTGTGTGTGTGTGTGTGTGTGTGTGTGTGTGTGTGTGTGTGTGTGTGTGTGTGTGTGTGTGTGTGTGTGTGTGTGTGTGTGTGGATGGTATTGAAGGTATTGAAGGAACATGTCACGCAAAAGTGAGGCTCATTGATGTGTTTTTAATACCTTCCTTTTTGGACAACAACAGAGCCTGATGTTGTATTGTTGGTATTGGTCTTTTTGTGAGATTTTCTAATAAAAGTGAAACGTTGTACTTGAAATATAAGCAGTTTATTCCAACTTTTGATGTATTTTTTTTAGCTCTGGCAACGAGCTATAACAAATAAAAGTAATTGCAGAGATCTGGGACTGCAGAAGCATACAACCATGTTTTAGACGCAGCCCTTATTTGCCACAATGTCAGCCAGAAATATTATTCAGTTTTTGTAAAAGCCGGAAGGGTCTACAATATGTGAAAATGGTTTAAAAAGATAAAGTTAGAAGCTAAAGTATACAGATAACAGTGTAACAGTGAACCACCTGGTGGTCGAGACAGAAGTTGGAACAACAGCTCCTCTTCATTCACTGTTACGATCATTGAAATACATTAAGTACTTCTAGCGTAGCATAGAAGTGCTTATGCTAATAACATTTTAGAAACATATATCTCACTATTACGCAACATTAATGAGCCTAAATACAGCCACACAGATCTGCTAGCATGTCTGTGTAGCTTGATACACAGCCATGTGTGTGTGTGTAATATTATAATATAATATTTTGGGAGTTTAAAAGTTATGCCATCGAAGTTATGTTGAGGTACAGTAGGCTCACTATAAACTCACAATTGAGCACCATTCAAAAGTTTAAAAAAGTACTAGTATTTTGTATTATAATGTAAATATTGCACAAAGGGTAACGTCGTTTGTCCTCCCGTTCGCCTGAGGGCGGAGACTGGCTGAGTCCTCTTCCCCCGAGTCCCCTCCTCGGAAGTAGACGCATCAGTCTATTCCGTTCTTTTATTTTTATATATATATTTTTTACAACAACCCCTTTCCCCTAACACGTAACACCATGGACGCCAGGATGGAGGACTAAACTAAAGAACGGGTCCCCGATTTCACCCCCATATTTATCCTCGAACTGAGTGGACCGGATGAAATCCAACTGTGGTGTTCTCCGCTTCGCAGGGGAGGTAAGGCTTTGGGCTCCGTCTACTTGCTGGGTCCGAGTCGGCCATTTAAATGTCCCTTATTGTATAGTTAACGCGGTTGTCGCCGTAAACGCGCCATAACTCCTATCAAATGCCACCGTCCGAGGGCGACGTTAACGTTCTCAACATTTATTTGCGAGTCACGACTAAATTTGTGCGCGACGTCACGCCAGCTAGCGAGTTGCTCGCGACGCCAGAGAGACGCTAGCCTGTCAAAAAAGCTCCGTGCCAGGGAGTAGTCTAATTCAGTCTGATACTGGAAGGATATGATCGGTAAAGCACCTGCTCCAGGAGGCCCGGTGCTTTCCGAAGGAGTGGGAACTCCCGGAGGGAGATTCAAGGTAACTAGTTAGTTCCCGAGTGAGAGATGGGAAGTAGCCCAATTCACATGTGTCACTCTTTAGACGGTGACCGATTTGATTGACGTTACAGCCAACGCAATCTGGAGCCAAGCTTTAATGTAACTTTACCGTTCATGCTGACACAAAGGGTGTGCTCGTGGGTAACGGTGACTTTACTCTGGTTGCATATTCAAAACGTGACACCGGTCTTTCCTCAGAGAGTCCTCGGTCACCTCTGCCTGCTCCGTTTGTCCCTTTAACCTCCTGAACATCCATCGCGAAGCTGGGGTAAAATAACTGAATTTCATGCTTTTTTCTCTTGGCAAAGTTCCAATATCTTAGAATACCATGTAACTTTGCATCCCACTATATGTATCTGGACGTGATACATTGACAGGGATGTGTTTTTTTGGGGGGGGGGGGGGATTTCAAATTAAACATCTGGCTAATCTCAAAACTTCATCACTCTTGTGCAAAAATCATATTAAAATCCAGTGTTTGCAAAAAGTAATGACCTAATAGTAATGACCTAATAGGTTTATACAGTATTTAGTATACAGTATTTAGTATACAGTATTTAGTATTTAGTATATTTATACAGTATTTATATAGTATTAACAAAACCTGTCATTTGAATAAAATATATATATATATATATATATATATATATATATATATATATATATATGTACCCCTTATTTGCTCTGTTTGCAGCCTTGTTCCACTCTTAAGCCTAGTTTATGGTTCTCTGTCACGTCGACAGCGTACCTACGCCGTCGACGTGACGCCGTCGTTGAGCATTCGAAGTTCTGCGTCGAGGGAACGCGTTGCCTGCAATTAACCGCCATGCCCGCCAGGGGGGTGTGGCTGTGTGGTTTCAGGGGTTATAGCCGAATTCCGGTCACAGTAAACAATGGCGACCAAGTTGGAGCGGCTGCATTGAAGTTGGAGCTCATCAATATTGAAGAGCAAATGCTTATATTGCAAATGTTGAAGCGCAGGCGACAGAGAAGACGTTTGCGGAGGTGGTCTGTACGACCACTAAAGCCTAGTTTATAGTTCTCCGTCACGTCGACGGCGTAGCTACGGCGTAAGTACGCCGTCGACCCGACGGAGAACCATAAACTAGGCTTTAGCCACTACAGGATGGCTGAGAGGACTGTCATGTATTTGAGGTTGTAAAAAGTCCTTTTCACCAATATGTTGTTTTGTATGAAAGTGTTTGTAAAAAAAGTTTTGTACATGAAGACCAAAATGCTTGTACAACGGTTAGACCAGACTGAAAATTGAAAGGGCGGAAGGAGAACACAATCCCTCTTAGCAACAGTTGAATAAGAATAAAAGGAATCACCAGTCATTGGTAAAATGAATTGGAAGCTTAGCATGAAACAAGTTCATGCTTTTTGAGGGAGATTTGTTTTTCCCTGAATTCTATCTATTGCTCTCATCATGTGCAGATTTAAAAATGAATAAGTTTCTGTGTCAAGTGCAAAAAAAACCTGCATAGTTGCAACAGTATTCTTTCCTGGCATTTAACACTGTGGGGACTTTGACTAAACACAATTATTGGTGATAATTTGGGGGCAAACCTATTACAAATGTAAATAATACATTTAGTGTCTGGGTTATACTCTTTTTGTCTCTAAAATAGTCATCTTTGAAGGAAAGACAAAACATCAACATACCCCAAACTTTATTTATTTATTTTTTTACCCCTTATTTTTGCTCCATTTGCTTGTTTCTTGTGAGTCACTGAGTAATTCTCAAATACTCAAACCTAAAACAAAGTCATAAAAGAATCAGCATGATAAGAAAAGAAAAAAAAAAGGGTTCCTCTCTGGCTAGCTAGGCACGACTTGTTAGTATAATATTCCACTGTGGCGAGGGGACGCAGACCTCACGATACTGCCTTTATGTTTTAAGGGTGAGCGTGATGTATGGAGTGTGTGACGATGTGTCTTGTCACCGTGCAGGTAGCTGTATCCAGTGGGGAGGTAGGCTCAACCAGGGGAGAGAATGAAGTTCTTCGTACCCTGGGGACGCCAGAGGCTGTCTTTTCTTCTGGAAAAGGCCGCCTCTAGGGAAGCCAAGATGTGGAAGGACTACGTGCCAAAGAAGCCCTCCCCACAGGTGAGGAGTTCCCTCTGTGCCTCCATTCATTAACAGATGCATGGATTGACTTGCACAATACATTATGAACATTGACCAAAAGACTGGTAGGAGACCCCGGGGAAGACCGAGGACACGCTGGAGGGATTATATCTCCCGGCTGGCCTTGGAACGCCTCGGGATCCCCCAGAATGAGCTGGAAAGTGTTGCGGGTGAGAGGGAAGCCTGGGTCGGCCTGCTGAACCTGCTGCTACCGCGACCCGACCCTGGATAAGCGGCTGATAATGGATGTTTGGCCTTTAATTAGCTTCTTTTTTTTTTTACTGTCTTCACTTGTGTTTTTTTTAAACTCAAGTTTAAAAAAAAAAAAATGTATTGTGTGCTTTTTTTTTCCTTTTCTTTTTTCCATTCTGTTCTGTGACACTGCTGTAGCCACCTGCACTTTTGTTTCTATATTCCCTGCTTATCTCAAGGTGTCGCTAATCAAGAAATATGGAATTATCTGGTAAAACTGTTAAACCAGGTCTGCTGCTGCTGAGTCACTGCAGCAGCTTCACGTCCAGAGGGCAGCTGAGAAAGGAAACCTCTGTTCTCGGTCAAAGTATTAGCTTTTGTTGTTTTCCAATGTTGATCAATTCACTGATCAACTAAACAAAGTCCAGCGTAATTGCACACTAACTTGATGTTCACACCTAGTCTGGCATCAAATTAAGCATTTAGTGCGAGTAGTATGTTGATTTTTTTTTTTTTTTTTTTTTATGCGCCTGTATGTTCACTAGATTAGCCAAAATGTCTGAGTACGAGACGGTGAGTTTACTGGACATACTCACCTGCCCCAAAATGCCTTGGTTCTGGCGCCATCCAGCAACAGAGAGCGTTACATTTTTTTTACTGTGAATGCAATTGACAAATGCGGGCGCTCTCATGATAACGTTTGCCTGTATCGGTGTACTACCAAACTAGGGAAATAGGTAAAACGATAACGGGAGGAGAATGAGTGGAATCCATCCTTTTGCCAATACAGATATTCCACCTACTGAACCAATCATTTAACTTCTGAGACAAATCCGGTATACAATGATGAAGGATTGCTTTGAATGTTGAATTTGTCAGTGGCTATAACGTCTGTGTTTACAAAAAGCGAAGTATGTCAATATTGGTCTTGCTGTGTCGTCCCTTCTCGGCATAAAATGCTTGACTCTTGAAGCCCCGCCCCCCCTCTGAAGCACAGAGCCCTTATCGCTTGTTTATTCAAGGATTATTAATATTGCATGTGCCTCGTGTCCCACTTGTGCCCATTTCAAAGCTGCATGCTGTTGGGTCGCCAGCAATATACCAGCTAGATGTGAAGTAGACCTGATGAACACTTCTCCAGACCGACGGAGACGGGATGTACTTACTTTGTTGTCCTGACAAACATTTAGTTTTATGTGTCGGTGGTCCGTACAAACACTAATGTCACGCTTGTTCACGTTTGCTGCAGGATACAGACGTCTCCCCCGCCCAGCGGGATGAGGCTGTGCGCTGGCTGACAGAGCTCCACAGCAGACTGCAGCTGTACCCAGAGACCCTGGTGTTGGCTGTCAGCATTCTGGACCGTTTCCTCGTTCCCATCAAGGTAAAGAAATACCACCAGTGCGACTCAACCGCTGATGAGCGTTACACCCAGTGCACTCTCGAGGATTTTCAGATGTTAACCCTTTGGAGTCGGGGGTCATTTTCTTGATTTTACATAATTTCTTAAATTCACTTTTTAAAGTCACTTGCATATGATAGATACCCATGTGTTTTACATCTAAAATTGCAGAACAATCTCAGATCTCTATATAATGAGGCACCATTGTCATAAGGCAAAAGTGTAAAGAGAAATATTACTCTAAAGCTGAAAAATGTAATCTAGATTTTGGAAAATCTTCACATCTCTTGTGAAAACATAGCTTTACTCAGGAGGTCGAACTGTTTTGGTGCTTGAAATTAGTTTACCAAAGGTCTCAGGTTCACAAAAGCAATGAAATATATGAATACAAAAATGGTAGAAACATGTAAATAAATGTCTAAAATCAAATTTATTATTATATGGTGAGGTGATGAGCTGTGGCTGGCGTTGTGGCCTGCAGTGATGATTTGGCAGAGACGGACTGGAGGCTGCTAAAGCGATGCTGCATGTTGTCCTCTGGACCCTGGCAGCTGCAAACCCTCTCTGTAAAATACATTACTAATAGTTAGTGTAACTTCACTGAAAGAAAGTAACAGGATCGTAGCAATATTTGATTACGCCCCGTTCAGTCTCATAACTACCATGTACCCATTTAGCTACTGCACAGCTACTTCCGGTTAGCGCGCAGCTAACCTAACAACATGGTCATTTCAGTCTCACAAACACATAACAGAGATCCCACACTACTAAGCATACTACGTTCGCTGAACGAACGCTAACAGGGATCGTGACAATATTTGAACACCCACCGTTCAGTTTTTTATCCACCCTGTAGCCATATATAACTCCGTTAGCGATAGTTTGCTCGCTCGCTCCGTGGTAGGCGCTAACGTGAGGTAAACAATACGGCAGTAACGATTAACAGAGATATAACACTACTAAGCGTACTACGTTCACTGAACGAAAGTTAACGGGGATCGTGACAATATTTGAACACCCACCGTTCAGTTTTTTATCCACCCTGTAGCCATATATAACTCCGTTAGCGATCGTTAGCTCGCTCGCTCCGTGGTAGGAGCTAACGTGAGGTAAACAATACGGCAGTAACGATTAACAGAGCTATAACACTACTAAGCGTACTACGTTCACTGAACGAAAGTTAACGGGGATCGTGACAATATTTGAACACCCACCGTTCAGTCTTATAGTCAGCCTGTAGACATATATAACCCTGTTAGCGATCGTTAGCTCGCTACCCGCTAGCTTCGTGTTAGCAGCAGCTCTATCTGGCTACAGGTCCCATTACTAACGTAAATATGCTATTGCAAAGTTCAGTAAATACACCTACCCATCTTCCAATGGATCCCTTTGCTTGGCGTTGTCCTGTACATCTCAGGGATCGACTCCTTCAGGCTATATTTATGGTTGAAGCTGCGTCGTTCTCCAGTATAGCTTCGCTCAGCCTGCCTGCTCTCTTTTTCTCTCTCTCCCGGTGAAGCTGTGTACGCATCATATGACACGTCTGGGTGTGTAGAATGCTCTATCTTGCTATGTGAATCTCATATGATCTCACGGACAACAGGCAGAGGAAGCTGAAGTTTAACTAAATCTTGGAGACGTGGAACCATATTTCTGTGCAGAATTATCGTGACTGAGTGAATATTTTCAAAACAGCAGTATCGTATAGCGTGTGCGCGCGCTCAAAGATCTCGAAGGGTTAAGTGACTTTTAAAACTTGGGAGAGCACTGGCACAACGACGAATTTATACGTATATTTGATTCACCCACGCACACCATACGATCAAGTCCAATATTTCACTCTGCAATGTAGTGGAGTAGAAAGTAGCGGAGTAGAAAGTAGCATCAGAATTCTAATTAAGTAGAGTAATTGAGTTACTTTCCACCACTGATAAATACAATGCTGTTCTACCAGTCTGAGCCCTGTATACAAGAAAAGAATAGAAGTTTAACTGAACAGCGTGTGGTTGGTTGTAGCTAAACCTTCCTCAAACTCAACTGTGTGTGTGTGCGTGTCCCCGCCCGTTGGTGTTACTATCAAACAGTGGTTTTGATATTGTATCAGTGCTGCTGACGTTACAATCTGGAGAAATCTTGATGTACTGTTCTGAAGCCAGCCGGTTTGCGCAGTGTGTGTGTGTGTGTGTGTGAGCGATAAGCATGTTGTGATTCACTGACCGATGTTTGTTTGTCTGTCTTCAGGCCCGTCCAAAGTACCTGCGCTGCATTGCCATTGCCTGCTTCTTCCTGGCTGCTAAGACCTGTGAGGAGGATGAGGTGAACACACACGATACACGAAAATACACACACACACAAAATACACATATATATATATATACATATATATGAGAGAGAGAGAGAGAGAGACACACTACAGTGTCACACACTGAGATCCTTATACGTGTGTCAGAATTCAATATGCAATGTGTTCATCGCATCAGGACAGTTCAGGTAACTGTGTGTGTGCGCTCTCAGCGTGTGCCCTCTCTGAAAGAGATGGCTGCCTCCAGCAGCTGTGGCTGTTCCCCGTCAGAAATCCTGAGGATGGAGAGGATCATCCTGGACAAACTGAACTGGGATCTGCACACCGCCACGGCGCTGGACTTCCTGCACATCGTACGTCCGTCTCACCCTCACTGTGTCTGACACGATCTGAACTTTAAAGGGATCATTCCGATTGTTTTTGAAGGTTGTATGAGGTGCGTCTCCGTAGTCTGTGTTTTACCTCCAGTTTAGATGGAGACGGGAGAAGTAGCACAGGAGCAAAGCGATGTGCTTCTGTGGACGTATTTTAGATATTGATAGAAAAATGTACTCAACACCTTGAGGTAAAATCATTAATCAGGACATTTATTCTTCGAAGAAGGACCAGAGTCAGAAACACAACATATGTCAATTGCGTGTAACTCTCTGCTCAATGAATGAGCAGAGAGTAACCTCTTAAATACATTAATGACACCATCACAGAAGATCTCATGACGTCTTCAGATTTGCTTGCATCGGCATGGTCATATGATAACAAGGAACACCACATTCTTCAAACAGAGACATGTAGGCATCCACAGGCTTAGGACTATCAGAAGGTCCATGTTAAAGCATATGTATGTTTTAACAGGAGAGTAGGTAAAATGCGAAGCCACAAGCCTTTACACAGTATATGATTAATAATATAACTGTGAAACAGTAGTTGATTAAGAGTAAATCAGTTTTTCTTCTAACAGATATCCAACAGATATTTCCACCGCTTCACCTCGCCTTCAGACAGTACTTTCAGACGGGGAACTGAAGCCGTCAATGCTCTCTTTAGAGACAAGACTCCTTTGACGAAAACAATGATTTGCTTTCAGTCAGTTAGTGGGGCTCCTTTTATTTTAATCAGTTTTTCCATATAATAATGTTTCAATGAATTTATTCGACTCCGGCTTGTTCTTACAACCTGTAGATGTTACTACATTTTAACCCTTAATGCCATCGCTGGGTGAGGTGGTTTATAAATATAATCTCAATATTTTAAGGTTATGCTGCAATACACTATATTTTCATATTTTTTCTAAACTAACATAACTGTTTGATTTGCCCCCCTGATGCATTTGATCATACCAGAGTGATCAGGCTAGTCTGAATGTATTTTAGAAGGTTTTTATTTTGAAATTCCACATCACATGTGGTATTGTCTGAGTGTCTGTGATGTGGTCTGCCATTATTTCAAAGTGAAACTGGACTTATTGAATGTTTCGATGTGAGGGTCCTGGGACAGAGGAACGTTGTATCCTGTACAGGTTGTGAAGCCCTCAGAGTAATTTGTGATTTGGGGCTATGCAAAATTAATTGAAAAGAAGGGGAACGCCAAAGCGAGTCTCATGCGTTTGTCCAACTTGTACTTGATGTTTGCCATATGGTCGTTTACTGAACCCCACGTAGAAAAATACATAGTGTATTCAATATCTTGCCCACCCGTACTTGGAGCCAGTATCATAAGTACTGACATAAGGTACTGTATTGTGTAAAAATAATCTTGTTTTAATTTGGAATTGTATAACTAATGGAACTAAACTGTTATTCCTTTTTAAAATGCACTTGATTTGCATAACTTTAAATTCTTTACCAGCCAACAAAGGTTTTAACTCATCCTCCTCTCCCATAGTTCCATGCGATGGTGTTGTCGTGCCGTTCCGGGTTTGTGGACTCCATGTTGGGACTGAACCGCTCTCAGCACCTCACCCTGCTCACACGGAGACTCTACCACTGTCTGGCCGACCACACACTCATCCAGGTTCACACTCTTTTGATTTAACACCATGGATAATCCCCGCCTCCTCTGCACATTCTGTCTTTCAAGCACTGATCAAGTTGGTCCCTTGTGTGCTCCTGTAGCTCAGAGGATCCATGCTGGCCTTGGCCCTCATCACCCTGGAGCTGGAGACTTGCTGCCCTGACTGGCTGGTTCTTACCATTGACCTGCTGAGGAAGGCACAGGTACCAGACTGAGCAATCAGACCTTCTGATTGAGTCCGTCAGAGTTAGATCATGTGACCAAAACAAATAAGCAGCCGGAAGCTCTTGTGAAAAACCAGAGAAAGTTCCTGGGGGTTCTCCAATCTTCCAATGTTTGGTTCTCCCAGGTACGTTTGGACCTCTACTGTTGCGTCCGCAGTGACGTTCGGGGTCCTCGTCTGCAGGACTGTGGTGTCCAAACGACGCCACAGTTTGCTCCCTAAGAAAGACAAACAGGCTGTAAGAGACTACATACAATAACACAATTAGAATGTATCCAGTATCCATTACCTTGAGTCACAGGCTGAGAAGCTTCAGATGTGTGTGGTTCTGAGGAGGAGGAGGAGGAGGAGGAAGACACACTGTTTCGGATCCCAGCACATTCAGAAGTGAGCCTTCTCTCGGCATCTGCTGCTTTGTTGGGGCTAAAGAAGCCTATCTTCTTAAACCTGGGATCCAACAGTGTCGCCAGTGATATGGCGGTCTTCGATTGCATAGTGTACAGCTTCTCCCTTAACTGTCTCCTCAGACTCTCAGCCATTGCAATGCTCTCTGCACTTTGGACACGTCCCATTTCTTCCTCCACCGTGTGGTGCAGCATTGATAGAAGAGGAATGACTTTTGATCCAGACACTCTCTTCTCCTCTGACAGCTCAACGGTGGCATCATGAAATGGGGACAGCACTTTCAGACATTCTGCAATAATGACATAATGTTGTGACGACAGTGGCGCAACGTCTGTGCGTAGACCTGCCAAAGCTGCTCCCACAGGTTCCCTGAGGTCGTAAACACGCTGGAGCATATGGTACGTGCTATTCCAGCGTGTATCCACCTCTTGGATCAGCTTCAGTGCTGGCAGGCCCAGTTGCTCCTGCATCTGTGTCAGCCTCTCCTATAAATTTTGCCAACAAAAAGTGATTTGGTCAAGTGTCTGCAGCAATTTAAACAAAACAGCGTCATTTAAAATATTGCAGTGAATTAAAGGAATTCACCTTTGCAGTGGTGCTGCTCTTGAAATAGCCCACTATCTTTCTGGAGTTTGCCCGAATGTCAGACAACACTGTGTTTTGGGCAAGAGCCTTTTTTATGAGCAAATTTAAAGTAAACGAAGCAAACGAAGCTCCTTGGCACAAGCACCCATATTTGCTGCCCCATCGGTCACAAGGCAAGTCACTTTGTTTGTTACACCCCACTGTGACAGCAGTTCTGCTTTTACAGCAGCCAAATTTGCAGCAGTATGTGCCTCAGGAAAATGCAGCACCCCAAGAACAACTGAATGCAAAGAGGTGTTTGCATCTATGAAATGGCATGTCAATGCTAGATATGCATCAGTGTTGATGGAGGTCCACATATCTGATGTCAAACTAACTGCTGATGCATTCGACACACTGACTTTGGCTTTCTCCTTGGCTTCCTTATATCTGTCCTCCACCATAGCTTTCAAAGCCTAAAGGAAAGAAGATAACACTCTTAGAATGGCAAATATGGGGAAATAGGGAGAATGCTTCATGTGCTCACATACACACCTGCCTAGTGGGGAGAACATACGTAGAATTGAAAGCTTTAACAAGCTGTCTGAACCCTTTGTCCTCCACAATACTGAAGGGCTGGGAATCCTCAATCACCATATCGACCAAGGCCTCATCCACATCATTGTTCTTTCCTGATGAAAAAAAAATACATATATTATGCAAATGCGAACTATGGGGATTGAACCAGCTACCTTGTAGTCACAGGTAGTGATGGCGAGATGAAGCTTCCTGAAGCATTGAAGCTTTCCATCCAATTGGTTCGCTCATGTGCCGAAGCTTCATGGGGCTTCATCTGCTCTACTGCGCCACCAAGTGGACAATACATGTAAAACAGGCAGTGATCATAACGACAACATGGCTTTGGTGTGTGAAGCTTTAAATCGAATAAATTATGTTTGTGACGCCAATACATTAATTATTAACTTATTAATATTGTGTCTATCTTTATGATATAATGGCGGGGTCAAAATCAAAACTCGAAACAAATTGGGAGAGGGTTGTGATGTGACTGTGGGTCAGTGGCTACAATATCCGACTTTCAGTCAGAGGATCGGTGTTTCGAGCCTCGGCTCCGTTAGTCCATGTTGATGTGTCCAATATTTTTTTAAATAAAAATAAGAAATTTTTCACAGTGCTGGGCTTTTTGAGACTATTTCGCCTGCCTTATAAAATACCCTTTCACAGATACAGATGAAGCTGGGTACAGAGAGGAAGGGGGTAATCCATTGAGTTTCGCTGCCCCTTATATTTCAAATCGCACGGCAAACCCACGAACCATTTTCTGAATCAGTCACGTGGTACGACCGGCTCGCGAGGCTTCGAACGTCACCGCATACGTCATCGACACAAGCCTCGATACGCGCTTCACCAAAATCTACCTGGATTACTCGACACGCGCATCGAAGCCTCGACACGAAAGGACACATCACTAGTCACAGGTCTAACACTCATTCCCCTGCGCCAAAGCTCCACATAACACAAATATATCATGTCATTCTAATTTTATGCCTTACCTGAGCTTGGTTCAGCTAGGTTGGTCTCCTTGTTCTCATGCAGGGCTCTATAATGCCTCAGCATAGATGAGGTGTTATTGCTGTATGCAAGTTCCTTTGAACACAACAGACACTTCACCTTTCGAAATACCAGAAATTAGAATAAATGCATTAGAACAAGGGATAAGCTGTGTTGTCACATTTATTTACAGTTTATTATGATAGTTATTATTAGTATGTGCATACCTTATTAGGAGAGATCAGCTCAAAGTGTTCCCAGACGGGGGAAAATCTCCTCTTTCTTGCTGGTTCCATCACAAAAAAAGAAGCTCGAATAGAAGACTTTGCAAACAAATGCGTAGTAAAGTCCCGTTCACAAAATGCGATTGGGGAAGCCATTGCGTTTCGCCGCACCTTATATTTCGAATCGCGCGCCAAATACGAACCACTTTCTGAATCAGTCACGTGGTACGGCCGGCTCGCGAGGCTTCGAACGTCACCACATACGTCATCGACACAAGCCTCGATACGCACTTCACCCAAATCTACCTGGATTACTCGACACGCGCATCGAAGCCTCAACACGAAAGGACACATCACTAGTATATACATGTATGTATGTATGTATGTATGTATGTATGTATGTATATATATATATATATATATATATATATGCCGCACCTGCTCATTTTTAAAAGAAAAAAGAAATTGTACATAAATAAGCCGCACTTGTCTATGAGCCACAGGTGTGAGATATGAACACAGCAAGATGTTACAGGAACGATTTCTTAAAACTTTTAAATAAATGCTGGCAACATCCACAACTAGTACATACATACGGCAAATGCTTTTTTTCAGAACAGTACTAAAGTTGTCTTCTGCAGTATCGGAATTGAACAGCCTGAAGGTTTGTAATTACTTCGTCACACATTTTCTCGGCGAAAATATAGGAACTTACCAGAAAAAGTAATCACTATCGCCATCGTCCTCCTGTGCACTAAAGCCATTGAAGTCCTCTTCTTCAGTGTCGGAATTAAACAGCCTCAGAATTGCTTCGTTGCACTCAGTCTCTCTTTCGTTTGCGCTCTCAATGTCACTTTCCTCCCGAGGCAAATCCGCTTGCGCTGTCCTCCTCATCACGCAGCAGTCCAGCCTTTCGGAACCCGTTGGTGATGGTGGATTCTTTGACACTGCTTCACGCTGTTAGGATCCACTGGCAGACTTGAGAAAAAGTTACTCTTCACGGCCAGTTTTTGTAAAGGATTTCTCGCCGCTCGTCAGAGGAATTGACGTTGTGTCTTGATGTTATGCTAGAGTGGGGCTGCTAGTTGAGCTTGTTAGCTGTTTACGCCGGAGCTACTGTTAGCGAAGAGCCTGTTGCCAACTCTGTGAACACTCGTGCAATAAACCTGCAAGTCAACGCAACCAATGTCTGCGAGTCGTTCCTGCGGACGTTACACTACGCCATAGTCTTCAACAAATCAGATCTTTAGTTTGACAAACTGGGCTGATTCTTTGACGTGCAGGGCCGGCGAGGTGGCTAGATGTATGATTGGTCAGCGGGCCAGCGTGACCATTAACATGCGCTGTGATTGGTCAAAGGGGCACAAAGCTACTAGAAACTTCTAGCTGCTACCTAGAACCTACCTTGCTGGTGGATTTACTGATGACTTGCTGGTGGATTTTACTAATGACGCCTTTCACACAGAGGATTACGGGCATGTGGTGAGTTAAATGCTTGCTGTGTTACTTAAAAAAAAAAAAATCTGCAGTCGTATTTAATCATGCACAGCACTTTTGATGCTGCTGGTCAGACAGCTGGAGGTGTGTGTGTGTGTGTGTGTGTGTGTGTGTGTGTGTGTGTGTGTGTGTGTGTGTGTGTGTGTGTGTGTGCAGCGCTGCAGTGTTTTAATGTTGTTGGCTTGTTTCGTTATTACTAAATGTGACTGGTTGTTTGGTGGTTATTTGGACAACATGGGTGCACAACATCGTGAGGCGAGCGCTGCGTCATGGAACAGCCTTCCTTCCTTCTTGTCAAAGGGATTAACATAGCCCGATGATTCCAGCCACGGGTGGTGCTGGCTGGAGGTTCTTTTGGAGGTTCTGCTGGAGATGCAGATGGGGCTGGAGAGGCGGAGGGTGCGCTGTTCACGGGGGCGCGCGGCGCATTTTGTGACTTTACAGTTGCTAATATGGGGAAATACAAAATGGTAAACCATATGTGTCTTGGTGCTTATAAGGTTAAAACAGCTCTGCAGGTCGGTCCACAGCGTGTGACCTCCATGCCTGTAATAGTGCAAAGAAATGTGAGCGTCTGCTGTCCACACATGACAGTCTGTATGAACGTGCCATGTAGTGGGCAGCGCGCTGTGTAGTGGGCAGCGCCGTGTTCAATACATGCATGGGCCAGACAGGAACTCCCGGGACACTTTTTTTTCTTCCCCAGTCTGCATCTGATGTGGACACACGTCATTGAAGGCCTTGTTCTAAAACCTAAAACACTAAAACACTGCACTTTGGTAGTTGGCCTATGAAAATCCATCAATTAGCCGCATCGTTGTAAAAGCCGCAGTCTCAAAGCCTGTGAAAAAAAGTAGCGGTTTATATGCCGGAAATTACGGTAGTTCCTAAAAACAGATAAACATCCAGAGATACTTTGTCTACCGTTTCCTGGTTAAAATCCTCCCCTCTCGCTGTTTGCCCTCACAGCTTTTTAATATATATTTTAATATAGTAAAAAGGCAGTAGGTTGTGCTTCCATGTTTTGTCCTGAAGCTCATTTGTCCCTGTCTTTTGTACAATACAGTGAGCATGTTTACCCTCAGGGTGGCGCTGCTGTAGAGCAGATGTTGGAAACTTAGCTGGAGGAAACAAAAAACAGTTCAGCATGCAGATGTTATCAGTAAAACCTATAAACCTGTTTATTGACCTGACACATATTCAACACAAAGACTTGTGGAGTTCTGTTGTTTTAGGTGGTAGGACTTCTTGCTCTTCTTCTTAAATACCTTTACACATTCATGCTGCAGAGATACATTTTAGGGAAATTGGGAATCACAGGCAAAATATTGGTAAATCATATAAATAAAAATCGAAGGATGAACTGAGTTTGCTACATATTTGTATTGCAATTTAAATGTATCCAGCTTTTGTCGTTTACTTTGACCGGCCAAATTATGCAACTATGTGATCAACAGTAAGTCATATGAGTGATTGTGATTCATTCAGCGAAGTGATGTTGCTCGAAGAGAATTTACAGGAACATTTTAGCAGTTGGACATCATGCTAGCAACGCTCAGCCTCGTTTGTAGAGCCTGGGAAGCTCCGAAAGTCGCACTGTTGCTGTAATGAGCTGGAGGAGGATACGTCTTTCTTACTCCTTCTCTCCTCCTTCCCTCTTAGATCAACAGCTCCGAGTTGATTCAAAGTCGAGAGCTGGTGGCACGTTGTCTTTCCACACTGAGGGCTTCCTTTCCTCCAAACACTGTCTACATCTACCAACCCCTCCAGAGCCAGACCACCCTGCAGCCTTCGGCCCAGGACCCCACTCTGCCCTGCTGCCCACTGGGTACGTTCTAAAGGGGAACTGCGCTCCGTTTGTCTTTTGACGGGTGTCCCGTCTGCATGTGTGATGAACCCTTCAGTGTCTCCAGAGGAAGCCGTGTGAAGTGTCCTTGCATTAGCCGCAACTAGTTGCATGGTGGTTAATGTAGGCACCAGGTTTTGAATGTGTATAAATAATTAAAAAAGAGGACGCCTCTGGTTCTGCTGGGTCATTTGTTTCATTGAAACTAATAATAAAACAATATATAATATCAAAAAGAATTTCTGCAACTTTTTTTTCCCCCATCAGGGATCATCGCCTTCACCACTGGGTCTTCCAGGGACCACGCCCTCGTCACCTCCACCCCTACCCAGCTGAAGACCGCTGCTGGTGGGGAGGAGGGGAGCCAGCAACCCTGGAGCTCCGTCTTCTCCTCTTCCTCCTCCTCTACCAAAAACAACAGCAGCATCCCAGTTCTAGTCCCTCCACCCAAACACCTCCGCCATCTTAAGGTCACACTGCGCTGCAAGGCATCCGCCAAGCGCAAGGTAACTCTCTCTTTTCAAGCCTCTTGCCCCCCCTCCTGCACTCCTCTCCCCCAGAGGAGTGCTCCTTTATGAGGTATCATGTGTTCTACTATGAATCAATCCCATACCTATTGTTTTATTTTATTGTCTCTAATTAACCAGCAAATCCTTGGCTTACAACAGCATATAAGTACATTTTTTATGTTGGAAACATAATTCAACCATAAGTATGTATACATCATATACAGGATGTCTCGAAAAGGATCCTGAGAGCTCCCCATGTTATGGAAAATATTACATTTCGTAGTGTTAACTTGATGCTGCACGAATTAGTGCACCTTTCTATAAAGCTTACGACCTACAGAATCCGCCAAAACCGCCCAGCTATATTCTGATGTGAGGTCCCGGGACAGGGATGTTATGTGTACAGATTGTAAAGCCCTCCTAGGCAAATTTGTATTTGTGATTTCGGGCTATATAAAATAAACTGAATTATCTAGCAAAATGTTTTTTTTCCAGCGAAGAAAAATTAAATATTACTTTACTTTTAGATTAAACGATATCCCACACAGCCCTGTTTGGTATCAAAATGAGCGCCTGCTTCCGCCTGTTGATGTGTTTTTGGAGGCGTTCAAGGTTCAGCAAAAAAGTGCGGGCATTTCTAGTGGCAGCAGATCTGATGCTACAGGCCACTTGACTCATTTTGAGTGGCTAAAAGGGCTGTAAAACTCATTTGGATGGCTTTAGACGGCTCCCACAGGCTCGCAGATTTAAAAGGAGGGGTTTTAGACTGAAATACAAATACTTTGTACAGGGGAGATATGATGCATTTTGTGGAACGTTATGATCTAAAGGAAATATTGTATGTTAATTATTTTTTGTTTGTTTACACATGTAAGTGATCTCACAAGGGCTTCTGTATTATATCACTTTCAATTATTAAAATAGCCCTTGTGGTTGAGGAGATAACCCAGTTTTAGTATGGGTATGACCACCTTCCAATTTTAAGAAAACAGGGCTTGCTTTCTAAAAGGTTAAAAAAAAAAAAAGATTGATCATTACATTAATTATGATAACATTTGGGGGAAACCGCTTTAAAAGTCTAAACTTGGCTGTTTTCTTTAAGGTTGGATAAAAAAATGGTATCCATCATACTCCAGATTACGGAGCCCAGCCCTACCTGTTTGATCCTTTTGTTTTTTGTCAGTAAGAAAAGACTTCTTGTCACCGTTTCTTGCTCCTTAAATGTAAATGTTTGCTGGTCATCTTAGTCGTTTTTCTCAAACAATGAACTAATTAGTCATGGAATTGGGAGAGGGACTGCTAATGAAAGCCCTGTACAGAGTCAATACAGGTCTGTGTGTTCAGGTGGAGGAGATGGAGGTGGACGACTTCTACGATTGCATCAAACGGCTCTACAACGAAGACGTTACCGCCATCGTCCACGAGGGGACAACGCCTTTGAAGGGGGCGATGACAACAGGAGGAATAGGAGAAGGTCTGGGTGTCTGCAGTGTCCTGTTGACCCGACAGGAAGGCAGCTCTTCCCCCTGCCCGCCTCTGCAGCCAGTCAGTGCCTCCTAGAGGCCAATCGGGAGCCTGTTTTACCAAAACCACCTTCACACTGACATCATCCGTCACTTTCAAATGAAACTCCTCAATCAGAGATGGCAACTCGCTCAACAATAGGCAACATTGAATAAGAGAGATTTTAGTTACTGTTCCCATTCGCATTTAAGAAAAAGGAGCAATGTAAAGGCAGTTCCTGAGGAAATGTTGCCCATCAGAGTTGCCACAGAAAAAGTTTGGCTTTTACGCCGCTGCTTCTGGTGAAAAGAAGCGGCAATAAAGCAGGTAACGGATGATTTCAGTGGTTGAGGGAGTTTTGGTTTCAGTGCTAACAACCCAAGCGTGACCTGAGGTCAGTTCCCATCATCCCCTGCAACAGGAAAAACGGAGCCCAAAAAAAATTACAAAACGTGCTGCTACTATGTTATTCATTTTATTTGTTGCACACAAATACATAACAAAAGGTAAAGTTACCTTAAATATAAAAACAAAACTAGGATGGATTTCTCCACCATCCCTGTGTCTGTCATCGTTTGTCACCTTTATATTTGTTGTTCACATCTTAAACTTTCACTTCATATATTTATGTTTTTCCTTCTCCCTGTCCATCATTCTGCATGTTGTCATCTCTTTTATAGTCTAAATCAAATGTGTAGACCATTCTCTGTATTCACAGCCAGATAGAAAAAGAAAAAAAATACATTTCTTTTGTTTTCTTTTAGTAAAGTGCAATTTGACTGTTGATCATATCAATATCCCTCCAAAAAATCCCTCTGCTTGTTGTGACAGCTTGAATGAATGAACGTTTCTCAGGTTGTTTTATTGCCCTACAAGCTAAAAGTCTCTTGGAGCTGCTGCTTGAATCTGGCTTTAATCCGCTCGCATCCACACTGATAAGAACAAACGCTCTCATCTGAAACCTTCAAATGTAAATTTCTAACGAAAACATCCAAGCATTAGGAACGTTGTGGTCCTCGTACCAACAACAGGGCCCTGGTACGTGATCTCTGTGTTGAATTGTGTCCAAGAGAAAATGAATGATCTTGTTTAAATATTCATCTGTAATACAACAACCTGGAGTTATTGAAAGCATTTATTAAGCTAAGAGACAGAAATGTGGGTTTTGAGTTGGCATTTGAGCTTCAGAAGGAGAAAGTAGACACTTCTATGTTTAAAAAAAAAAATAACATACGCTAAGACACGCTTTTGTTTTTTATTGAAGTTCTGTTTAATATATTTGTATTCCTGCAAAAAGCTCAGTTTCCTGCTGTGGGAGCTGCTGGTAGCTGCTCTGGGTCCCTGAAGCACCACGGCACCAATAAATGAGACAATAGTATTACAAAAACCTGAGTGAGCTCTTTGTCTTCATTTGAATCACAGATACATTCATGTTTTACACCAACATCAAGATGGTGTGGTAAAGTTGCTCTGCTGATGTGGAAGTCACGGCTAGCCTAAACACAGCCTCACGGTCAACAAGTGTAGAATCCTATATGTCAGAATTTATGTTACTCATCTTGTTGTAACCAGCCTTAAGTTCAAACTTTAAAAAGGTCCATCTGTCCAAATAATCAGAAAAACATTTTAGGTGTCTATCCCTGGAGACACTTTGGTATACTTTTTCCAGGCTTTGAGATTGTTGACGGCATTAAAATGACATAAATATCCCCGTTAACCCAGACCTCGCCACTTACTGAGTCACTGCCTTTTAAAGAAATACTAAATTGATGGAAACAATCAGCCCCTCTAGCCAAAAGAGTCCTGATGGCCCTTTTCAAGAGAGCACAGAAAGCATTATTGAACATTTCACCAAAGGTTTCAGGTTCCAAACACATTTCTGGCCAGGTTGTTCTTGCTAAATGTTTTGGCACCTGATGTCTTCAACACCATTCGACATAGGTTGTCATTTTTAACCTTGAATGAGGTCCCTATCTCAGAAAAACATACGTACAATTGTATGATATATTATGAACAAAACATTTCATGATATTATGAATACCTGACGCTTTCATTAGTGATGGCGAGATGAAGCTTTGAAGCTTTCCATCCAATTGGTTCGCTCATGGGCCGAAGCTTCATGGGGCTTCATTTGCTCTACTGCGCCACAAGTGGACAATAAATGTAAAACAGGCAGAGTGATCATAAGGACACCATGGCTTTGGTTTGTGACGCTTTGAATTGAAAGAATTATGTTTGTGACGCCAATACATCAATTATGAACTTATTAATATTGTGTCTATCTTTATGATATAATGGCGGGGTCAGAAGTGAAATTTGAAACAAATTGGGGAGAGGGTTGTGATGTAACTGTGGGTCAGTGGTTAGAATGCTGTCCTTCAGTCCGAGGCTAAAAATAAGAACTTTTTGAGACTATTTCGCCCGCTTTATAAAATACCCTTTCACAGGGCACAGATGAAGCTGGGTACAGAGAGGAAGGGGGGAAATCCATTGAGTTTCGCTGCCGCAAACGCACAAACCATTTTCTGAATCGGTCACGTGGTACGGCCGGATCGCGAGGCATTCAACTTCACCACATACGTCATCGACACAAGCCTCGATACGCGCTTCACCAATCAACCTGGATTACTCGACACAAGCATCGAAGCCTCGACACGAAATGACACATCACTACATTTCACCCGGCAACCAGAATGAAGCTGCAGCCCCAGCAGCGTCTGGCTGAACTCCTCCCTCAGGCTCACTCAGGCTGTTTGGAAGACAACAACAACAAATAAGAATTAAGTGTATGCATAAATGCTACATAAAATATGATTATGATAAAGGCAGATCAATAAATTGAAGCTGTACTGTACTCACAGCATCTTCTGCAATGCTGTAGTTTTCAACTGGCTGGGTGTACAGAGGATGATGGAGGTATAAATAACATGTCAGTTATTTACACATGTAATCAAATAAATACATGTATATGTATACACATTATTAGTACATTATTATTGCTGGTCAGACGTTTTAAACAGGGCGTTGGCTAACACTTACTGATTCCTGTGTAGTGCCCCTGTTGCCTATTCAACCCTAAGGCACTACTTGGCTGCTCACTTGGTGAATTATTCCTGACACGTTTCATTAATGACAATGTCCTGTTGTAACGTCCATCATGTTTATTCTTTGCAAAACATAAATCACAACCTCATCGGCAGAACTTAGGTGCGTATATTCAAATCTAGAACAAAGTCACTAAACTGTCGTTTGAATGATTGTCAACACTTGGACGTGTGCGTGTTTCCACTCGGTGCATTACAGCAGTATTTACACGTGGCAGGTTCCGGACTAATGTTGCAGGCTATGTTATTACACGTGACGTTAGCGCTCGTGATGTTGCTCGCGTTAGCTCGCTATGCGAATGTACAGATGGCAACACATTACTTTATGGAAATAGACAGTTGATTACTATTGGAGAAGGGAATACAAACGTGCAATGTAAAAGAACGAGTTGTCGTGCTTTCGCGACCACTGATTGCTACACCGTTTGTCCAACACATGTTATTACATGTAGCCCAGCTATTGCTAGCATTGCTTGTAGCATAGCAGTGATTGTCACATTACGTTTCACGGGCGCATTTGCCGCGTAACGTAACACCGGACGAGACACACATAGATATACCGTTTACGGCTGTAGAATAATAGCATACACACATATAATGACATATAATGTCAGTATGACTTACTTTTGCTAGGCTGTGTACGTCGTCAACACGTCCAATGTCATGATCTCGTACGTGCTCCATGGCTGCACGAGACTTGGAGAACGTGAATGGACAAATCCAATGTTGACGCCGCTCTGCGTCACACAGCAGCGTCAACTAATACGCCGTTTCTGGGGGTAATTTGAAATGATTCAACAGCAGTCCGTGGGTATGTATTATGTTATGTATTGATGTAATAATGTGTTTTGGATTAAATAATAGGCTCGTTGTTAGAGCTGAGCCTCGCCTGGAATCCAGACGAGAGCAGGCGGCCGCAGCAGGAGGCGTTGTCAAAAAAACTGTGGTTAAGTCGGACAGTTTTACGGCTGCCGTCAAAGTATATACAGGAAGTCATTTTTTCTGTGACTTCGTTAGATCCGAACTTTTGTCTACTGTAGATTACAGATCACGTTTGGATTTATTCATATGTGTTTGTAAATATATATTCATGTAGAAATGTGTGTGTAGCTGCGTCCTTTGTCTGCCTGTGAAATTAATTACCTGTGGTTTTATGTGTGTTATATAAATACGATTTTGTATTTACAACCACACAAGATATGTTTTAAGATTAAACATGAGAATAATAGTCAACAATCCAGTGTTAACAACTACACATAAAATACATACGTGATGTTTACTTCTGTTTATACCACGTTTGTTTCACGATTACGTTGTAAATCTTATGAGATGCGATTGGTTTTCTCGTGTAAGCTATATCACAGTAGCAGGTCAGGTGTGTGTGTGCTGTGGGCGTGGCTTCGGGCAACTGGCCTCATCTCCACACATGCACCTCATCTCCACTCCTGCACTTCATCTACAGCACCTGTCTTCAATCATCTCATCAAATCCTCTCTGTTAAAACACCCTGGCATCCCTCTCCAGTTGCTAGATTATACCGTCTCCAGTGGTATGTCAACTCTAGGAATTAGATTACTAGATGTAATTTTGCATTGTGTTGTGACTTCCTACTAACCCCTGTTCCCTGTACCCAGGATTCCCGTACCTGCACTACAGGTCACCCGCCGCTCACGCCACCTCACCGCTTCACCTGCACTCCCCTCCTGCACTATCATCTCATCAGTGTTCTGTTAATAAAACCCATTACTTTCACCCAACCTTGCCGTCCCCGTGTCTGTGCTTGGGTCCGGCCAAAATCGAACCCTTACAGTCAACATATTTAGAGCTAAGATGAACTCTGTGCATTTACAGAGAAAAGAAATGCTGCACTTTCCCTCCAGTCAGTGTTGAATGACAACGCTTCTGCATCTGGGGCTTTAGACAAAGCTGTAGAAACGTAATCTCAAATCATAAACGGACTTGGGCAAGAGTTTGAGAACAGGTTTGGTGACTGATCAACTAGAGCCATGTGTGTTACTCGTTTTAAGTCCTTTCTTGCAAGTGGACATGAAATGCATTGCGGAGCAACCAAGTGCTGTGTTCAACTTGGATGCTGGACAGGTGGAAATGGAAATCGTAACGTTGCAAAATGACCTCAAGCTCAAAACCCATCAGCCTGCACCAAACCTTTGGTGCCTTGTGGACACAGACAAAAGTGTATGCACAGCAGCTATAAAAGTTGCCTGCCTTTTTGGTTCAACCTATCTCTGTGGATCAGTCTTTTCTCACATGAACTTCATCAAAAACAAACACAGAACGCGCCTTACTGATGCACACCTACAAGACTCACTCAGAGTTGCAGTGTCAAATTATACTCCAGATTAC
Organism: Taurulus bubalis; assembly: GCF_910589615.1. Taxonomy (NCBI): domain Eukaryota; kingdom Metazoa; phylum Chordata; class Actinopteri; order Perciformes; family Cottidae; genus Taurulus; species Taurulus bubalis. The sequence continues at coordinate 3,215,915 of NC_136607.1, read as the reverse complement.
AGTACATTGGTCAACAGTATGCAATGCCAGGCTTCCCACTAACAGACATTTACAGACATAGAAAAAAATAATAGGTTTTCCATGACAACATTAAACACAAATGTGAAAAATAAATTTATGATTTGTAACAATGCTACAGATTTGGTGATGAGTACTAATATGATGATGTAATATGATTCATTAAAAAAAAAGTCCTGCCATGGCCCTGCCGATGCCCCTCCTCTCTACCTCCTTCTGCTTCATGGATTGTGGTTATCTGGATCGCGGACAATGCCTATTACTCATTATATGAATAATTTCTGTATTTCTGTATTGTACATATTCATTGAATGTGCTGTAACTCTGTTACGTTATTCATTCTGGTCACCTAACAAACTATTGCTTCTGTCCATCTGGGAAAAGGGATCCTCCTCTGTTGCTCTCCCTCAGGTTTCTTCCCTTTTTTCCCCTGTGAAAGGGTTTTTACTATCTTTATTGGGAGAGCTTTTCCTGATCCGATGTGAGGTCCCGGGACAGGGATGTTATGTGTACAGATTGTAGAGCCCTCCGAGGCCAATTTGTATTTGTGATGTTGGGCTATATAAAATAAACTGAATTGAATACAGAGTAAATGATTTGTTAAAATATGTTTCAATGGTAGTAGTTAGATATGACAAGTGATAATTTGTACAAAAATATAACAGGTGTGATTTTAAACAAGATGCTACATATGTGCTTCATACAAAACTGTAAAATATCAGATGCAATACCTCTGACTTTCAAATGTTGAAACAGATCAACAGAAATAAATGTTGCATGTATAAATATATCTGTGTTTCCTACCATCATTGTAGTGGAAATAATTAATAATTATTGTGAGGAATAATTAACATTGACATGTGATCAGTCTCTTATTAAAAGGTGATCTGTGCAACTTTGGTGTTCAGGAAGTTTGTATCAAACAAGTAGCCCTTCGTACTATTTTGTACCCTTGAAGTAGCTCTCAGTTTCAAAAAGGTTGGTGACCCCTGGTCTAGAAATATAACTGTGGGGGCCATCTTCAGGGATGTTCAATAGGAGGATGTCTAATTCCTAGGACCTGTTGCAGGGGAAATATGATGGATGAAATAAGACTTCAGGCTAGCCTAGCAACAGATGGAACTGTTGTGTCCACATCTTTACAGAATGGGTTACATCTGCATTCATTGTGCAACCCTGTGGATAATGAAAATACATTCCCCTTGACTCCTTTAATCTGACACCTTAAAATTAACACCGCTAGCTAAACTGACACAATGATCCCATCATGCACTGGTGCCAAATCAATGAATATACATGAAATGTCAAAAGGTTTGCACAAAATGTTCACACATTTATCAATAATACCTTCCAAAGATATAAAGGGAACTGAAAGTCAAGTCAAAGTCACTAGTAAATATTGCAGTTGAATAAACCTAGTGATGTGTCCTTTCGTGTCGAGTTATCCAGGTAGATTTTGGTGAAGCGCGTATCGAGGCTTGTGTCGATGACGTATGTGGTGACGTATGTGGTGACGTTTGAAGCCTCGCGAGCCGGCCGTACCACATGACTGATTCAGAAAATGGTTCGTGGGTTTGCCGTGCGATTTGAAATATAAGAGGCAGCGAAACTCAATGTATTTCCCCCCTTTCTCTCTGTACCCAGCTTCATCTGTGCCTGTGAAAGGGTATTTTATAAAGCAGGCGAAATAGTCTCAAAACAGCTGCTCACTGTGGAAAAGTTCTTATTTTTTTTAAAATTGGACACATCAACTAGCGGAGCTGAGGCTCAAAACACCAAACCTCTGACTGAAAGTCGGATATTCTAACCACTGACCCACAGTCACATCACAACACTCCCAATTTGTTTCGACTTTTGATTTTGACCCCGCCATCATATCATAAAAATAGACACAATATTAATAAGTTAATAATTGATGTATTGGCGTCACAAACATAATTAATTCAATTTATAGCTTCACACACCAAAGCCATGGTGTCGTTATGATCACTCTGCCTGTTTTACATGTATTGTCCACTTGGTGGCGCAGTAGACTAGATGAAGCTCCATGAAGCTTCGGCACATGAGCGAACCAATTGGATGGAAAGCTTCAATGCTTCAGGAAGCTTCATCTCGCCATCACTAAATAAACCCGTGCGTGCGTGTGTGCGTGGCGTGCGTGCGTGCGTGCGTGGCGTGCGTGCGTGGCGTGCGTGCGTGGCGTGCGTGCGTGGCGTGCGTGCGTGGCGTGCGTGCGTGGCGTGCGTCACCTGCTATTGAGGAAACATTGATGATGGTGCCTCCTTTCCTTGCTGTACTCTTTACTCATGTGTTCAAGTGCCAAGTAGGTCCCTTTAATCACAGAGGTCTATAAAGATAAAGAACAACATGGGCACAGTGGTTATCTTCACAAGCAAATGCAGCACATACATTACACAGCACAACCATTACCTATTAAAAGACATTTCTTCACCTACTCTGCTGTCTCTGTGTTAGCTCTTGGGTCCAGTATAACCAACCGTAACATGTGAACCTACTGATAAGCAGAGGCGTCAAGTAACGAAGTGCAAATACTTCATTACCTTACTTAAGTAGGAATTTTGGGTATGTATACTTTACTGGAGTATTTATTTTTCAGACGACTTTTTACTTCTACTCCTTACATTTTCACGCAAATATCTGTACTTTCTACTCCCTACATTTTAAAAATATCTTCGTTACTATTTCATTTTGGTTTGTTTTCACTCCGGCTTGTCATCGTTCAAAAACACACACACACAAAACCTCTCCGCCCCGTTGCCCACAGATACGTGCGCACGCACACAGGTGAGTGCTGAGCACACACACCAGCGGACAGAGAGCGTCGAAAATATGTCACGTGAAAAGTAGACCGCTATATCTGCATTTTAAACGCTCCCAGGGTGAAGATGCAACAGCAGCTCTCTCTAGTGCATCCTACATTTTTCAACATAACATTTTAAAACATTATAGTTATTATGGCCTTTAAAAAAATGATTGTTTTGGGGGAGGTGGGGTAGTGCACTATAGGCCCCTGAGACGCTGCTTAAGAGTTTGTCCTTAATGGAAAAAAAACATTCCCCTTACAATACTTTTACTTTTATACTTTTAAGTAGTTTTTAAACCAGTACTTTTACACTTTTACTTAAGTAAAAAGCTTGAGTTGATACTTCAACTTTTACAGAAGTATTTTTAAACCCTAGTATCTATACTTCTACTTGAGTAATGAATGTGAATACTTTTGACACCTCTGGTTGTTACCCTTTTAACCTTTTGTTTATCATTTGTAGGTTCTCCTGCTGCTGTTTTGTTTTGTTGTGCATCTGTTTTGTTTTGCCTTTGTTTTGTGTTGCTCTGTCTTTGTTTGGCTTTAGTTGTTTTGCTTCATCCATTTTATCTATTTTGCTTTAGTTTGTTTTGCTTCCTCCATTTTATCTGTTTTGTTAAGTTTATTTTGCTGTTCTGGTTTTGCATGGGTTTTGCTGTGATTTGATTTTGCATGTTGTGGCTTTTATGGTAGAATATATATTCTTTTAATTCCTGAAATAAACTGTTGGACAATTGTATAAAACACGTCTCCGGCCCAATATCGGTAATGAATCTGTGTCCTTAGCGAATCCTAAACTGACTCTTAGGGTTGTTAAACGGATATTTCTTGGGGTGCAAGTCCCCAGGTGGCGTTGTAGGTTCCCTTCCATTCCCCCTTCCCCTAAAACCCCGTCACACATGCACCACCGGTATGAAGGGATATAAAAAATTCAAAACTACATTCTCAGTTGTCCTACTTTTTGAAGTTGCATTTGTAACTTGTACATAATGTTCTATCTTTTGTTAAAATAAATATTGATTGATATCAAAGTTGAAATCAAGTCAGCCGTAGCCTTTTCTTTTGTCTACTTCTACGTCTACAAAATCTCGCTGATCGAGCCACCTGAGCACCAGTCAGAGCTGTTCTCGTTGTGTTCGGTGACTAATTTTGCTCTTTTGTTTTGAGGCTGAGTAAAAGGAGTTTAACTCCATAATTAAAACCAGGTAGTATTATCTCTGCGGAGATTCTCCTCGAGGCCGGGAGGTGACACGTGCACGAGCCTAGTGCGGTTGACTGGTGTTCTGACTGGCTGTGTTCTGAGACGCGGCTTTACCCTTCACTGTGGTCCCGGGTCCCGCAGGGCGCTGCGCACCTGTCGAGTCGTTCGAGCCTCTCTCTCTCTCTAAACCCTCTTTCAAATTAAAGCCGCATGCGGCTCCCTGAGGCTTTGCCCAGTGAAAAGTCTTTCAAAGAGAATTCTTCTTATCTTGGAGTTGAGGTGATATTGGGTCACTGAAAATAAAAATACAAGTTGAAATATTTATTTCACTAAAATGTGCATTCACATCGCTGTCAAGCCTCTTTCCCTGCAGGTGGATAATCATGATTTGCAGAGCCCCGCCCTCGCTAAACTATCAACGGATAAAAAAAAATTGTTTTTAAAGTCACGGAGAAAAGTTTAGTTTAGTTTCGTTCTGCGTGGACATTAATTAGCTTTTCACTGTCGGCTGTGTGCTTGATATGTGACGAGAAGTTAGCAAACAACAAAGGATGTCATGTTGAAAGATACTTCCAGAACAAGCACACAGCATCTACTGAAAAGTATCAAGCTGCAGAAGAGCGATTCCTCAACTGTTGCAACAAACTGAGCAACAAAGTCTCAAGTCCACTGCTGCTGCTGGTTGTGTGGCAGCTCATGAGACAGTGAGGCGTCCGCTAGTAAAAACGGATCCGTTCTCCTCCGTTTGCGGTGCTCTAAAAGGCTTGCGTAGTGTGGACGCTCATTTTAAAAGGGAGCAAAAGATATTCATTTTAAAATGTAAACATGACGTGGACAGGAATCAAACCTGCTACCTTGGGATTACAGGACGAACCCTCTACCACATTAGCCACATATATAGATAGGACCATTGATCATGACCATTAACCCGTTAAGCCCCGTTAAGCACCAAGGCATTTTTTAGGATTTAGCTCGAAATAGCATACCCAAACTAAAAAGGATGTATCTCTGCAACCACAAGGGCTATTTGAATAATTTTGGTGTTATAATAAAGGCAACCCTTGTGAGCTTTTGGTCATGTGTAAATATTAGTACACATGTCGCTGGCTAAGAGTAAATAAAGATTGAAACACAGAACAAATAAAAGTTCCAGGTCCGCCTTTAGAAAAAAGCACTTTCAGGATGATTTATCTCCTTGAAATGATGCTTCACTAAAGCAGAGAGAATTCAGGCAAGGTTTCCAAAATTTGCATTTCGGCACATTTGCGCATATTTTCGCAGATCTGCGACATTTGCATTTTTTCATGTAGCAAACCTTATATTTCACTTTCATATGACTTATGGTGTTCAATAAACTTGCATCAGTGTGGATTTACAGGTGGAAATGCATTTAAAAATACAAAATAAAAAAAGTTACAAAATTTGCTGACTCAGCGATTTATGTTGCTGTGTTCTTTGGTTCGTATCTCGGTGATGCTTTGCAGCAGAGGGATTTGGTGAATAGATTTGGAATCTGTGTGGAGTTGTCTTGCTTTTTGCTATCTTTTTCTGATAGCACCAAGCTACGGGCTGCTAGTTCCGGAAACATGCAGAGTGGGCTGACTCGTGACAAAATTATAACTATTTTATTTTAATAATTATTTTAGTTGGTGTTTGAGTTGTGTTGAAATGGCTGACTAATTATTGTAGCCCAGGTTCTCTTGTTTAATTTGATGTGTAGCATCAATATATTTGTTCATGATTATTGTAATGTTTTACACAGTTTAATGACCCAACCAACTCTAGTTCTGACCGCATAGGGTCCATCATCCTGGCTGTTTATCAACTCCCAAGGCTCATCACTTTTGAAGCATCAGTTCCAATAGTTCCAGCTCAACATCTGCATCTATGTCATGGAGCTTAACATCCTTGAGTTATGACCATTGATCAAGATCCTCCTGTAATATTTTGTTTTGGGGATAAAGATGTAATTATGAATGTAAGAAATATTAGAAAAGTGTGTAGAACTTCAATGAAATAATTTGTACTCATGCCAGACAGAATATGTGCATTTACAATCCTCTTTTGACCCATTGTTCTCAACAGAACTGTGGCGGCTGGTGGCAATTTTTTTTGGTAGGGCCATCTAATCAATTTCAACTAACATCCCCGTATGATTCAAAGCAAACAAAAGTACATAAGGACATCTTATAATACAATTCATTATACATGTATGTATGTGTGTGTATATATATATATATATATATATATATATATATATATATATATATATATATATATATATATATATATATATGTATGTATGTGTGTATGTATGTATATGTATATGTTGCATTCCCCTCCGAAAGATAGTCCTGCACTTGACTGATGATTTTAAATGTATTGATGAATTCTCAAAACAAACGTAAGAGCTGTGTACAAAGGCACAAAAACGATAATTATGTTAGCTTGCTCCTCGTTTGCATTAATAGCGCACACACACAGACACATCCACTTTTACAAACGGCATTCCCTCGCAATATGTGTTTTCCGACCATTTGAAAATGGCCCCGTGGCCCTCGGCTGTGAAATTGTGCACATTTTGTGAGCTGTTCTGGCCGTGAAAAAAAAACCACGGGCCCTGTCCGGACGGCCCGTCTGATGGATAAAAACCACTTTTGAGAAAAGAAATAGCCGTTTTTATGTGTTTTGGGACAAAGTGAAAATTCGAAAAAAAAAAAAAAAATTATACCATGCAATTTTTTCTTCTTCAAATGAACCAGAGTCCCAAGTTATGGACCCTTGGCAACTTTTCATACAGAAATACCCTTTATTTTGGACTTTACGAGCGTTAAGATAAGCAGCCGTGGCCTCCGCTAGGTCAAGTGCATTCCAAGGTCAAGTACATCCACTTTTACAAACGGCATTCCCCCGCATTATGTGTTTTCCGACCATTTGAAAGTGGCCCTCGGCTGTGAAATTGTGCACATTTTGTGAGCTGTTCTGGCCGTGAAAAAACGTGCCAACCAAACTCTTTCTCTCCAACCAAGTCAATGGGGGCCTGACATGACTAACGTTGCTGCCGTGTGACATGACTAACGTTGCTGCTGTGTGACATTACTAACGTTGCTGCTGTGTGACATCACTAACTTTGCTGCTGTGTGACATTACTAACTTTGCTGCTGTGTGACATTGTTATGTGTGAATAAAGAGCTTAGCGCTGTTCACCCTCCCTCGGTGTGCTCGCGCTAATCGAAGACTCCATAGCAAAAGGCAGTTTGACCCTGCAGGACACGGGGTGTATACGGGATGAGTAAGGGCTACACGAGGGTTAAAGCAGTAAAACGTGATGAGAACATCAGGTACTCTTATATTATAATGAAACATGAATGTGTGGTATTCTATGATGCATTAAATGCAGGAAATCATAGAATCTAAGTGTTCGACAACAAAATGCACTTTTGGACTCTGTTGAGGCTGAAACGTCTTTTCGGAGCATGAATTTGGAAATGCAACTTACAGCAGTAAAACGTGATGAGAGCATCAGGTACTCTTACAATATAGTACAACTTCAATGTCTGGTATTCTATGATGCATTAAATGCAGGAAATCATAGAATCTAAGTGTTCGACAACAAAATGCACTTTTGGACTCCATTGAGGCTGAAACGTCTTTTCGAAGCATAAAAGTTGGAAATGCAACTTAAAGCAGTAAAACGTGATGAGAGCATCAGGTACTCTTACAATCTAGTACAACTTGAATGTCTGGTATTCTATGATGCATTAAATGCAGGAAATAATAGAATCTAAATGTTCGACAACAAAATGCACTTTTGGACTCTGTTGAGGCTGAAACGTCTTTTCGGAGCAAAAAAGTTGGAAATGCAACTTAAAGCAGTAAAACGTGATGAGAGCATCAGGTACTCTTATATGATAATGAAACATGAATGTCTGGTATTCTATGATGCATTAAATGCAGGAAATCATATAATCTAAGTGTTCGACAACAAAATGCACTTTTGAACTCTGTTGAGGCTGAAACGTCTTTTCGGAGCAAAAAAGTTGGAAATGCAACTTAAAGCAGTAAAACGTGATGAGAGCATCAGGTACTCTTAATGAAACAGTAAAATGTGATGAGAGCATCAGGTACTCTTACAATATAGTACAACTTGAATTTCTGGTATTCTATGATGCATTAAATGTAGGAAATCATGTAATCTGAGTGTTCGACAACAAAATGCACTTTTGGACTCTTTTGAGGCTGAAACGTCTTTTCGGAGCATAAAAGTTGGAAATGCAACTTAAAGCAGTGAAACATGATGAGAGCATCAGGTACTCTTATATTATAATGAAACACTAATGTCTGGTATTCTATGATGCATTAAATGCAGGAAATCATAGAATCTAAGTGTTCCACAACAAAATTCACTTTTGGACTCTGTTGAGGCTGAAACGTCTTTTCGGAGCATAAAGGTTGGAAATGCAACTTAAAGCAGTAAAACGTGATGAGAGCATCAGGTACTCTTATATGATAATGAAACATGAATGACTGGTATTCTATGATGCATTAAATGCAGGAAATCATATAATCTAAGTGTTCAACAACAAAATGCACTTTTGGACTCTGTTGAGACTAAAAACGTCTTTTCGGAGCATAAAAGTTGGAAATGCAACTTAAAGCAGTAAAACGTGATGAGAGCATCAGGTTCTCTTATATTATAATGAAACATGAATGTCTGGTATTCTATGAAGAATTAAATGCAGGAAATCATAGAATCTAATTGTTCGACAACAAAATGCACTTTTGGACTCTGTTGAGGCTGAAACATCTTTTTGTAGCATACAAGTTGGAAATGCAACTTAAAGCAGAAAACGTGATGAGAGCATCAGGTACTCTTAATGAAACAGTAAAACGTGATGAGAGCATCAGGTACTCTTACAATGTAGTACAACTTGAATTTCTGGTATGATGCATTAAATGTAGGAAATCATATAATCTAAGTGTTCGATAACAAAATGCACTTTTGGACTCTGTTGATGCTGAAACGTCTTTTCGGAGCATAAAAGTTGGAAATGCAACTTAAAGCAGTAAAACGTGATGAGAGCATCAGGTTCTCTTATATTATAATGAAACACGAATGTCTGGTATTTTATGATGCATTAAATGCAGGAAATCAAATAATCTAAGTGTTTGACAACAAAATGCACTTTTGGACTCTTTTGAGGCTGAAACGTGTTTTCGGAGCATAAATTTGGAAATGCAACTTAAAGCAATAAAACGTGATGAGAGCATCAGGTACTCTTACAATATAGTACAACTTGAATTTCTGGTATTCTATGATGCATTAAATGTAGGAAATCATATTATCTAAGTGTTCAACAACAAAATGCACTTTTGGACTCTGTTGAGGCTGAAACGTCTTTTCGGAGCAAAAAAGTTGGAAATGCAACTTAAAGCAGTAAAACATGATGAGAGCATCAGGTACTCTTATATTATAATGAAACATGAATTTGTGGTATTCTATGATGCATTAAATGCAGGAAATCATATAATCTAAGTGTTCGACAACAAAATGCACTTTTGGACTCTGTTGAGGCTGAAACGTCTTTCCGGAGCATAAAAGTTGGAAATGCAACATAAAGCAGTAAAACGTGATGAGAGCATCAGGTACTCTTAATGAAACAGTAAAACGTGATGAGAGCATCAGGTACTCTTACAATATAGTACAACTTGAATTTCTGGTATTCTATGATGCATTAAATGTAGGAAATCATGTAATCTGAGTGTTCGACAACAAAATGCACTTTTGGACTCTTTTGAGGCTGAAACGTCTTTTCGGAGCATAAAAGTTGGAAATGCAACTTAAAGCAGTGAAACATGATGAGAGCATCAGGTACTCTTATATTATAATGAAACACTAATGTCTGGTATTCTATGATGCATTAAATGCAGGAAATCATAGAATCTAAGTGTTCCACAATGAAATTCACTTTTGGACTCTGTTGAGGCTGAAACGTCTTTTCGGAGCATAAACGTTGGAAATGCAACATAAAGCAGTAAAACGTGATGAGAGCATCAGGTACTCTTACAATATAGTACAACTTGAATGTCTGGTATTCTATGATGCATTAAATGCAGGAAATCATAGAATCTAAGTGTTCGACAACAAAATGCACTTTTGGACTCTGTTGATGCTGAAACGTCTTTTCGGAGCATAAAAGTTGGAAATGCAACATAAAGCAGTAAAACGTGATGAGAGCATCAGGTACTCTTATATTATAATGAAACATGAAGGTCTGGTATTCTATGATGCATTAAATGTAGGAAGTCATATAATCTAAGTGTTCAACAACAAAATTCACTTTTGGACTCTGTTGAGGCTGAAACGTCTTTTCGGAGCATAAAAGTTGGAAATGCAACATAAAGCAGTAAAACGTGATGAGAGCATCAGGTACTCTTAATGAAACAGTAAAACGTGATGAGAGCATCAGGTACTCCTACAATATAGTACAACTTGAATGTCTGGTATTCTATGATCCAGGAAATCATAGAATCTAAGTGTTCGACAACAAAATGCACTTTTGGACTCTGTTGAGGCTGAAACGTCTTTTCGGAGCATAAAAGTTGGAAATGCAACTTAAAGCAGTAAAACGTGATGAGAGCATCAGGTACCCTTGTATTATAATGAAACATGAATGTCTGGTACTCTATGATGAATTAAATGCAGGAAATCATAGAATCTAATTGTTCAACAACAAAATGCACTTTTGGACTCTGTTGAGGCTGAAACGTCTTTTCGGAGCATAAAAGTTGGAAATGCAACTTAAAGGAGTAAAACGTGATGAGAGCATCAGGTACTCTTAATGAAACAGTAAGACGTGATGAGAGCATCAGGTACTCTTACAATATAGTACAACTTGAATTTCTGGTATTCTATGATGCATTAAATGTAGGAAATCATGTAATCTAAGTGTTCGACAACAAAATGCACTTTTGGACTCTGTTGAAGCTGAAACGTCTTTAAGGAGCATAAAAGTTGGAAATGCAACATGAAGCAGTAAAACGTGATGAGAGCATCAAGTACTCTTATATTATAATGAAGCATGAATGTCTGGTATTCTATTATGCATTAAATGCAGGAAATCATATAATCTAATTGTTCGACAACAAAATGCACTTTTGGACTCTGTCTTTTCAGGGCATGAAAGTTGAAAATGCAACTTAAAGCAGTAAAACGTGATGAGAGCATCAGGTTCTCTTATATTATAATGAAACATGAATGTCTGGTATTCTATGATGCATTAAATGCAGGAAATCATAGAATCTAAGTGTTCGACAACAAAATGCACTTTTGGACTCTGTTGAGGCTGAAACGTCTTTTCGGAGCATACAAGTTGGAAATGCAACTTAAAGCAGAAAACGTGATGAGAGCATCAGGTACTCTTAATGAAACAGTAAAACGTGATGAGAGCATCAGGTACTCTTACAATGTAGTACAACTTGAATTTCTGGTATGATGCATTAAATGTAGGAAACCATACAATCTAAGTGTTCGACAACAAAATGCACTTTTGCACTCTGTTGAGGCTGAAACGTCTTTTCGGAGCATACAAGTTGGAAATGCAACTTAAAGCAGTAAAACGTGATGAGAGCATCAGGTTCTCTTATATTATAATGAAACATGAATGTCTGGTATTCTATGATGCATTAAAAGCAGGAAATCATAGAATCTAAGTGTTCGACAACAAAATGCCCTTTTGGACTCTGTTGAGTCTGAAACGTCTTTTCGGAGCATAAAAGTTGGAAATGCAACTTAAAGCAGTAAAACATGATGAGAGCATCAGGTACTCTTACAAGATAGTACAACTTGAATGTCTGGTATTCTATGATGCATTAAAAGCAGGAAATCATAGAATCTCAGTGTTCGACAACAAAATGCACTTTTGGACTCTGTTGAGGCTGAAACGTCTTTTCGGAGCATAAAAGTTGGAAATGCAACTTAAAGCAGTAAAACATGATGAGAGCATCAGGTACTCTTACAATATAGTACAACTTGAATGTCTGGTATTCTATGATGCATCCAATGCAGGAAATAATGAAATCTAAGTGTTCGACAACAAAATGCACTTTTGGACTCTGTTGAGGCTGAAACGTCTTTTCGGAGCATAAAAGTTGGAAATGCAACTTAAAGCAGTAAAACATGATGAGAGCATCAGGTACTCTTACAATATAGTACAACTTGAATGTCTGGTATTCTATGATGCATTGAAAGCAGGAAATCATAGAATCTAAGTGTTCGACAACAAAATGCACTTTTGGACTCTGTTGAGGCTGAAACGTCTTTTCGGAGCATACAAGTTGGAAATGCAACATAAAGCAGTAAAACGTGATGAGATCATCAGGTACTCTTACAATATAGTACAACTTGAATGTCTGGTATTCTATGATGCATCCAATGCAGGAAATAATGAAATCTAAGTGTTCGACAACAAAATGAACTTTTGGACTCTGTTGAGGCTGAAACGTCTTTTCGGAGCATAAAAGTTGGAAATGCAACTTAAAGCAGTAAAACATGATGAGAGCATCAGGTACTCTTACAATATAGTACAACTTGAATGTCTGGTATTCTATGATGCATTAAAAGCAGGAAATCATATAATCTCAGTGTTCGACAACAAAATGCACTTTTGGACTCTGTTGAGGCTGAAACGTCTTTTCGGAGCATAAAAGTTGGAAATGCAACTTAAAGCAGTAAAACATGATGAGAGCATCAGGTACTCTTACAATATAGTACAACTTGAATGTCTGGTATTCTATGATGCATTGAAAGCAGGAAATCATAGAATCTAAGTGTTCGACAACAAAATGCACTTTTGGACTCTGTTGAGGCTGAAACGTCTTTTCGGAGCATACAAGTTGGAAATGCAACGTAAAGCAGTAAAACGTGATGAGATCATCAGGTACTCTTACAATATAGTACAACTTGAATGTCTGGTATTCTATGATGCATCCAATGCAGGAAATAATGAAATCTAAGTGTTCGACAACAAAATGAACTTTTGGACTCTGTTGAGGCTGAAACGTCTTTTCGGAGCATAAAAGTTGGAAATGCAACTTAAAGCAGTAAAACATGATGAGAGCATCAGGTACTCTTACACTATAGTACAACTTGAATGTCTGGTATTCTATGATGCATTAAAAGCAGGAAATCATATAATCTCAGTGTTCGACAACAAAATGCACTTTTGGACTCTGTTGAGGCTGAAACGTCTTTTCGGAGCATACAAGTTGGAAATGCAACTTAAAGCAGTAAAACATGATGAGAGCATCAGGTACTCTTACAATATAGTACAACTTGAATGTCTGGTATTCTATGATGCATCCAATGCAGGAAATAATGAAATCTAAGTGTTCGACAACAAAATGCACTTTTGGACTCTGTTGAGGCTGAAACGTCTTTTCGGAGCATAAAAGTTGGAAATGCAACTTAAAGCAGTAAAACATGATGAGAGCATCAGGTACTCTTACAATATAGTACAACTTGAATGTCTGGTATTCTATGATGCATTAAAAGCAGGAAATCATATAATCTCAGTGTTCGACAACAAAATGCACTTTTGGACTCTGTTGAGGCTGAAACGTCTTTTCGGAGCATAAAAGTTGGAAATGCAACTTAAAGCAGTAAAACATGATGAGAGCATCAGGTACTCTTACAATATAGTACAACTTGAATGTCTGGTATTCTATGATGCATCAAATGCAGGAAATAATGAAATCTAAGTGTTCGACAACAAAATGCACTTTTGGACTCTGTTGAGGCTGAAACGTCTTTTCGGAGCATAAAAGTTGGAAATGCAACTTAAAGCAGTAAAACATGATGAGAGCATCAGGTACTCTTACAATATAGTACAACTTGAATGTATGGTATTCTATGATGCATTAAATGCAGGAAATCATAGAATCTAAGTGTTCGACAACAAAATGCACTTTTGGACTCTGTTGAGGCTGAAACGTCTTTTCGGAGCATAAAAGTTGGAAATGCAACTTAAAGCAGTAAAACATGATGAGAGCATCAGGTACTCTTACAATATAGTACAACTTGAATGTCTGGTATTCTATGATGCATTAAATGCAAGAAATCATATAATCGAAGTGTTCGACAACAAAATGCACTTTTGGACTCTGTTGAGGCTGAAACGTCTTTTCGGAGCATAAAAGTTGGAAATGCAACTTAAAGCAGTAAAACATGATGAGAGCATCAGGTACTCTTACAATATAGTACAACTTGAATGTATGGTATTCTATGATGCATTAAATGCAGGAAATCATAGAATCTAAGTGTTCGACAACAAAATGCACTTTTGGACTCTGTTGAGGCTGAAACGTCTTTTCGGAGCATAAAAGTTGGAAATGCAACTTAAAGCAGTAAAACATGATGAGAGCATCAGGTACTCTTACAATATAGTACAACTTGAATGTCTGGTATTCTATGATGCATTAAATGCAAGAAATCATATAATCGAAGTGTTCGACAACAAAATGCACTTTTGGACTCTGTTGAGGCTGAAACGTCTTTTCGGAGCATAAAAGTTGGAAATGCAACATAAAGCACTAAAACGTGATGAGAGCATCAGGTACTCTTACAATATAGTACAACTTGAATGCCTGGTATTCTATGATGCATTAAAAGCAGGAAATCATAGAATCTAAGTGTTCGACAACAAAATGCACTTTTGGACTCTGTTGAGGCTGAAACGTCTTTTCGGAGCATAGAAGTTGGAAATGCAACATAAAGCAGTAAAACGTGATGAGATCATCAGGTACTCTTACAATATAGTACAACTTGAATGTCTGGTATTCTATGATGCATCCAATGCAGGAAATAATGAAATCTAAGTGTTCGACAACAAAATGCCCTTTTGGACTCTGTTGAGTCTGAAACGTCTTTTCGGAGCATAAAAGTTGGAAATGCAACTTAAAGCAGTAAAACATGATGAGAGCATCAGGTACTCTTACAAGATAGTACAACTTGAATGTCTGGTATTCTATGATGCATTAAAAGCAGGAAATCATATAATCTCAGTGTTCGACAACAAAATGCACTTTTGGACTCTGTTGAGGCTGAAACGTCTTTTCGGAGCATAAAAGTTGGAAATGCAACTTAAAGCAGTAAAACATGATGAGAGCATCAGGTACTCTTACAATATAGTACAACTTGAATGTCTGGTATTCTATGATGCATCTAATGCAGGAAATAATGAAATCTAAGTGTTCGACAACAAAATGCACTTTTGGACTCTGTTAATGCTGAAACGTCTTTTCGGAGCATAAAAGTTGGAAATGCAACTTAAAGCAGTAAAACGTGATGAGAGCATCAGGTACTCTTATATTATAATGAAACATGAATGTCTGGTATTCTATGATGCATTAAAAGCAGGAAATCATATAATCGAAGTGTTCGACAACAAAATGCACTTTTGGACTCTGTTGAGGCTGAAACGTCTTTTCGGAGCATACAAGTTGGAAATGCAACTTAAAGCAGTAAAACATGATGAGAGCATCCGGTACTCTTACAATATAGTACAACTTGAATGTTTGGTATTCTATGATGCATCCAATGCAGGAAATAATGAAATCTAAGTGTTCGACAACAAAATGCACTTTTGGACTCTGTTGAGGCTGAAACGTCTTTTCGGAGCATAAAAGTTGGAAATGCAACTTAAAGCAGTAAAACATGATGAGAGCATCAGGTACTCTTACAATATAGTACAACTTGAATGTCTGGTATTCTATGATGCATCCAATGCAGGAAATAATGAAATCTAAGTGTTCGACAACAAAATGCACTTTTGGACTCTGTTGAGGCTGAAACGTCTTTTCGGAGCATAAAAGTTGGAAATGCAACTTAAAGCAGTAAAACATGATGAGAGCATCAGGTACTCTTACAATATAGTACAACTTGAATGTATGGTATTCTATGATGCATTAAATGCAGGAAATCATAGAATCTAAGTGTTCGACAACAAAATGCACTTTTGGACTCTGTTGAGGCTGAAACGTCTTTTCGGAGCATAAAAGTTGGAAATGCAACTTAAAGCAGTAAAACATGATGAGAGCATCAGGTACTCTTACAATATAGTACAACTTGAATGTCTGGTATTCTATGATGCATTAAATGCAAGAAATCATATAATCGAAGTGTTCGACAACAAAATGCACTTTTGGACTCTGTTGAGGCTGAAACGTCTTTTCGGAGCATAAAAGTTGGAAATGCAACATAAAGCACTAAAACGTGATGAGAGCATCAGGTACTCTTACAATATAGTACAACTTGAATGCCTGGTATTCTATGATGCATTAAAAGCAGGAAATCATAGAATCTAAGTGTTCGACAACAAAATGCACTTTTGGACTCTGTTGAGGCTGAAACGTCTTTTCGGAGCATAGAAGTTGGAAATGCAACATAAAGCAGTAAAACGTGATGAGATCATCAGGTACTCTTACAATATAGTACAACTTGAATGTCTGGTATTCTATGATGCATCCAATGCAGGAAATAATGAAATCTAAGTGTTCGACAACAAAATGCCCTTTTGGACTCTGTTGAGTCTGAAACGTCTTTTCGGAGCATAAAAGTTGGAAATGCAACTTAAAGCAGTAAAACATGATGAGAGCATCAGGTACTCTTACAATATAGTACAACTTGAATGTCTGGTATTCTATGATGCATTGAAAGCAGGAAATCATAGAATCTAAGTGTTCGACAACAAAATGCACTTTTGGACTCTGTTGAGGCTGAAACGTCTTTTCGGAGCATACAAGTTGGAAATGCAACGTAAAGCAGTAAAACGTGATGAGATCATCAGGTACTCTTACAATATAGTACAACTTGAATGTCTGGTATTCTATGATGCATCCAATGCAGGAAATAATGAAATCTAAGTGTTCGACAACAAAATGAACTTTTGGACTCTGTTGAGGCTGAAACGTCTTTTCGGAGCATAAAAGTTGGAAATGCAACTTAAAGCAGTAAAACATGATGAGAGCATCAGGTACTCTTACACTATAGTACAACTTGAATGTCTGGTATTCTATGATGCATTAAAAGCAGGAAATCATATAATCTCAGTGTTCGACAACAAAATGCACTTTTGGACTCTGTTGAGGCTGAAACGTCTTTTCGGAGCATACAAGTTGGAAATGCAACTTAAAGCAGTAAAACATGATGAGAGCATCAGGTACTCTTACAATATAGTACAACTTGAATGTCTGGTATTCTATGATGCATCCAATGCAGGAAATAATGAAATCTAAGTGTTCGACAACAAAATGCACTTTTGGACTCTGTTGAGGCTGAAACGTCTTTTCGGAGCATAAAAGTTGGAAATGCAACTTAAAGCAGTAAAACATGATGAGAGCATCAGGTACTCTTACAATATAGTACAACTTGAATGTCTGGTATTCTATGATGCATTAAAAGCAGGAAATCATATAATCTCAGTGTTCGACAACAAAATGCACTTTTGGACTCTGTTGAGGCTGAAACGTCTTTTCGGAGCATAAAAGTTGGAAATGCAACTTAAAGCAGTAAAACATGATGAGAGCATCAGGTACTCTTACAATATAGTACAACTTGAATGTCTGGTATTCTATGATGCATCCAATGCAGGAAATAATGAAATCTAAGTGTTCGACAACAAAATGCACTTTTGGACTCTGTTGAGGCTGAAACGTCTTTTCGGAGCATAAAAGTTGGAAATGCAACTTAAAGCAGTAAAACATGATGAGAGCATCAGGTACTCTTACAATATAGTACAACTTGAATGTATGGTATTCTATGATGCATTAAATGCAGGAAATCATAGAATCTAAGTGTTCGACAACAAAATGCACTTTTGGACTCTGTTGAGGCTGAAACGTCTTTTCGGAGCATAAAAGTTGGAAATGCAACTTAAAGCAGTAAAACATGATGAGAGCATCAGGTACTCTTACAATATAGTACAACTTGAATGTCTGGTATTCTATGATGCATTAAATGCAAGAAATCATATAATCGAAGTGTTCGACAACAAAATGCACTTTTGGACTCTGTTGAGGCTGAAACGTCTTTTCGGAGCATAAAAGTTGGAAATGCAACATAAAGCACTAAAACGTGATGAGAGCATCAGGTACTCTTACAATATAGTACAACTTGAATGCCTGGTATTCTATGATGCATTAAAAGCAGGAAATCATAGAATCTAAGTGTTCGACAACAAAATGCACTTTTGGACTCTGTTGAGGCTGAAACGTCTTTTCGGAGCATAGAAGTTGGAAATGCAACATAAAGCAGTAAAACGTGATGAGATCATCAGGTACTCTTACAATATAGTACAACTTGAATGTCTGGTATTCTATGATGCATCCAATGCAGGAAATAATGAAATCTAAGTGTTCGACAACAAAATGCCCTTTTGGACTCTGTTGAGTCTGAAACGTCTTTTCGGAGCATAAAAGTTGGAAATGCAACTTAAAGCAGTAAAACATGATGAGAGCATCAGGTACTCTTACAATATAGTACAACTTGAATGTCTGGTATTCTATGATGCATTGAAAGCAGGAAATTATAGAATCTAAGTGTTCGACAAAAAAATGCACTTTTGGACTCTGTTGAGGCTGAAACGTCTTTTCGGAGCATACAAGTTGGAAATGCAACATAAAGCAGTAAAACGTGATGAGATCATCAGGTACTCTTACAATATAGTACAACTTGAATGTCTGGTATTCTATGATGCATCCAATGCAGGAAATAATGAAATCTAAGTGTTCGACAACAAAATGAACTTTTGGACTCTGTTGAGGCTGAAACGTCTTTTCGGAGCATAAAAGTTGGAAATGCAACTTAAAGCAGTAAAACATGATGAGAGCATCAGGTACTCTTACAATATAGTACAACTTGAATGTCTGGTATTCTATGATGCATCCAATGCAGGAAATAATGAAATCTAAGTGTTCGACAACAAAATGCACTTTTGGACTCTGTTGAGGCTGAAACGTCTTTTCGGAGCATAAAAGTTGGAAATGCAACTTAAAGCAGTAAAACATGATGAGAGCACCAGGTACTCTTACAATATAGTACAACTTGAATGTCTGGTATTCTATGATGCATTGAAAGCAGGAAATCATAGAATCTAAGTGTTCGACAACAAAATGCACTTTTGGACTCTGTTGAGGCTGAAACGTCTTTTCGGAGCATACAAGTTGGAAATGCAACTTAAAGCAGTAAAACATGATGAGAGCATCAGGTACTCTTACAATATAGTACAACTTGAATGTCTGGTATTCTATGATGCATTAAAAGCAGGAAATCATAGAATCTAAGTGTTCGACAACAAAATGCCCTTTTGGACTCTGTTGAGTCTGAAACGTCTTTTCGGAGCATGAAAGTTGGAAATGCAACTTAAAGCAGTAAAACATGATGAGAGCATCAGGTACTCTTACAAGATAGTACAACTTGAATGTCTGGTATTCTATGATGCATTAAAAGCAGGAAATCATAGAATCTCAGTGTTCGACAACAAAATGCACTTTTGGACTCTGTTGAGGCTGAAACGTCTTTTCGGAGCATAAAAGTTGGAAATGCAACTTGAAGCAGTAAAACATGATGAGAGTATCAGGTACTCTTACAACATAGTACAACTTGAATGTCTGGTATTCTCTGATGCATCTAATGCAGGAAATAATGAAATCTAAGTGTTCGACAACAAAATGCACTTTTGGACTCTGTTAATGCTGAAACGTCTTTTCGGAGCATAAAAGTTGGAAATGCAACTTAAAGCAGTAAAACGTGATGAGAGCATCAGGTACTCTTATATTATAATGAAACATGAATGTCTGGTATTCTATGATGCATTAAAAGCAGGAAATCATATAATCGAAGTGTTCGACAACAAAATGCACTTTTGGACTCTGTTGAGGCTGAAACGTCTTTTCGGAGCATAAAAGTTGGAAATGCAACTTAAAGCAGTAAAACATGATGAGAGCATCAGGTACTCTTACAATATAGTACAACTTGAATGTCTGGTATTCTATGATGCATCCAATGCAGGAAATAATGAAATCTAAGTGTTCGACAACAAAATGCACTTTTGGACTCTGTTGAGGCTGAAACGTCTTTTCGGAGCATGAAAGTTGGAAATGCAACTTAAAGCAGTAAAACATGATGAGAGCATCAGGTACTCTTACAATATAGTACAACTTGAATGTATGGTATTCTATGATGCATTAAATGCAGGAAATCATAGAATCTAAGTGTTCGACAACAAAATGCACTTTTGGACTCTGTTAAGTCTGAAAAGTCTTTTCGGAGCATAAAAGTTGGAAATGCAACTTAAAGCAGTAAAACATGATGAGAGCATCAGGTACTCTTACAATATAGTACAACTTGAATGTCTGGTATTCTATGATGCATCCAATGCAGGAAATAATGAAATCTAAGTGTTCGACAACAAAATGCACTTTTGGACTCTGTTGAGGCTGAAACGTCTTTTCGGAGCATAAAAGTTGGAAATGCAACTTAAAGCAGTAAAACATGATGAGAGCATCAGGTACTCTTACAATATAGTACAACTTGAATGTATGGTATTCTATGATGCATTAAATGCAGGAAATCATAGAATCTAAGTGTTCGACAACAAAATGCACTTTTGGACTCTGTTGAGGCTGAAACGTCTTTTCGGAGCATAAAAGTTGGAAATGCAACATAAAGCACTAAAACGTGATGAGAGCATCAGGTACTCTTACAATATAGTACAACTTGAATGCCTGGTATTCTATGATGCATTAAAAGCAGGAAATCATAGAATCTAAGTGTTCGACAACAAAATGCACTTTTGGACTCTGTTGAGGCTGAAACGTCTTTTCGGAGCATAGAAGTTGGAAATGCAACATAAAGCAGTAAAACGTGATGAGATCATCAGGTACTCTTACAATATAGTACAACTTGAATGTCTGGTATTCTATGATGCATCCAATGCAGGAAATAATGAAATCTAAGTGTTCGACAACAAAATGCCCTTTTGGACTCTGTTGAGTCTGAAACGTCTTTTCGGAGCATAAAAGTTGGAAATGCAACTTAAAGCAGTAAAACATGATGAGAGCATCAGGTACTCTTACAATATAGTACAACTTGAATGTCTGGTATTCTATGATGCATTGAAAGCAGGAAATCATAGAATCTAAGTGTTCGACAAAAAAATGCACTTTTGGACTCTGTTGAGGCTGAAACGTCTTTTCGGAGCATACAAGTTGGAAATGCAACATAAAGCAGTAAAACGTGATGAGATCATCAGGTACTCTTACAATATAGTACAACTTGAATGTCTGGTATTCTATGATGCATCCAATGCAGGAAATAATGAAATCTAAGTGTTCGACAACAAAATGAACTTTTGGACTCTGTTGAGGCTGAAACGTCTTTTCGGAGCATAAAAGTTGGAAATGCAACTTAAAGCAGTAAAACATGATGAGAGCATCAGGTACTCTTACAATATAGTACAACTTGAATGTCTGGTATTCTATGATGCATCCAATGCAGGAAATAATGAAATCTAAGTGTTCGACAACAAAATGCACTTTTGGACTCTGTTGAGGCTGAAACGTCTTTTCGGAGCATAAAAGTTGGAAATGCAACTTAAAGCAGTAAAACATGATGAGAGCACCAGGTACTCTTACAATATAGTACAACTTGAATGTCTGGTATTCTATGATGCATTGAAAGCAGGAAATCATAGAATCTAAGTGTTCGACAACAAAATGCACTTTTGGACTCTGTTGAGGCTGAAACGTCTTTTCGGAGCATACAAGTTGGAAATGCAACTTAAAGCAGTAAAACATGATGAGAGCATCAGGTACTCTTACAATATAGTACAACTTGAATGTATGGTATTCTATGATGCATTAAAAGCAGGAAATCATAGAATCTAAGTGTTCGACAACAAAATGCACTTTTGGACTCTGTTGAGGCTGAAACGTCTTTTCGGAGCATAAAAGTTGGAAATGCAACTTAAAGCAGTAAAACATGATGAGAGCATCAGGTACTCTTACAATATAGTACAACTTGAATGTCTGGTATTCTATGATGCATTAAAAGCAGGAAATCATAGAATCTAAGTGTTCGACAACAAAATGCCCTTTTGGACTCTGTTGAGTCTGAAACGTCTATTCGGAGCATGAAAGTTGGAAATGCAACTTAAAGCAGTAAAACATGATGAGAGCATCAGGTACTCTTACAAGATAGTACAACTTGAATGTCTGGTATTCTATGATGCATTAAAAGCAGGAAATCATGGAATCTCAGTGTTCGACAACAAAATGCACTTTTGGACTCTGTTGAGGCTGAAACGTCTTTTCGGAGCATAAAAGTTGGAAATGCAACTTGAAGCAGTAAAACATGATGAGAGTATCAGGTACTCTTACAACATAGTACAACTTGAATGTCTGGTATTCTCTGATGCATCTAATGCAGGAAATAATGAAATCTAAGTGTTCGACAACAAAATGCACTTTTGGACTCTGTTAATGCTGAAACGTCTTTTCGGAGCATAAAAGTTGGAAATGCAACTTAAAGCAGTAAAACGTGATGAGAGCATCAGGTACTCTTATATTATAATGAAACATGAATGTCTGGTATTCTATGATGCATTAAAAGCAGGAAATCATATAATCGAAGTGTTCGACAACAAAATGCACTTTTGGAATCTGTTGAGGCTGAAACGTCTTTTCGGAGCATAAAAGTTGGAAATGCAACTTAAAGCAGTAAAACATGATGAGAGCATCAGGTACTCTTACAATATAGTACAACTTGAATGTCTGGTATTCTATGATGCATCCAATGCAGGAAATAATGAAATCTAAGTGTTCGACAACAAAATGCACTTTTGGACTCTGTTGAGGCTGAAACGTCTTTTCGGAGCATGAAAGTTGGAAATGCAACTTAAAGCAGTAAAACATGATGAGAGCATCAGGTACTCTTACAATATAGTACAACTTGAATGTATGGTATTCTATGATGCATTAAATGCAGGAAATCATAGAATCTAAGTGTTCGACAACAAAATGCACTTTTGGACTCTGTTAAGTCTGAAAAGTCTTTTCGGAGCATAAAAGTTGGAAATGCAACTTAAAGCAGTAAAACATGATGAGAGCATCAGGTACTCTTACAATATAGTACAACTTGAATGTCTGGTATTCTATGATGCATCCAATGCAGGAAATAATGAAATCTAAGTGTTCGACAACAAAATGCACTTTTGGACTCTGTTGAGGCTGAAACGTCTTTTCGGAGCATAAAAGTTGGAAATGCAACTTAAAGCAGTAAAACATGATGAGAGCATCAGGTACTCTTACAATATAGTACAACTTGAATGTATGGTATTCTATGATGCATTAAATGCAGGAAATCATAGAATCTAAGTGTTCGACAACAAAATGCACTTTTGGACTCTGTTGAGGCTGAAACGTCTTTTCGGAGCATAAAAGTTGGAAATGCAACTTAAAGCAGTAAAACATGATGAGAGCATCAGGTACTCTTACAATATAGTACAACTTGAATGTCTGGTATTCTATGATGCATCCAATGCAGGAAATAATGAAATCTAAGTGTTCGACAACAAAATGCACTTTTGGACTCTGTTGAGGCTGAAACGTCTTTTCGGAGCATAAAAGTTGGAAATGCAACTTAAAGCAGTAAAACGTGATGAGAGCATCAGGGACTCTTATATTATAATGAAACTTGAATGTCTGGTATTCTATGATGCATTACATGCAGAAAATCACATAATCTAAGTGTTTGACAACAAAATGCACTTTTGGACTCTGTTAAGGCTAAAAAGTCTTTTCGGAGCATAAAAGTTGGAAATGCACTTTAAAGCAGTAAAACGTAATGAGAGCATCAGGTACTCTTATATTACAATGAAACTTGAATGTCTGGTATTCTATGATGCATTACATGCAGAAAATCAAAGAATCTAAGTGTTTAAAAACAAAATGCACTTTTGGACTCTGTTAAGGCTGAAAAGTCTTTTCGGAGCATAAAAAGTTAGAAATGCAACTTAAAGCACTAAAACGTGATGAGAGCATCAGGTACTCTTACACTATAGTACAACTTGAATGTCTGGTATTCTATGATGCATTAAATGCAGGAAATCATATAATCTAAGTGTTTGACAACAAAATGCACTTTTGGACTCTGTTAAGGCTGAAACGTCTTTTCGGAGCATACAAGTTGGAAATGCACTTTAAAGCAGTAAAACGTAATGAGAGCATCAGGTACTCTTATATTACAATGAAACTTGAATGTCTGGTATTCTATGATGCATAACATGTAGGAAATCATAGAATCTAAGTGTTTGACAACAAAATGCACTTTTGGACTCTGTTAAGGCTGAAAAGTCTTTTCGGAGCATAAAAAGTTAGAAATGCAACTTAAAGCAATAAAACATGATGAGAGCATCAGGTACTCTTACACTATAGTACAACTTGAATGTCTGGTATTCTATGATGCATTACATGCAGAAAATCAAAGAATCTAAGTGTTTGACAACAAAATGCATTTTTGGACTCTGTTAAGTCTGAAAAGTCTTTTCGGGGCATAAAAAGTTAGAAATGCACTTTAAAGCAGTAAAACGTAATGAGAGCATCAGGTACTCTTATATTACAATGAAACTTGAATGTCTGGTATTCTATGATGCATTAAATGCAGGAAATCATATAATCTAAGTGTTTAAAAACAAAATGCACTTTTGGACTCTGTTGAGGCTGAAAAGTCTTTTCGGAGCATAAAAAGTTAGAAATGCAACTTAAAGGTCTAAAACGTGATGAGAGCATCAGGTACTCTTACACTATAGTACAACTTGAATGTCTGGTATTCTATGATGCATTAAATGCAGGAAATCATATAATCTAAGTGTTTAAAAACAAAATGCACTTTTGGACTCTGTTAAGGCTGAAAAGTCTTTTCGGAGCATAAAAAGTTAGAAATGCAACTTAAAGCACTAAAACGTGATGAGAGCATCAGGTACTCTTATACTATAGTACAACTTGAATGTCTGGTATTCTATGATGCATTACATGCAGAAAATCACATAATCTAAGTGTTTGACAACAAAATGCACTTTTGGACTCTGTTAAGTCTGAAAAGTCTTTTCGGGTCATAAAAAGTTAGAAATGCACTTTAAAGCAGTAAAACGTAATGAGAGCATCAGGTACTCTTATATTACAATGAAACTTGAATGTCTGGTATTCTATGATGCATTACATGCAGAAAATCAAAGAATCTAAGTGTTTAAAAACAAAATGCACTTTTGGACTCTGTTAAGGCTGAAAAGTCTTTTCGGAGCATAAAAAGTTAGAAATGCAACTTAAAGCACTAAAACGTGATGAGAGCATCAGGTACTCTTACACTATAGTACAACTTGAATGTCTGGTATTCTATGATGCATTAAATGCAGGAAATCATATAATCTAAGTGTTTGACAACAAAATGCACTTTTGGACTCTGTTGAGGCTGAAACGTCTTTTCGGAGCATACAAGTTGGAAATGCACTTTAAAGCAGTAAAACGTAATGAGAGCATCAGGTACTCTTATATTACAATGAAACTTGAATGTCTGGTATTCTATGATGCATTACATGTAGGAAATCATAGAATCTAAGTGTTTGACAACAAAATGCACTTTTGGACTCTGTTAAGGCTGAAAAGTCTTTTCGGAGCATAAAAAGTTAGAAATGCAACTTAAAGCACTAAAACATGATGAGAGCATCAGGTACTCTTACACTATAGTACAACTTGAATGTCTGGTATTCTATGATGCATTACATGCAGAAAATCAAAGAATCTAAGTGTTTGACAACAAAATGCACTTTTGGACTCTGTTAAGTCTGAAAAGTCTTTTCAGGGCATAAAAAGTTAGAAATGCACTTTAAAGCAGTAAAACGTAATGAGAGCATCAGGTACTCTTATATTACAATGAAACTTGAATGTCTGGTATTCTATGATGCATTACATGCAGAAAATCACATAATCTAAGTGTTTGACAACAAAATGCACTTTTGGACTCTGTTAAGTCTGAAAAGTCTTTTCGGGTCATAAAAAGTTAGAAATGCACTTTAAAGCAGTAAAACGTAATGTGAGCATCAGGTACTCTTACACTATAGTACAACTTGAATGTCTGGTATTCTATGATGCATTAAATGCAGGAAATCATATAATCTAAGTGTTTGACAACAAAATGCACTTTTGGACTCTGTTAAGGCTGAAACGTCTTTTCGGAGCATACAAGTTGGAAATGCACTTTAAAGCAGTAAAACGTAATGAGAGCATCAGGTACTCTTATATTACAATGAAACTTGAATGTCTGGTATTCTATGATGCATTACATGTAGGAAATCATAGAATCTAAGTGTTTGACAACAAAATGCACTTTTGGACTCTGTTAAGGCTGAAAAGTCTTTTCGGAGCATAAAAAGTTAGAAATGCAACTTAAAGCACTAAAACATGATGAGAGCATCAGGTACTCTTACACTATAGTACAACTTGAATGTCTGGTATTCTATGATGCATTACATGCAGAAAATCAAAGAATCTAAGTGTTTGACAACAAAATGCACTTTTGGACTCTGTTAAGTCTGAAAAGTCTTTTCAGGGCATAAAAAGTTAGAAATGCACTTTAAAGCAGTAAAACGTAATGAGAGCATCAGGTACTCTTATATTACAATGAAACTTGAATGTCTGGTATTCTATGATGCATTACATGCAGAAAATCACATAATCTAAGTGTTTGACAACAAAATGCACTTTTGGACTCTGTTAAGTCTGAAAAGTCTTTTCGGGTCATAAAAAGTTAGAAATGCACTTTAAAGCAGTAAAACGTAATGAGAGCATCAGGTACTCTTACACTATAGTACAACTTGAATGTCTGGTATTCTATGATGCATTAAATGCAGGAAATCATATAATCTAAGTGTTTAAAAACAAAATGCACTTTTGGACTCTGTTAAGGCTGAAAAGTCTTTTCGGAGCATAAAAAGTTAGAAATGCAACTTAAAGCACTAAAACGTGATGAGAGCATCAGGTAATCTTACACTATAGTACAACTTGAATGTCTGGTATTCTATGATGCATTAAATGCAGGAAATCATATAATCTAAGTGTTTGACAACAAAATGCACTTTTGGACTCTGTTAAGGCTGAAAAGTCTTTTCGGAGCATAAAAAGTTAGAAATGCAACTTAAAGGTCTAAAACGTGATGAGAGCATCAGGTACTCTTACACTATAGTACAACTTGAATGTCTGGTATTCTATGATGCATAACATGTAGGAAATCATAGAATCTAAGTGTTTGACAACAAAATGCACTTTTGGACTCTGTTAAGGCTGAAAAGTCTTTTCGGAGCATAAAAAGTTAGAAATGCAACTTAAAGCAATAAAACATGATGAGAGCATCAGGTACTCTTACACTATAGTACAACTTGAATGTCTGGTATTCTATGATGCATTACATGCAGAAAATCAAAGAATCTAAGTGTTTGACAACAAAATGCATTTTTGGACTCTGTTAAGTCTGAAAAGTCTTTTCGGGGCATAAAAAGTTAGAAATGCACTTTAAAGCAGTAAAACGTAATGAGAGCATCAGGTACTCTTATATTACAATGAAACTTGAATGTCTGGTATTCTATGATGCATTAAATGCAGGAAATCATATAATCTAAGTGTTTAAAAACAAAATGCACTTTTGGACTCTGTTGAGGCTGAAAAGTGTTTTCGGAGCATAAAAAGTTAGAAATGCAACTTAAAGGTCTAAAACGTGATGAGAGCATCAGGTACTCTTACACTATAGTACAACTTGAATGTCTGGTATTCTATGATGCATTAAATGCAGGAAATCATATAATCTAAGTGTTTAAAAACAAAATGCACTTTTGGACTCTGTTAAGGCTGAAAAGTCTTTTCGGAGCATAAAAAGTTAGAAATGCAACTTAAAGCACTAAAACGTGATGAGAGCATCAGGTACTCTTATACTATAGTACAACTTGAATGTCTGGTATTCTATGATGCATTACATGCAGAAAATCACATAATCTAAGTGTTTGACAACAAAATGCACTTTTGGACTCTGTTAAGTCTGAAAAGTCTTTTCGGGTCATAAAAAGTTAGAAATGCACTTTAAAGCAGTAAAACGTAATGAGAGCATCAGGTACTCTTATATTACAATGAAACTTGAATGTCTGGTATTCTATGATGCATTACATGCAGAAAATCAAAGAATCTAAGTGTTTAAAAACAAAATGCACTTTTGGACTCTGTTAAGGCTGAAAAGTCTTTTCGGAGCATAAAAAGTTAGAAATGCAACTTAAAGCACTAAAACGTAATGAGAGCATCAGGTACTCTTACACTATAGTACAACTTGAATGTCTGGTATTCTATGATGCATTAAATGCAGGAAATCATATAATCTAAGTGTTTGACAACAAAATGCACTTTTGGACTCTGTTAAGGCTGAAACGTCTTTTCGGAGCATACAAGTTGGAAATGCACTTTAAAGCAGTAAAACGTAATGAGAGCATCAGGTACTCTTATATTACAATGAAACTTGAATGTCTGGTATTCTATGATGCATTACATGTAGGAAATCATAGAATCTAAGTGTTTGACAACAAAATGCACTTTTGGACTCTGTTAAGGCTGAAAAGTCTTTTCGGAGCATAAAAAGTTAGAAATGCAACTTAAAGCACTAAAACATGATGAGAGCATCAGGTACTCTTACACTATAGTACAACTTGAATGTCTGGTATTCTATGATGCATTACATGCAGAAAATCAAAGAATCTAAGTGTTTGACAACAAAATGCACTTTTGGACTCTGTTAAGTCTGAAAAGTCTTTTCAGGGCATAAAAAGTTAGAAATGCACTTTAAAGCAGTAAAACGTAATGAGAGCATCAGGTACTCTTATATTACAATGAAACTTGAATGTCTGGTATTCTATGATGCATTACATGCAGAAAATCACATAATCTAAGTGTTTGACAACAAAATGCACTTTTGGACTCTGTTAAGTCTGAAAAGTCTTTTCGGGTCATAAAAAGTTAGAAATGCACTTTAAAGCAGTAAAACGTAATGAGAGCATCAGGTACTCTTACACTATAGTACAACTTGAATGTCTGGTATTCTATGATGCATTAAATGCAGGAAATCATATAATCTAAGTGTTTAAAAACAAAATGCACTTTTGGACTCTGTTAAGGCTGAAAAGTCTTTTCGGAGCATAAAAAGTTAGAAATGCAACTTAAAGCACTAAAACGTGATGAGAGCATCAGGTACTCTTATACTATAGTACAACTTGAATGTCTGGTATTCTATGATGCATTACATGCAGAAAATCACATAATCTAAGTGTTTGACAACAAAATGCACTTTTGGACTCTGTTAAGTCTGAAAAGTCTTTTCGGGTCATAAAAAGTTAGAAATGCACTTTAAAGCAGTAAAACGTAATGAGAGCATCAGGTACTCTTATATTACAATGAAACTTGAATGTCTGGTATTCTATGATGCATTACATGCAGAAAATCACATAATCTAAGTGTTTGACAACAAAATGCACTTTTGGACTCTGTTAAGTCTGAAAAGTCTTTTCGGGTCATAAAAAGTTAGAAATGCACTTTAAAGCAGTAAAACGTAATGAGAGCATCAGGTACTCTTATACTATAGTACAACTTGAATGTCTGGTATTCTATGATGCATTACATGCAGAAAATCACATAATCTAAGTGTTTAAAAACAAAATGCACTTTTGGACTCTGTTAAGGCTGAAAAGTCTTTTCGGAGCATAAAAAGTTAGAAATGCAACTTAAAGCAGTAAAACGTGATGAGAGCATCAGGTACTCTTATATTACAATGAAACTTGAATGTCTGGTATTCTATGATGCATTACATGTAGGAAATCATAGAATCTAAGTGTTTGACAACAAAATGCACTTTCTGACTCTGTTAAGTCTGAAAAGTCTTTTCGGAGCATAAAAAGTTAGAAATGCAACTTAAAGGTCTAAAACGTGATGAGAGCATCAGGTACTCTTACACTATAGTACAACTTGAATGTCTGGTATTCTATGATGCATTACATGCAGAAAATCAAAGAATCTAAGTGTTTGACAACAAAATGCACTTTTGGACTCTGTTAAGTCTGAAAAGTCTTTTCGGGGCATAAAAAGTTAGAAATGCACTTTAAAGCAGTAAAACGTAATGAGAGCATCAGGTACTCTTATATTACAATGAAACTTGAATGTCTGGTATTCTATGATGCATTAAATGCAGGAAATCATATAATCTAAGTGTTTAAAAACAAAAATGCACTTTTGGACTCTGTTGAGGCTGAAAAGTCTTTTCGGAGCATAAAAAGTTAGAAATGCAACTTAAAGGTCTAAAACGTGATGAGAGCATCAGGTACTCTTACACTATAGTACAACTTGAATGTCTGGTATTATATGATGCATTAAATGCAGGAAATCATATAATCTAAGTGTTTAAAAACAAAATGCACTTTTGGACTCTGTTAAGGCTGAAAAGTCTTTTCGGAGCATAAAAAGTTAGAAATGCAACTTAAAGCACTAAAACGTGATGAGAGCATCAGGTACTCTTACACTATAGTACAACGTGAATGTCTGGTATTCTATGATGCATTAAATGCAGGAAATCATATAATCTAAGTGTTTGACAACAAAATGCACTTTTGGACTCTGTTAAGGCTGAAAAGTCTTTTCGGAGCATAAAAAGTTAGAAATGCAACTTAAAAGTCTAAAACGTGATGAAAGCATCAGGTACTCTTACACTATAGTACAACGTGAATGTCTGGTATTCTATGATGCATTAAATGCAGGAAATCATATAATCTAAGTGTTTGACAACAAAATGCACTTTTGGACTCTGTTAAGGCTGAAACGTCTTTTCGGAGCATAAAAGTTGGAAATGCAACTTAAAGCAGTAAAACATGATGAGAGCATCAGGTACTCTTACAATATAGTACAACTTGAATGTCTGGTATTCTATGATGCATCCAATGCAGGAAATAATGAAATCTAAGTGTTCGACAACAAAATGCACTTTTGGACTCTGTTGAGGCTGAAACGTCTTTTCGGAGCATAAAAGTTGGAAATGCAACTTAAAGCAGTAAAACATGATGAGAGCATCAGGTACTCTTACAATATAGTACAACTTGAATGTATGGTATTCTATGATGCATTAAATGCAGGAAATCATAGAATCTAAGTGTTCGACAACAAAATGCACTTTTGGACTCTGTTAAGTCTGAAAAGTCTTTTCGGAGCATAAAAGTTGGAAATGCAACTTAAAGCAGTAAAACATGATGAGAGCATCAGGTACTCTTACAATATAGTACAACTTGAATGTCTGGTATTCTATGATGCATCCAATGCAGGAAATAATGAAATCTAAGTGTTCGACAACAAAATGCACTTTTGGACTCTGTTGAGGCTGAAACGTCTTTTCGGAGCATAAAAGTTGGAAATGCAACTTAAAGCAGTAAAACATGATGAGAGCATCAGGTACTCTTACAATATAGTACAACTTGAATGTCTGGTATTCTATGATGCATTAAATGCAGGAAATCATAGAATCTAAGTGTTCGACAACAAAATGCACTTTTGGACTCTGTTGAGGCTGAAACGTCTTTTCGGAGCATAAAAGTTGGAAATGCAACTTAAAGCAGTAAAACATGATGAGAGCATCAGGTACTCTTACAATATAGTACAACTTGAATGTCTGGTATTCTATGATGCATCCAATGCAGGAAATAATGAAATCTAAGTGTTCGACAACAAAATGCACTTTTGGACTCTGTTGAGGCTGAAACGTCTTTTCGGAGCATAAAAGTTGGAAATGCAACTTAAAGCAGTAAAACATGATGAGAGCATCAGGTACTCTTACAATATAGTACAACTTGAATGTATGGTATTCTATGATGCATTAAATGCAGGAAATCATAGAATCTAAGTGTTCGACAACAAAATGCACTTTTGGACTCTGTTAAGTCTGAAAAGTCTTTTCGGAGCATAAAAGTTGGAAATGCAACTTAAAGCAGTAAAACATGATGAGAGCATCAGGTACTCTTACAATATAGTACAACTTGAATGTCTGGTATTCTATGATGCATCCAATGCAGGAAATAATGAAATCTAAGTGTTCGACAACAAAATGCACTTTTGGACTATGTTGAGGCTGAAACGTCTTTTCGGAGCATAAAAGTTGGAAATGCAACTTAAAGCAGTAAAACATGATGAGAGCATCAGGTACTCTTACAATATAGTACAACTTGAATGTATGGTATTCTATGATGCATTAAATGCAGGAAATCATAGAATCTAAGTGTTCGACAACAAAATGCACTTTTGGACTCTGTTGAGGCTGAAACGTCTTTTCGGAGCATAAAAGTTGGAAATGCAACTTAAAGCAGTAAAACATGATGAGAGCATCAGGTACTCTTACAATATAGTACAACTTGAATGTCTGGTATTCTTTGATGCATCCAATGCAGGAAATAATGAAATCTAAGTGTTCGACAACAAAATGCACTTTTGGACTCTGTTGAGGCTGAAACGTCTTTTCGGAGCATAAAAGTTGGAAATGCAACTTAAAGCAGTAAAACGTGATGAGAGCATCAGGGACTCTTATATTATAATGAAACTTGAATGTCTGGTATTCTATGATGCATTACATGCAGAAAATCACATAATCTAAGTGTTTGACAACAAAATGCACTTTTCGACTCTGTTAAGGCTAAAAAGTCTTTTCGGAGCATAAAAGTTGGAAATGCACTTTAAAGCAGTAAAACGTAATGAGAGCATCAGGTACTCTTATATTACAATGAAACTTGAATGTCTGGTATTCTATGATGCATTACATGCAGAAAATCAAAGAATCTAAGTGTTTAAAAACAAAATGCACTTTTGGACTCTGTTAAGGCTGAAAAGTCTTTTCGGAGCATAAAAAGTTAGAAATGCAACTTAAAGCACTAAAACGTGATGAGAGCATCAGGTACTCTTACACTATAGTACAACTTGAATGTCTGGTATTCTATGATGCATTAAATGCAGGAAATCATATAATCTAAGTGTTTGACAACAAAATGCACTTTTGGACTCTGTTAAGGCTGAAAAGTCTTTTCGGAGCATAAAAAGTTAGAAATGCAACTTAAAGGTCTAAAACGTGATGAGAGCATCAGGTACTCTTACACTATAGTACAACTTGAATGTCTGGTATTCTATGATGCATAACATGTAGGAAATCATAGAATCTAAGTGTTTGACAACAAAATGCACTTTTGGACTCTGTTAAGGCTGAAAAGTCTTTTCGGAGCATAAAAAGTTAGAAATGCAACTTAAAGCAATAAAACATGATGAGAGCATCAGGTACTCTTACACTATAGTACAACTTGAATGTCTGGTATTCTATGATGCATTACATGCAGAAAATCAAAGAATCTAAGTGTTTGACAACAAAATGCATTTTTGGACTCTGTTAAGTCTGAAAAGTCTTTTCGGGGCATAAAAAGTTAGAAATGCACTTTAAAGCAGTAAAACGTAATGAGAGCATCAGGTACTCTTATATTACAATGAAACTTGAATGTCTGGTATTCTATGATGCATTAAATGCAGGAAATCATATAATCTAAGTGTTTAAAAACAAAATGCACTTTTGGACTCTGTTAAGGCTGAAAAGTCTTTTCGGAGCATAAAAAGTTAGAAATGCAACTTAAAGCACTAAAACGTGATGAGAGCATCAGGTACTCTTATACTATAGTACAACTTGAATGTCTGGTATTCTATGATGCATTACATGCAGAAAATCACATAATCTAAGTGTTTGACAACAAAATGCACTTTTGGACTCTGTTAAGTCTGAAAAGTCTTTTCGGGTCATAAAAAGTTAGAAATGCACTTTAAAGCAGTAAAACGTAATGAGAGCATCAGGTACTCTTATATTACAATGAAACTTGAATGTCTGGTATTCTATGATGCATTACATGCAGAAAATCAAAGAATCTAAGTGTTTAAAAACAAAATGCACTTTTGGACTCTGTTAAGGCTGAAAAGTCTTTTCGGAGCATAAAAAGTTAGAAATGCAACTTAAAGCACTAAAACGTGATGAGAGCATCAGGTACTCTTACACTATAGTACAACTTGAATGTCTGGTATTCTATGATGCATTAAATGCAGGAAATCATATAATCTAAGTGTTTGACAACAAAATGCACTTTTGGACTCTGTTAAGGCTGAAACGTCTTTTCGGAGCATACAAGTTGGAAATGCACTTTAAAGCAGTAAAACGTAATGAGAGCATCAGGTACTCTTATATTACAATGAAACTTGAATGTCTGGTATTCTATGATGCATTACATGTAGGAAATCATAGAATCTAAGTGTTTGACAACAAAATGCACTTTTGGACTCTGTTAAGGCTGAAAAGTCTTTTCGGAGCATAAAAAGTTAGAAATGCAACTTAAAGCACTAAAACATGATGAGAGCATCAGGTACTCTTACACTATAGTACAACTTGAATGTCTGGTATTCTATGATGCATTACATGCAGAAAATCAAAGAATCTAAGTGTTTGACAACAAAATGCACTTTTGGACTCTGTTAAGTCTGAAAAGTCTTTTCAGGGCATAAAAAGTTAGAAATGCACTTTAAAGCAGTAAAACGTAATGAGAGCATCAGGTACTCTTATATTACAATGAAACTTGAATGTCTGGTATTCTATGATGCATTACATGCAGAAAATCACATAATCTAAGTGTTTGACAACAAAATGCACTTTTGGACTCTGTTAAGTCTGAAAAGTCTTTTCGGGTCATAAAAAGTTAGAAATGCACTTTAAAGCAGTAAAACGTAATGAGAGCATCAGGTACTCTTATACTATAGTACAACTTGAATGTCTGGTATTCTATGATGCATTACATGCAGAAAATCACATAATCTAAGTGTTTAAAAACAAAATGCACTTTTGGACTCTGTTAAGGCTGAAAAGTCTTTTCGGAGCATAAAAAGTTAGAAATGCAACTTAAAGCAGTAAAACGTGATGAGAGCATCAGGTACTCTTATATTACAATGAAACTTGAATGTCTGGTATTCTATGATGCATTACATGTAGGAAATCATAGAATCTAAGTGTTTGACAACAAAATGCACTTTCTGACTCTGTTAAGTCTGAAAAGTCTTTTCGGAGCATAAAAAGTTAGAAATGCAACTTAAAGGTCTAAAACGTGATGAGAGCATCAGGTACTCTTACACTATAGTACAACTTGAATGTCTGGTAATCTATGATGCATTACATGCAGAAAATCAAAGAATCTAAGTGTTTGACAACAAAATGCACTTTTGGACTCTGTTAAGTCTGAAAAGTCTTTTCGGGGCATAAAAAGTTAGAAATGCACTTTAAAGCAGTAAAACGTAATGAGAGCATCAGGTACTCTTATATTACAATGAAACTTGAATGTCTGGTATTCTATGATGCATTAAATGCAGGAAATCATATAATCTAAGTGTTTAAAAACAAAAATGCACTTTTGGACTCTGTTGAGGCTGAAAAGTCTTTTCGGAGCATAAAAAGTTAGAAATGCAACTTAAAGGTCTAAAACGTGATGAGAGCATCAGGTACTCTTACACTATAGTACAACTTGAATGTCTGGTATTATATGATGCATTAAATGCAGGAAATCATATAATCTAAGTGTTTAAAAACAAAATGCACTTTTGGACTCTGTTAAGGCTGAAAAGTCTTTTCGGAGCATAAAAAGTTAGAAATGCAACTTAAAGCACTAAAACGTGATGAGAGCATCAGGTACTCTTACACTATAGTACAACGTGAATGTCTGGTATTCTATGATGCATTAAATGCAGGAAATCATATAATCTAAGTGTTTGACAACAAAATGCACTTTTGGACTCTGTTAAGGCTGAAAAGTCTTTTCGGAGCATAAAAAGTTAGAAATGCAACTTAAAAGTCTAAAACGTGATGAAAGCATCAGGTACTCTTACACTATAGTACAACTTGAATGTCTGGTATTCTATGATGCATTACATGCAGAAAATCAAAGAATCTAAGTGTTTGACAACAAAATGCACTTTTGGACTCTGTTAAGTCTGAAAAGTCTTTTCAGGGCATAAAAAGTTAGAAATGCACTTTAAAGCAGTAAAACGTAATGAGAGCATCAGGTACTCTTATATTACAATGAAACTTGAATGTCTGGTATTCTATGATGCATTACATGTAGGAAATCATAGAATCTAAGTGTTTGACAACAAAATGCACTTTTGGACTCTGTTGAGGCTGAAACGTCTTTTCGGAGCATAAAAGTTGGAAATGCACTTTAAAGCAGTAAAACGTAATGAGAGCATCAGGTACTCTTATATTACAATGAAACTTGAATGTCTGGTATTCTATGATGCATTACATGTAGGAAATCATAGAATCTAAGTGTTTGACAACAAAATGCACTTTTGGACTCTGTTAAGGCTGAAAAGTCTTTTCGGAGCATAAAAAGTTAGAAATGCAACTTAAAGCACTAAAACGTGATGAGAGCATCAGGTACTCCTATACTATAGTACAACTTGAATGTCTGGTATTCTATGATGCATTACATGCAGAAAATCACATAATCTAAGTGTTTGACAACAAAATGCACTTTTGGACTCTGTTAAGTCTGAAAAGTCTTTTCGGGTCATAAAAAGTTAGAAATGCACTTTAAAGCAGTAAAACGTAATGAGAGCATCAGGTACTCTTATACTATAGTACAACTTGAATGTCTGGTATTCTATGATGCATTACATGCAGAAAATCACATAATCTAAGTGTTTAAAAACAAAATGCACTTTTGGACTCTGTTAAGGCTGAAAAGTCTTTTCGGAGCATAAAAAGTTAGAAATGCAACTTAAAGCAGTAAAACGTGATGAGAGCATCAGGTACTCTTATACTATAGTACAACTTGAATGTCTGGTATTCTATGATGCATTACATGCAGAAAATCACATAATCTAAGTGTTTAAAAACAAAATGCACTTTTGGACTCTGTTAAGCCTGAAAAGTCTTTTCGGAGCATAAAAAGTTAGAAATGCAACTTAAAGCACTAAAACGTGATGAGAGCATCAGGTACTCTTATACTATAGTACAACTTGAATGTCTGGTATTCTATGATGCATTACATGCAGGAAATCATATAATCTAAGTGTTTGACAACAAAATGCACTTTTGACTCTGTTGAGGCTGAAACGTCTTTTCGGAGCATAAAGGTTGGAAATGCACTTTAAAGCAGTAAAACGTAATGAGAGCATCAGGTACTCTTATATTACAATGAAACTTGAATGTCTGGTATTCTATGATGCATTACATGTAGGAAATCATAGAATCTAAGTGTTTGACAACAAAATGCACTTTCTGACTCTGTTAAGTCTGAAAAGTCTTTTCGGAGCATAAAAAGTTAGAAATGCAACTTAAAGGTCTAAAACGTGATGATAGCATCAGGTACTCTTACACTATAGTACAACTTGAATGTCTGGTATTCTATGATGCATTACATGCAGGAAATCATATAATCTAAGTGTTTAAAAACAAAATGCACTTTTGGACTCTGTTGAGGCTGAAAAGTCTTTTCGGAGCATAAAAAGTTAGAAATGCACTTTAAAGCAGTAAAACGTAATGAGAGCATCAGGTACTCTTATATTACAATGAAACTTGAATGTCTGGTATTCTATGATGCATTAAATGCAGGAAATCATATAATCTAAGTGTTTGACAACAAAATGCACTTTTGACTCTGTTGAGGCTGAAACGTCTTTTTGGAGCATAAAAGTTGGAAATGCACTTTAAAGCAGTAAAACGTAATGAGAGCATCAGGTACTCTTATATTACAATGAAACTTGAATGTCTGGTATTCTATGATGCATAACATGTAGGAAATCATAGAATCTAAGTGTTTGACAACAAAATGCACTTTTGGACTCTGTTAAGGCTGAAAAGTCTTTTCGGAGCATAAAAAGTTAGAAATGCAACTTAAAGGTCTAAAACGTGATGAGAGCATCAGGTACTCTTACACTATAGTACAACTTGAATGTCTGGTATTCTATGATGCATTAAATGCAGAAAATCACATAATCTAAGTGTTTAAAAACAAAATGCACTTTTGGACTCTGTTAAGGCTGAAAAGTCTTTTCGGAGCATAAAAAGTTAGAAATGCAACTTAAAGCAGTAAAACGTGATGAGAGCATCAGGTACTCTTATACTATAGTACAACTTGAATGTCTGGTATTCTATGATGCATTACATGCAGAAAATCACATAATCTAAGTGTTTAAAAACAAAATGCACTTTTGGACTCTGTTAAGCCTGAAAAGTCTTTTCGGAGCATAAAAAGTTAGAAATGCAACTTAAAGCACTAAAACGTGATGAGAGCATCAGGTACTCTTATACTATAGTACAACTTGAATGTCTGGTATTCTATGATGCATTACATGCAGGAAATCATATAATCTAAGTGTTTGACAACAAAATGCACTTTTGACTCTGTTGAGGCTGAAACGTCTTTTCGGAGCATA
This sequence comes from Taurulus bubalis, assembly GCF_910589615.1. Taxonomy (NCBI): domain Eukaryota; kingdom Metazoa; phylum Chordata; class Actinopteri; order Perciformes; family Cottidae; genus Taurulus; species Taurulus bubalis. The sequence goes on along the minus strand of NC_136607.1, from coordinate 3,177,255 downwards.
AAAGTTGGAAATGCAGTTTAAAGCAGTAAAACGTAATGAGAGCATCAGGTACTCTTATATTACAATGAAACTTGAATGTCTGGTATTCTATGATGCATTACATGTAGGAAATCATAGAATCTAAGTGTTTGACAACAAAATGCACTTTCTGACTCTGTTAAGTCTGAAAAGTCTTTTCGGAGCATAAAAAGTTAGAAATGCAACTTAAAGGTCTAAAACGTGATGATAGCATCAGGTACTCTTACACTATAGTACAACTTGAATGTCTGGTATTCTATGATGCATTACATGCAGGAAATCATATAATCTAAGTGTTTAAAAACAAAATGCACTTTTGGACTCTGTTGAGGCTGAAAAGTCTTTTCGGAGCATAAAAAGTTAGAAATGCACTTTAAAGCAGTAAAACGTAATGAGAGCATCAGGTACTCTTATATTACAATGAAACTTGAATGTCTGGTATTCTATGATGCATTAAATGCAGGAAATCATATAATCTAAGTGTTTGACAACAAAATGCACTTTTGACTCTGTTGAGGCTGAAACGTCTTTTTGGAGCATAAAAGTTGGAAATGCACTTTAAAGCAGTAAAACGTAATGAGAGCATCAGGTAATCTTATATTACAATGAAACTTGAATGTCTGGTATTCTATGATGCATAACATGTAGGAAATCATAGAATCTAAGTGTTTGACAACAAAATGCACTTTTGGACTCTGTTAAGGCTGAAAAGTCTTTTCGGAGCATAAAAAGTTAGAAATGCAACTTAAAGGTCTAAAACGTGATGAGAGCATCAGGTACTCTTACACTATAGTACAACTTGAATGTCTGGTATTCTATGATGCATTAAATGCAGGAAATCATATAATCTAAGTGTTTAAAAACAAAATGCACGTTTGGACTCTGTTAAGGCTGAAAAGTCTCTTCGGAGCATAAAAAGTTAGAAATGCAACTTAAAGCACTAAAACGTGATGAGAGCATCAGGTACTCTTATACTATAGTACAACTTGAATGTCTGGTATTCTATGATGCATTACATGCAGAAAATCACATAATCTAAGTGTTTGACAACAAAATGCACTTTTGGACTCTGTTAAGGCTGAAACGTCTTTTCGGAGCATACAAGTTGGAAATGCACTTTAAAGCAGTAAAACGTAATGAGAGCATCAGGTACTCTTATATTACAATGAAACTTGAATGTCTGGTATTCTATGATGCATTACATGTAGGAAATCATAGAATCTAAGTGTTTGACAACAAAATGCACTTTTGGACTCTGTTAAGTCTGAAAAGTCTTTTCGGAGCATAAAAAGTTAGAAATGCAACTTAAAGGTCTAAAACGTGATGAGAGCATCAGGTACTCTTACACTATAGTACAACTTGAATGTCTGGTATTATATGATGCATTAAATGCAGGAAATCATATAATCTAAGTGTTTAAAAACAAAATGCACTTTTGGACTCTGTTAAGGCTGAAAAGTCTTTTCGGAGCATAAAAAGTTAGAAATGCAACTTAAAGCACTAAAACGTGATGAGAGCATCAGGTACTCTTACACTATAGTACAACTTGAATGTCTGGTATTCTATGATGCATTAAATGCAGGAAATCATATAATCTAAGTGTTTGACAACAAAATGCACTTTTGGACTCTGTTAAGGCTGAAAAGTCTTTTCGGAGCATAAAAAAGTTAGAAATGCAACTTAAAAGTCTAAAACGTGATGAGAGCATCAGGTACTCTTACACTATAGTACAACTTGAATGTCTGGTATTCTATGATGCATTACATGCAGAAAATCAAAGAATCTAAGTGTTTGACAACAAAATGCACTTTTGGACTCTGTTAAGTCTGAAAAGTCTTTTCAGGGCATAAAAAGTTAGAAATGCACTTTAAAGCAGTAAAACGTAATGAGAGCATCAGGTACTCTTATATTACAATGAAACTTGAATGTCTGGTATTCTATGATGCATTACATGTAGGAAATCATATAATCTAAGTGTTTGACAACAAAATGCACTTTTGGACTCTGTTGAGGCTGAAACGTCTTTTCGGAGCATAAAAGTTGGAAATGCACTTTAAAGCAGTAAAACGTAATGAGAGCATCAGGTACTCTTATATTACAATGAAACTTGAATGTCTGGTATTCTATGATGCATAACATGTAGGAAATCATAGAATCTAAGTGTTTGACAACAAAATGCACTTTTGGACTCTGTTAAGGCTGAAAAGTCTTTTCGGAGCATAAAAAGTTAGAAATGCAACTTAAAGGTCTAAAACGTGATGAGAGCATCAGGTACTCTTACACTATAGTACAACTTGAATGTCTGGTATTCTATGATGCATTAAATGCAGGAAATCATATAATCTAAGTGTTTAAAAACAAAATGCACGTTTGGACTCTGTTAAGGCTGAAAAGTCTCTTCGGAGCATAAAAAGTTAGAAATGCAACTTAAAGCACTAAAACGTGATGAGAGCATCAGGTACTCTCATACTATAGTACAACTTGAATGTCTGGTATTCTATGATGCATTACATGCAGGAAATCATATAATCTAAGTGTTTGACAACAAAATGCACTTTTGACTCTGTTGAGGCTGAAACGTCTTTTCGGAGCATAAAAGTTGGAAATGCACTTTAAAGCAGTAAAACGTAATGAGAGCATCAGGTACTCTTATATTACAATGAAACTTGAATGTCTGGTATTCTATGATGCATTACATGTAGGAAATCATAGAATCTAAGTGTTTGACAACAAAATGCACTTTCTGACTCTGTTAAGTCTGAAAAGTCTTTTCGGAGCATAAAAAGTTAGAAATGCAACTTAAAGGTCTAAAACGTGATGATAGCATCAGGTACTCTTACACTATAGTACAACTTGAATGTCTGGTATTCTATGATGCATTACATGCAGGAAATCATATAATCTAAGTGTTTAAAAACAAAATGCACTTTTGGACTCTGTTGAGGCTGAAAAGTCTTTTCGGAGCATAAAAAGTTAGAAATGCACTTTAAAGCAGTAAAACGTAATGAGAGCATCAGGTACTCTTATATTACAATGAAACTTGAATGTCTGGTATTCTATGATGCATTAAATGCAGGAAATCATATAATCTAAGTGTTTGACAACAAAATGCACTTTTGACTCTGTTGAGGCTGAAACGTCTTTTTGGAGCATAAAAGTTGGAAATGCACTTTAAAGCAGTAAAACGTAATGAGAGCATCAGGTACTCTTATATTACAATGAAACTTGAATGTCTGGTATTCTATGATGCATAACATGTAGGAAATCATAGAATCTAAGTGTTTGACAACAAAATGCACTTTTGGACTCTGTTAAGGCTGAAAAGTCTTTTCGGAGCATAAAAAGTTAGAAATGCAACTTAAAGGTCTAAAACGTGATGAGAGCATCAGGTACTCTTACACTATAGTACAACTTGAATGTCTGGTATTCTATGATGCATTAAATGCAGGAAATCATATAATCTAAGTGTTTAAAAACAAAATGCACGTTTGGACTCTGTTAAGGCTGAAAAGTCTCTTCGGAGCATAAAAAGTTAGAAATGCAACTTAAAGCACTAAAACGTGATGAGAGCATCAGGTACTCTTATACTATAGTACAACTTGAATGTCTGGTATTCTATGATGCATTACATGCAGAAAATCACATAATCTAAGTGTTTGACAGCAAAATGCACTTTTGGACTCTGTTAAGGCTGAAACGTCTTTTCGGAGCATACAAGTTGGAAATGCACTTTAAAGCAGTAAAACGTAATGAGAGCATCAGGTACTCTTATATTACAATGAAACTTGAATGTCTGGTATTCTATGATGCATTACATGTAGGAAATCATAGAATCTAAGTGTTTGACAACAAAATGCACTTTTGGACTCTGTTAAGTCTGAAAAGTCTTTTCGGAGCATAAAAAGTTAGAAATGCAACTTAAAGGTCTAAAACGTGATGAGAGCATCAGGTACTCTTACACTATAGTACAACTTGAATGTCTGGTATTATATGATGCATTAAATGCAGGAAATCATATAATCTAAGTGTTTAAAAACAAAATGCACTTTTGGACTCTGTTAAGGCTGAAAAGTCTTTTCGGAGCATAAAAAGTTAGAAATGCAACTTAAAGCACTAAAACGTGATGAGAGCATCAGGTACTCTTACACTATAGTACAACTTGAATGTCTGTTATTCTATGATGCATTAAATGCAGGAAATCATATAATCTAAGTGTTTGACAACAAAATGCACTTTTGGACTCTGTTAAGGCTGAAAAGTCTTTTCGGAGCATAAAAAGTTAGAAATGCAACTTAAAAGTCTAAAACGTGATGAGAGCATCAGGTACTCTTACACTATAGTACAACTTGAATGTCTGGTATTCTATGATGCATTACATGCAGAAAATCAAAGAATCTAAGTGTTTGACAACAAAATGCACTTTTGGACTCTGTTAAGTCTGAAAAGTCTTTTCAGGGCATAAAAAGTTAGAAATGCACTTTAAAGCAGTAAAACGTAATGAGAGCATCAGGTACTCTTATATTACAATGAAACTTGAATGTCTGGTATTCTATGATGCATTACATGTAGGAAATCATAGAATCTAAGTGTTTGACAACAAAATGCACTTTTGGACTCTGTTGAGGCTGAAACGTCTTTTCGGAGCATAAAAGTTGGAAATGCACTTTAAAGCAGTAAAACGTAATGAGAGCATCAGGTACTCTTATATTACAATGAAACTTGAATGTCTGGTATTCTATGATGCATAACATGTAGGAAATCATAGAATCTAAGTGTTTGACAACAAAATGCACTTTTGGACTCTGTTAAGGCTGAAAAGTCTTTTCGGAGCATAAAAAGTTAGAAATGCAACTTAAAGGTCTAAAACGTGATGAGAGCATCAGGTACTCTTACACTATAGTACAACTTGAATGTCTGGTATTCTATGATGCATTAAATGCAGGAAATCATATAATCTAAGTGTTTAAAAACAAAATGCACGTTTGGACTCTGTTAAGGCTGAAAAGTCTCTTCGGAGCATAAAAAGTTAGAAATGCAACTTAAAGCACTAAAACGTGATGAGAGCATCAGGTACTCTTATACTATAGTACAACTTGAATGTCTGGTATTCTATGATGCATTACATGCAGAAAATCACATAATCTAAGTGTTTGACAACAAAATGCACTTTTGGACTCTGTTAAGGCTGAAACGTCTTTTCGGAGCATACAAGTTGGAAATGCACTTTAAAGCAGTAAAACGTAATGAGAGCATCAGGTACTCTTATATTACAATGAAACTTGAATGTCTGGTATTCTATGATGCATTACATGTAGGAAATCATAGAATCTAAGTGTTTGACAACAAAATGCACTTTTGGACTCTGTTAAGTCTGAAAAGTCTTTTCGGAGCATAAAAAGTTAGAAATGCAACTTAAAGGTCTAAAACGTGATGAGAGCATCAGGTACTCTTACACTATAGTACAACTTGAATGTCTGGTATTATATGATGCATTAAATGCAGGAAATCATATAATCTAAGTGTTTAAAAACAAAATGCACTTTTGGACTCTGTTAAGGCTGAAAAGTCTTTTCGGAGCATAAAAAGTTAGAAATGCAACTTAAAGCACTAAAACGTGATGAGAGCATCAGGTACTCTTACACTATAGTACAACTTGAATGTCTGGTATTCTATGATGCATTAAATGCAGGAAATCATATAATCTAAGTGTTTGACAACAAAATGCACTTTTGGACTCTGTTAAGGCTGAAAAGTCTTTTCGGAGCATAAAAAGTTAGAAATGCAACTTAAAAGTCTAAAACGTGATGAGAGCATCAGGTACTCTTACACTATAGTACAACTTGAATGTCTGGTATTCTATGATGCATTACATGCAGAAAATCAAAGAATCTAAGTGTTTGACAACAAAATGCACTTTTGGACTCTGTTAAGTCTGAAAAGTCTTTTCAGGGCATAAAAAGTTAGAAATGCACTTTAAAGCAGTAAAACGTAATGAGAGCATCAGGTACTCTTATATTACAATGAAACTTGAATGTCTGGTATTCTATGATGCATTACATGTAGGAAATCATAGAATCTAAGTGTTTGACAACAAAATGCACTTTTGGACTCTGTTGAGGCTGAAACGTCTTTTCGGAGCATAAAAGTTGGAAATGCACTTTAAAGCAGTAAAACGTAATGAGAGCATCAGGTACTCTTATATTACAATGAAACTTGAATGTCTGGTATTCTATGATGCATTACATGTAGGAAATCATAGAATCTAAGTGTTTGACAACAAAATGCACTTTTGGACTCTGTTAAGGCTGAAAAGTCTTTTCGGAGCATAAAAAGTTAGAAATGCAACTTAAAGCACTAAAACATGATGAGAGCATCAGGTACTCTTATACTATAGTACAACTTGAATGTCTGGTATTCTATGATGCATTACATGCAGAAAATCAAAGAATCTAAGTGTTTGACAACAAAATGCACTTTTGGACTCTGTTAAGTCTGAAAAGTCTTTTCAGGGCATAAAAAGTTAGAAATGCACTTTAAAGCAGTAAAACGTAATGAGAGCATCAGGTACTCTTATATTACAATGAAACTTGAATGTCTGGTATTCTATGATGCATTACATGTAGGAAATCATAGAATCTAAGTGTTTGACAACAAAATGCACTTTTGGACTCTGTTAAGTCTGAAAAGTCTTTTCGGAGCATAAAAAGTTAGAAATGCAACTTAAAAGTCTAAAACGTGATGAGAGCATCAGGTACTCTTACACTATAGTACAACTTGAATGTCTGGTATTCTATGATGCATTACATGCAGAAAATCAAAGAATCTAAGTGTTTGACAACAAAATGCACTTTTGGACTCTGTTAAGTCTGAAAAGTCTTTTCAGGGCATAAAAAGTTAGAAATGCACTTTAAAGCAGTAAAACGTAATGAGAGCATCAGGTACTCTTATATTACAATGAAACTTGAATGTCTGGTATTCTATGATGCATTACATGTAGGAAATCATAGAATCTAAGTGTTTGACAACAAAATGCACTTTTGGACTCTGTTAAGTCTGAAAAGTCTTTTCGGAGCATAAAAAGTTAGAAATGCAACTTAAAGCACTAAAACGTGATGAGAGCATCAGGTACTCTTATACTATAGTACAACTTGAATGTCTGGTATTCTATGATGCATTACATGCAGAAAATCACATAATCTAAGTGTTTGACAACAAAATGCACTTTTGGACTCTGTTAAGGCTGAAACGTCCTTTCGGAGCATACAAGTTGGAAATGCACTTTAAAGCAGTAAAACGTAATGAGAGCATCAGGTACTCTTATATTACAATGAAACTTGAATGTCTGGTATTCTATGATGCATTACATGCAGAAAATCAAAGAATCTAAGTGTTTGACAACAAAATGCACTTTTGGACTCTGTTAAGTCTGAAAAGTCTTTTCAGGGCATAAAAAGTTAGAAATGCACTTTAAAGCAGTAAAACGTAATGAGAGCATCAGGTACTCTTATATTACAATGAAACTTGAATGTCTGGTATTCTATGATGCATTACATGTAGGAAATCATAGAATCTAAGTGTTTGACAACAAAATGCACTTTTGGACTCTGTTAAGTCTGAAAAGTCTTTTCGGAGCATAAAAAGTTAGAAATGCAACTTAAAAGTCTAAAACGTGATGAGAGCATCAGGTACTCTTACACTATAGTACAACTTGAATGTCTGGTATTCTATGATGCATTACATGCAGAAAATCAAAGAATCTAAGTGTTTGACAACAAAATGCACTTTTGGACTCTGTTAAGTCTGAAAAGTATTTTCAGGGCATAAAAAGTTAGAAATGCACTTTAAAGCAGTAAAACGTAATGAGAGCATCAGGTACTCTTATATTACAATGAAACTTGAATGTCTGGTATTCTATGATGCATTACATGTAGGAAATCATAGAATCTAAGTGTTTGACAACAAAATGCACTTTTGGACTCTGTTGAGGCTGAAACGTCTTTTCGGAGCATAAAAGTTGGAAATGCACTTTAAAGCAGTAACACGTAATGAGAGCATCAGGTACTCTTATACTATAGTACAACTTGAATGTCTGGTATTCTATGATGCATTAAATGCAGGAAATAATATAATCTAAGTGTTTAAAAACAAAATGCACTTTTGGACTCTGTTGAGGCTGAAAAGTCTTTTCGGAGCATAAAAAGTTAGAAATGCAACTTAAAGCACTAAAACGTGATGAGAGCATCAGGTACTCTTATACTATAGTACAACTTGAATGTCTGGTATTCTATGATGCATTACATGCAGAAAATCACATAATCTAAGTGTTTAAAAACAAAATGCACTTTTGGACTCTGTTAAGGCTGAAAAGTCTTTTCGGGTCATAAAAAGTTAGAAATGCACTTTAAAGCAGTAAAACGTAATGAGAGCATCAGGTACTCTTATATTACAATGAAACTTGAATGTCTGGTATTCTATGATGCATTACATGTAGGAAATCATAGAATCTAAGTGTTTGACAACAAAATGCACTTTTGGACTCTGTTAAGTCTGAAAAGTCTTTTCGGAGCATACAAAGTTAGAAATGCAACTTAAAGCACTAAAACGTGATGAGAGCATCAGGTACTCTTATACTATAGTACAACTTGAATGTCTGGTATTCTATGATGCATTACATGCAGGAAATCATATAATCTAAGTGTTTGACAACAAAATGCACTTTTGACTCTGTTGAGGCTGAAACGTCTTTTCGGAGCATAAAAGTTGGAAATGCACTTTAAAGCAGTAAAACGTAATGAGAGCATCAGGTACTCTTATATTACAATGAAACTTGAATGTCTGGTATTCTATGATGCATTACATGTAGGAAATCATAGAATCTAAGTGTTTGACAACAAAATGCACTTTTGGACTCTGTTAAGTCTGAAAAGTCTTTTCGGAGCATAAAAAGTTAGAAATGCAACTTAAAGGTCTAAAACGTGATGATAGCATCAGGTACTCTTACACTATAGTACAACTTGAATGTCTGGTATTCTATGATGCATTACATGCAGGAAATCATATAATCTAAGTGTTTAAAAACAAAATGCACTTTTGGACTCTGTTGAGGCTGAACAGTCTTTTCGGAGCATAAAAAGTTAGAAATGCAACTTAAAGCACTAAAACGTGATGAGAGCATCAGGTACTCTTATACTATAGTACAACTTGAATGTCTGGCATTCTATGATGCATTACATGCAGAAAATCACATAATCTAAGTGTTTGACAACAAAATGCACTTTTGGACTCTGTTAAGGCTGAAACGTCTTTTCGGAGCATACAAGTTGGAAATGCACTTTAAAGCAGTAAAACGTAATGAGAGCATCAGGTACTCTTATATTACAATGAAACTTGAATGTCTGGTATTCTATGATGCATTACATGTAGGAAATCATAGAATCTAAGTGTTTGACAACAAAATGCACTTTTGGACTCTGTTAAGTCTGAAAAGTCTTTTCGGAGCATAAAAAGTTAGAAATGCAACTTAAAGCACTAAAACGTGATGAGAGCATCAGGTACTCTTATACTATAGTACAACTTGAATGTCTGGTATTCTATGATGCATTACATGCAGAAAATCAAAGAATCTAAGTGTTTGACAACAAAATGCACTTTTGGACTCTGTTAAGGCTGAAAAGTCTTTTCGGAGCATAAAAAGTTAGAAATGCAACTTAAAGCAGTAAAACGTGATGAGAGCATCAGGTACTCTTATACTATAGTACAACTTGAATGTCTGGTATTCTATTATGCATTACATGCAGAAAATCACATAATCTAAGTGTTTAAAAACAAAATGCACTTTTGGACTCTGTTAAGGCTGAAAAGTCTTTTCGGAGCATAAAAAGTTAGAAATGCAACTTAAAGGTCTAAAACGTGATAAGAGCATCAGGTGCTCTTACACTATAGTACAACTTGAATGTCTGGTATTCTATGATGCATTAAATGCAGGAAATAATATAATCTAAGTGTTTAAAAACAAAATGCACTTTTGGACTCTGTTAAGGCTGAAAAGTCTTTTCGGAGCATAAAAAGTTAGAAATGCAACTTAAAGCACTAAAACGTGATGAGAGCATCAGGTACTCTTATACTATAGTACAACTTGAATGTCTGGTATTCTATGATGCATTACATGCAGGAAATCATATAATCTAAGTGTTTGACAACAAAATGCACTTTTGACTCTGTTGAGGCTGAAACGTCTTTTCGGAGCATAAAAGTTGGAAATGCACTTTAAAGCAGTAAAACGTAATGAGAGCATCAGGTACTCTTATATTACAATGAAACTTGAATGTCTGGTATTCTATGATGCATTACATGTAGGAAATCATAGAATCTAAGTGTTTGACAACAAAATGCACTTTTGGACTCTGTTAAGTCTGAAAAGTCTTTTCGGAGCATAAAAAGTTAGAAATGCAACTTAAAGGTCTAAAACGTGATGATAGCATCAGGTACTCTTACACTATAGTACAACTTGAATGTATGGTATTCTATGATGCATTACATGCAGGAAATCATATAATCTAAGTGTTTAAAAACAAAATGCACTTTTGGACTCTGTTGAGGCTGAAAAGTCTTTTCGGAGCATAAAAAGTTAGAAATGCAACTTAAAGCACTAAAACGTGATGAGAGCATCAGGTACTCTTACACTATAGTACAACTTGAATGTCTGGTATTCTATGATGCATTACATGCAGAAAATCACATAATTTAAGTGTTTGACAACAAAATGCACTTTTGGACTCTGTTAAGGCTGAAAAGTCTTTTCGGAGCATAAAAAGTTAGAAATGCACTTTAAAGCAGTAAAACGTAATGAGAGCATCAGGTACTCTTATATTACAATGAAACTTGAATGTCTGGTATTCTATGATGCATTAAATGCAGGAAATCATATAATCTAAGTGTTTGACAACAAAATGCACTTTTGACTCTGTTGAGGCTGAAACGTCTTTTTGGAGCATAAAAGTTGGAAATGCACTTTAAAGCAGTAAAACGTAATGAGAGCATCAGGTACTCTTATATTACAATGAAACTTGAATGTCTGGTATTCTATGATGCATAACATGTAGGAAATCATAGAATCTAAGTGTTTGACAACAAAATGCACTTTTGGACTCTGTTAAGGCTGAAAAGTCTTTTCGGAGCATAAAAAGTTAGAAATGCAACTTAAAGGTCTAAAACGTGATGAGAGCATCAGGTACTCTTACACTATAGTACAACTTGAATGTCTGGTATTATATGATGCATTAAATGCAGGAAATCATATAATCTAAGTGTTTAAAAACAAAATGCACTTTTGGACTCTGTTAAGGCTGAAAAGTCTTTTCGGAGCATAAAAAGTTAGAAATGCAACTTAAAGCACTAAAACGTGATGAGAGCATCAGGTGCTCTTACACTATAGTACAACTTGAATGTCTGGTATTCTATGATGCATTAAATGCAGGAAATCATATAATCTAAGTGTTTGACAACAAAATGCACTTTTGGACTCTGTTAAGGCTGAAAAGTCTTTTCGGAGCATAAAAAGTTAGAAATGCAACTTAAAAGTCTAAAACGTGATGAGAGCATCAGGTACTCTTACACTATAGTACAACTTGAATGTCTGGTATTCTATGATGCATTACATGCAGAAAATCAAAGAATCTAAGTGTTTGACAACAAAATGCACTTTTGGACTCTGTTAAGTCTGAAAAGTCTTTTCAGGGCATAAAAAGTTAGAAATGCACTTTAAAGCAGTAAAACGTAATGAGAGCATCAGGTACTCTTATATTACAATGAAACTTGAATGTCTGGTATTCTATGATGCATTACATGTAGGAAATCATAGAATCTAAGTGTTTGACAACAAAATGCACTTTTGGACTCTGTTGAGGCTGAAACGTCTTTTCGGAGCATAAAAGTTGGAAATGCACTTTAAAGCAGTAAAACGTAATGAGAGCATCAGGTACTCTTATATTACAATGAAACTTGAATGTCTGGTATTCTATGATGCATTACATGTAGGAAATCATAGAATCTAAGTGTTTGACAACAAAATGCACTTTTGGACTCTGTTAAGGCTGAAAAGTCTTTTCGGAGCATAAAAAGTTAGAAATGCAACTTAAAGCACTAAAACATGATGAGAGCATCAGGTACTCTTATACTATAGTACAACTTGAATGTCTGGTATTCTATGATGCATTACATGCAGAAAATCAAAGAATCTAAGTGTTTGACAACAAAATGCACTTTTGGACTCTGTTAAGTCTGAAAAGTCTTTTCAGGGCATAAAAAGTTAGAAATGCACTTTAAAGCAGTAAAACGTAATGAGAGCATCAGGTACTCTTATATTACAATGAAACTTGAATGTCTGGTATTCTATGATGCATTACATGTAGGAAATCATAGAATCTAAGTGTTTGACAACAAAATGCACTTTTGGACTCTGTTAAGTCTGAAAAGTCTTTTCGGAGCATAAAAAGTTAGAAATGCAACTTAAAGCACTAAAACGTGATGAGAGCATCAGGTACTCTTATACTATAGTACAACTTGAATGTCTGGTATTCTATGATGCATTACATGCAGAAAATCAAAGAATCTAAGTGTTTGACAACAAAATGCACTTTTGGACTCTGTTAAGGCTGAAAAGTCTTTTCGGAGCATAAAAAGTTAGAAATGCAACTTAAAGCAGTAAAACGTGATGAGAGCATCAGGTACTCTTATACTATAGTACAACTTGAATGTCTGGTATTCTATTATGCATTACATGCAGAAAATCACATAATCTAAGTGTTTAAAAACAAAATGCACTTTTGGACTCTGTTAAGGCTGAAAAGTCTTTTCGGAGCATAAAAAGTTAGAAATGCAACTTAAAGGTCTAAAACGTGATAAGAGCATCAGGTGCTCTTACATTATAGTACAACTTGAATGTCTGGTATTCTATGATGCATTAAATGCAGGAAATAATATAATCTAAGTGTTTAAAAACAAAATGCACTTTTGGACTCTGTTAAGGCTGAAAAGTCTTTTCGGAGCATAAAAAGTTAGAAATGCAACTTAAAGCACTAAAACGTGATGAGAGCATCAGGTACTCTTATACTATAGTACAACTTGAATGTCTGGTATTCTATGATGCATTAAATGCAGGAAATCATATAATCTAAGTGTTTAACAACAAAATGCACTTTTGACTCTGTTGAGGCTGAAACGTCTTTTCGGAGCATAAAAGTTGGAAATGCACTTTAAAGCAGTAAAACGTAATGAGAGCATCAGGTACTCTTATATTACAATGAAACTTGAATGTCTGGTATTCTATGATGCATTACATGTAGGAAATCATAGAATCTAAGTGTTTGACAACAAAATGCACTTTTGGACTCTGTTAAGTCTGAAAAGTCTTTTCGGAGCATAAAAAGTTAGAAATGCAACTTAAAGGTCTAAAACGTGATGATAGCATCAGGTACTCTTACACTATAGTACAACTTGAATGTATGGTATTCTATGATGCATTACATGCAGGAAATCATATAATCTAAGTGTTTAAAAACAAAATGCACTTTTGGACTCTGTTGAGGCTGAAAAGTCTTTTCGGAGCATAAAAAGTTAGAAATGCAACTTAAAGCACTAAAACGTGATGAGAGCATCAGGTACTCTTACACTATAGTACAACTTGAATGTCTGGTATTCTATGATGCATTACATGCAGAAAATCACATAATTTAAGTGTTTGACAACAAAATGCACTTTTGGACTCTGTTAAGGCTGAAAAGTCTTTTCGGAGCATAAAAAGTTAGAAATGCACTTTAAAGCAGTAAAACGTAATGAGAGCATCAGGTACTCTTATATTACAATGAAACTTGAATGTCTGGTATTCTATGATGCATTAAATGCAGGAAATCATATAATCTAAGTGTTTGACAACAAAATGCACTTTTGGACTCTGTTAAGGCTGAAACGTCTTTTCGGAGCATACAAGTTGGAAATGCACTTTAAAGCAGTAAAACGTAATGAGAGCATCAGGTACTCTTATATTACAATGAAACTTGAATGTCTGGTATTCTATGATGCATTACATGTAGGAAATCATAGAATCTAAGTGTTTGACAACAAAATGCACTTTCGGACTCTGTTAAGTCTGAAAAGTCTTTTCGGAGCATAAAAAGTTAGAAATGCAACTTAAAGGTCTAAAACGTGATGAGAGCATCAGGTACTCTTACACTATAGTACAACTTGAATGTCTGGTATTCTATGATGCATTACATGCAGAAAATCAAAGAATCTAAGTGTTTGACAACAAAATGCACTTTTGGACTCTGTTAAGTCTGAAAAGTATTTTCAGGGCATAAAAAGTTAGAAATGCACTTTAAAGCAGTAAAACGTAATGAGAGCATCAGGTACTCTTATATTACAATGAAACTTGAATGTCTGGTATTCTATGATGCATTACATGTAGGAAATCATAGAATCTAAGTGTTTGACAACAAAATGCACTTTTGGACTCTGTTGAGGCTGAAACGTCTTTTCGGAGCATAAAAGTTGGAAATGCACTTTAAAGCAGTAACACGTAATGAGAGCATCAGGTACTCTTATATTACAATGAAACTTGAATGTCTGGTATTCTATGATGCATTACATGTAGGAAATCATAGAATCTAAGTGTTTGACAACAAAATGCACTTTTGGACTCTGTTAAGGCTGAAAAGTCTTTTCGGAGCATAACAAGTTAGAAATGCAACTTAAAGCACTAAAACATGATGAGAGCATCAGGTACTCTTATACTATAGTACAACTTGAATGTCTGGTATTCTATGATGCATTACATGCAGAAAATCAAAGAATCTAAGTGTTTGACAACAAAATGCACTTTTGGACTCTGTTAAGTCTGAAAAGTCTTTTCAGGGCATAAAAAGTTAGAAATGCACTTTAAAGCAGTAAAACGTAATGAGAGCATCAGGTACTCTTATATTACAATGAAACTTGAATGTCTGGTATTCTATGATGCATTACATGTAGGAAATCATAGAATCTAAGTGTTTGACAACAAAATGCACTTTTGGACTCTGTTAAGTCTGAAAAGTCTTTTCGGAGCATAAAAAGTTAGAAATGCAACTTAAAGCACTAAAACGTGATGAGAGCATCAGGTACTCTTATACTATAGTACAACTTGAATGTCTGGTATTCTATGATGCATTACATGCAGAAAATCAAAGAATCTAAGTGTTTGACAACAAAATGCACTTTTGGACTCTGTTAAGGCTGAAAAGTCTTTTCGGAGCATAAAAAGTTAGAAATGCAACTTAAAGCAGTAAAACGTGATGAGAGCATCAGGTACTCTTATACTATAGTACAACTTGAATGTCTGGTATTCTATTATGCATTACATGCAGAAAATCACATAATCTAAGTGTTTAAAAACAAAATGCACTTTTGGACTCTGTTAAGGCTGAAAAGTCTTTTCGGAGCATAAAAAGTTAGAAATGCAACTTAAAGGTCTAAAACGTGATAAGAGCATCAGGTGCTCTTACATTATAGTACAACTTGAATGTCTGGTATTCTATGATGCATTAAATGCAGGAAATAATATAATCTAAGTGTTTAAAAACAAAATGCACTTTTGGACTCTGTTAAGGCTGAAAAGTCTTTTCGGAGCATAAAAAGTTAGAAATGCAACTTAAAGCACTAAAACGTGATGAGAGCATCAGGTACTCTTATACTATAGTACAACTTGAATGTCTGGTATTCTATGATGCATTACATGCAGGAAATCATATAATCTAAGTGTTTGACAACAAAATGCACTTTTGACTCTGTTGAGGCTGAAACGTCTTTTCGGAGCATAAAAGTTGGAAATGCACTTTAAAGCAGTAAAACGTAATGAGAGCATCAGGTACTCTTATATTACAATGAAACTTGAATGTCTGGTATTCTATGATGCATTACATGTAGGAAATCATAGAATCTAAGTGTTTGACAACAAAATGCACTTTTGGACTCTGTTAAGTCTGAAAAGTCTTTTCGGAGCATAAAAAGTTAGAAATGCAACTTAAAGGTCTAAAACGTGATGATAGCATCAGGTACTCTTACACTATAGTACAACTTGAATGTATGGTATTCTATGATGCATTACATGCAGGAAATCATATAATCTAAGTGTTTAAAAACAAAATGCACTTTTGGACTCTGTTGAGGCTGAAAAGTCTTTTCGGAGCATAAAAAGTTAGAAATGCAACTTAAAGCACTAAAACGTGATGAGAGCATCAGGTACTCTTACACTATAGTACAACTTGAATGTCTGGTATTCTATGATGCATTACATGCAGAAAATCACATAATTTAAGTGTTTGACAACAAAATGCACTTTTGGACTCTGTTAAGGCTGAAAAGTCTTTTCGGAGCATAAAAAGTTAGAAATGCACTTTAAAGCAGTAAAACGTAATGAGAGCATCAGGTACTCTTATATTACAATGAAACTTGAATGTCTGGTATTCTATGATGCATTAAATGCAGGAAATCATATAATCTAAGTGTTTGACAACAAAATGCACTTTTGGACTCTGTTAAGGCTGAAACGTCTTTTCGGAGCATACAAGTTGGAAATGCACTTTAAAGCAGTAAAACGTAATGAGAGCATCAGGTACTCTTATATTACAATGAAACTTGAATGTCTGGTATTCTATGATGCATTACATGTAGGAAATCATAGAATCTAAGTGTTTGACAACAAAATGCACTTTCGGACTCTGTTAAGTCTGAAAAGTCTTTTCGGAGCATAAAAAGTTAGAAATGCAACTTAAAGGTCTAAAACGTGATGAGAGCATCAGGTACTCTTACACTATAGTACAACTTGAATGTCTGGTATTATATGATGCATTAAATGCAGGAAATCATATAATCTAAGTGTTTAAAAACAAAATGCACTTTTGTACTCTGTTAAGGCTGAAAAGTCTTTTCGGAGCATAAAAAGTTAGAAATGCAACTTAAAGCACTAAAACGTGATGAGAGCATCAGGTACTCTTACACTATAGTACAACTTGAATGTCTGGTATTCTATGATGCATTAAATGCAGGAAATCATATAATCTAAGTGTTTGACAACAAAATGCACTTTTGGACTCTGTTAAGGCTGAAAAGTCTTTTCGGAGCATAAAAAGTTAGAAATGCAACTTAAAAGTCTAAAACGTGATGAGAGCATCAGGTACTCTTACACTATAGTACAACTTGAATGTCTGGTATTCTATGATGCATTACATGCAGAAAATCAAAGAATCTAAGTGTTTGACAACAAAATGCACTTTTGGACTCTGTTAAGTCTGAAAAGTCTTTTCAGGGCATAAAAAGTTAGAAATGCACTTTAAAGCAGTAAAACGTAATGAGAGCATCAGGTACTCTTATATTACAATGAAACTTGAATGTCTGGTATTCTATGATGCATTACATGTAGGAAATCATAGAATCTAAGTGTTTGACAACAAAATGCACTTTTGGACTCTGTTGAGGCTGAAACGTCTTTTCGGAGCATAAAAGTTGGAAATGCACTTTAAAGCAGTAAAACGTAATGAGAGCATCAGGTACTCTTATATTACAATGAAACTTGAATGTCTGGTATTCTATGATGCATTACATGTAGGAAATCATAGAATCTAAGTGTTTGACAACAAAATGCACTTTTGGACTCTGTTAAGGCTGAAAAGTCTTTTCGGAGCATAAAAAGTTAGAAATGCAACTTAAAGCACTAAAACATGATGAGAGCATCAGGTACTCTTATACTATAGTACAACTTGAATGTCTGGTATTCTATGATGCATTACATGCAGAAAATCAAAGAATCTAAGTGTTTGACAACAAAATGCACTTTTGGACTCTGTTAAGTCTGAAAAGTCTTTTCAGGGCATAAAAAGTTAGAAATGCACTTTAAAGCAGTAAAACGTAATGAGAGCATCAGGTACTCTTATATTACAATGAAACTTGAATGTCTGGTATTCTATGATGTATTACATGTAGGAAATCATAGAATCTAAGTGTTTGACAACAAAATGCACTTTTGGACTCTGTTAAGTCTGAAAAGTCTTTTCGGAGCATAAAAAGTTAGAAATGCAACTTAAAAGTCTAAAACGTGATGAGAGCATCAGGTACTCTTACACTATAGTACAACTTGAATGTCTGGTATTCTATGATGCATTACATGCAGAAAATCAAAGAATCTAAGTGTTTGACAACAAAATGCACTTTTGGACTCTGTTAAGTCTGAAAAGTCTTTTCAGGGCATAAAAAGTTAGAAATGCACTTTAAAGCAGTAAAACGTAATGAGAGCATCAGGTACTCTTATATTACAATGAAACTTGAATGTCTGGTATTCTATGATGCATTACATGTAGGAAATCATAGAATCTAAGTGTTTGACAACAAAATGCACTTTTGGACTCTGTTGAGGCTGAAACGTCTTTTCGGAGCATAAAAGTTGGAAATGCACTTTAAAGCAGTAAAACGTAATGAGAGCATCAGGTACTCTTATATTACAATGAAACTTGAATGTCTGGTATTCTATGATGCATTACATGTAGGAAATCATAGAATCTAAGTGTTTGACAACAAAATGCACTTTTGGACTCTGTTAAGGCTGAAAAGTCTTTTCGGAGCAGAAAAAGTTAGAAATGCAACTTAAAGCACTAAAACATGATGAGAGCATCAGGTACTCTTATACTATAGTACAATTTGAATGTCTGGTATTCTATGATGCATTACATGCAGAAAATCAAAGAATCTAAGTGTTTAAAAACAAAATGCACTTTTGGACTCTGTTAAGGCTGAAAAGTCTTTTCGGAGCATAAAAAGTTAGAAATGCAACTTAAAGCACTAAAACGTGATGAGAGCATCAGGTACTCTTATACTATAGTACAACTTGAATGTCTGGTATTCTATGATGCATTACATGCAGAAAATCAAAGAATCTAAGTGTTTGACAACAAAATGCACTTTTGGACTCTGTTAAGTCTGAAAAGTCTTTTCGGGTCATAAAAAGTTAGAAATGCACTTTAAAGCAGTACAACGTAATGAGAGCATCAGGTACTCTTATATTACAATGAAACTTGAATGTCTGGTATTCTATGATGCATTACATGTAGGAAATCATAGAATCTAAGTGTTTGACAACAAAATGCACTTTTGGACTCTGTTGAGGCTGAAACGTCTTTTCGGAGCATAAAAGTTGGAAATGCACTTTAAAGCAGTAAAACGTAATGAGAGCATCAGGTACTCTTATATTACAATGAAACTTGAATGTCTGGTATTCTATGATGCATTACATGTAGGAAATCATAGAATCTAAGTGTTTGACAACAAAATGCACTTTTGGACTCTGTTAAGGCTGAAAAGTCTTTTCGGAGCAGAAAAAGTTAGAAATGCAACTTAAAGCACTAAAACATGATGAGAGCATCAGGTACTCTTATACTATAGTACAATTTGAATGTCTGGTATTCTATGATGCATTACATGCAGAAAATCAAAGAATCTAAGTGTTTAAAAACAAAATGCACTTTTGGACTCTGTTAAGGCTGAAAAGTCTTTTCGGAGCATAAAAAGTTAGAAATGCAACTTAAAGCACTAAAACGTGATGAGAGCATCAGGTACTCTTATACTATAGTACAACTTGAATGTCTGGTATTCTATGATGCATTACATGCAGAAAATCAAAGAATCTAAGTGTTTGACAACAAAATGCACTTTTGGACTCTGTTAAGTCTGAAAAGTCTTTTCGGGTCATAAAAAGTTAGAAATGCACTTTAAAGCAGTAAAACGTAATGAGAGCATCAGGTACTCTTATATTACAATGAAACTTGAATGTTTGGTATTCTATGATGCATTACATGTAGGAAATCATAGAATCTAAGTGTTTGACAACAAAATGCACTTTTGGACTCTGTTAAGGCTGAAAAGTCTTTTCGGAGCATAAAAAGTTAGAAATGCAACTTAAAGGTCTAAAACGTGATAAGAGCATCAGGTACTCTTACACTATAGTACAACTTGAATGTCTGGTATTCTATGATGCATTAAATGCAGGAAATAATATAATCTAAGTGTTTAAAAACAAAATGCACTTTTGGACTCTGTTGAGGCTGAAAAGTCTTTTCGGAGCATAAAAAGTTAGAAATGCAACTTAAAGCACTAAAACGTGATGAGAGCATCAGGTACTCTTATACTATAGTACAACTTGAATGTCTGGTATTCTATGATGCATTACATGCAGAAAATCAAAGAATCTAAGTGTTTGACAACAAAATGCACTTTTGGACTCTGTTAAGTCTGAAAAGTCTTTTCAGGGCATAAAAAGTTAGAAATGCACTTTAAAGCAGTAAAACGTAATGAGAGCATCAGGTACTCTTATATTACAATGAAACTTGAATGTCTGGTATTCTATGATGCATTACATGTAGGAAATCATAGAATCTAAGTGTTTGACAACAAAATGCACTTTTGGACTCTGTTGAGGCTGAAACGTCTTTTCGGAGCATAAAAGTTGGAAATGCACTTTAAAGCAGTAAAACGTAATGAGAGCATCAGGTACTCTTATATTACAATGAAACTTGAATGTCTGGTATTCTATGATGCATTACATGTAGGAAATCATAGAATCTAAGTGTTTGACAACAAAATGCACTTTTGGACTCTGTTAAGGCTGAAAAGTCTTTTCGGAGCATAAAAAGTTAGAAATGCAACTTAAAGCACTAAAACATGATGAGAGCATCAGGTACTCTTATACTATAGTACAACTTGAATGTCTGGTATTCTATGATGCATTACATGCAGAAAATCAAAGAATCTAAGTGTTTGACAACAAAATGCACTTTTGGACTCTGTTAAGTCTGAAAAGTCTTTTCAGGGCATAAAAAGTTAGAAATGCACTTTAAAGCAGTAAAACGTAATGAGAGCATCAGGTACTCTTATATTACAATGAAACTTGAATGTCTGGTATTCTATGATGCATTACATGTAGGAAATCATAGAATCTAAGTGTTTGACAACAAAATGCACTTTTGGACTCTGTTAAGTCTGAAAAGTCTTTTCGGAGCATAAAAAGTTAGAAATGCAACTTAAAAGTCTAAAACGTGATGAGAGCATCAGGTACTCTTACACTATAGTACAACTTGAATGTCTGGTATTCTATGATGCATTACATGCAGAAAATCAAAGAATCTAAGTGTTTGACAACAAAATGCACTTTTGGACTCTGTTAAGTCTGAAAAGTCTTTTCAGGGCATAAAAAGTTAGAAATGCACTTTAAAGCAGTAAAACGTAATGAGAGCATCAGGTACTCTTATATTACAATGAAACTTGAATGTCTGGTATTCTATGATGCATTACATGTAGGAAATCATAGAATCTAAGTGTTTGACAACAAAATGCACTTTTGGACTCTGTTGAGGCTGAAACGTCTTTTCGGAGCATAAAAGTTGGGAATGCACTTTAAAGCAGTAAAACGTAATGAGAGCATCAGGTACTCTTATATTACAATGAAACTTGAATGTCTGGTATTCTATGATGCATTACATGTAGGAAATCATAGAATCTAAGTGTTTGACAACAAAATGCACTTTTGGACTCTGTTAAGGCTGAAAAGTCTTTTCGGAGCAGAAAAAGTTAGAAATGCAACTTAAAGCACTAAAACATGATGAGAGCATCAGGTACTCTTATACTATAGTACAACTTGAATGTCTGGTATTCTATGATGCATTACATGCAGAAAATCAAAGAATCTAAGTGTTTAAAAACAAAATGCACTTTTGGACTCTGTTAAGGCTGAAAAGTCTTTTCGGAGCATAAAAAGTTAGAAATGCAACTTAAAGCACTAAAACGTGATGAGAGCATCAGGTACTCTTATACTATAGTACAACTTGAATGTCTGGTATTCTATGATGCATTACATGCAGAAAATCAAAGAATCTAAGTGTTTGACAACAAAATGCACTTTTGGACTCTGTTAAGTCTGAAAAGTCTTTTCGGGTCATAAAAAGTTAGAAATGCACTTTAAAGCAGTAAAACGTAATGAGAGCATCAGGTACTCTTATATTACAATGAAACTTGAATGTTTGGTATTCTATGATGCATTACATGTAGGAAATCATAGAATCTAAGTGTTTGACAACAAAATGCACTTTTGGACTCTGTTAAGGCTGAAAAGTCTTTTCGGAGCATAAAAAGTTAGAAATGCAACTTAAAGGTCTAAAACGTGATAAGAGCATCAGGTACTCTTACACTATAGTACAACTTGAATGTCTGGTATTCTATGATGCATTACATGCAGAAAATCAAAGAATCTAAGTGTTTGACAACAAAATGCACTTTTGGACTCTGTTAAGTCTGAAAAGTCTTTTCGGGTCATAAAAAGTTAGAAATGCACTTTAAAGCAGTAAAACGTAATGAGAGCATCAGGTACTCTTATATTACAATGAAACTTGAATGTTTGGTATTCTATGATGCATTACATGTAGGAAATCATAGAATCTAAGTGTTTGACAACAAAATGCACTTTTGGACTCTGTTAAGGCTGAAAAGTCTTTTCGGAGCATAAAAAGTTAGAAATGCAACTTAAAGGTCTAAAACGTGATAAGAGCATCAGGTACTCTTACACTATAGTACAACTTGAATGTCTGGTATTCTATGATGCATTAAATGCAGGAAATAATATAATCTAAGTGTTTAAAAACAAAATGCACTTTTGGACTCTGTTGAGGCTGAAAAGTCTTTTCGGAGCATAAAAAGTTAGAAATGCAACTTAAAGCACTAAAACGTGATGAGAGCATCAGGCACTCTTATACTATAGTACAACTTGAATGTCTGGTATTCTATGATGCATTACATGCAGGAAATCATATAATCTAAGTGTTTGACAACAAAATGCACTTTTGACTCTGTTGAGGCTGAAACGTCTTTTCGGAGCATAAAAGTTGGAAATGCACTTTAAAGCAGTAAAACGTAATGAGAGCATCAGGTACTCTTATATTACAATGAAACTTGAATGTCTGGTATTCTATGATGCATTAAATGCAGGAAATCATATAATCTAAGTGTTTGACAACAAAATGCACTTTTGACTCTGTTGAGGCTGAAACGTCTTTTTGGAGCATAAAAGTTGGAAATGCAACTTAAAGCAGTAAAACGTAATGAGAGCATCAGGTACTCTTATATTACAATGAAACTTGAATGTCTGGTATTCTATGATGCATAACATGTAGGAAATCATAGAATCTAAGTGTTTGACAACAAAATGCACTTTTGGACTCTGTTAAGGCTGAAAAGTCTTTTCGGAGCATAAAAAGTTAGAAATGCAACTTAAAGCAATAAAACATGATGAGAGCATCAGGTACTCTTACACTATAGAACAACTTGAATGTCTGGTATTCTATGATGCATTACATGCAGAAAATCAAAGAATCTAAGTGTTTGACAACAAAATGCACTTTTGGACTCTGTTAAGTCTGAAAAGTCTTTTCGGGGCATAAAAAGTTAGAAATGCACTTTAAAGCAGTAAAACGTAATGAGAGCATCAGGTACTCTTATATTACAATGAAACTTGAATGTTTGGTATTCTATGATGCATTAAATGCAGGAAATCATATAATCTAAGTGTTTAAAAACAAAATGCACTTTTGGAAAATGTTGAGGCTGAAAAGTCTTTTCGGAGCATAAAAAGTTAGAAATGCAACTTAAAGGTCTAAAATGTGATGAGAGCATCAGGTACTCTTACACTATAGTACAACTTGAATGTCTGGTATTCTATGATGCATTAAATGCAGGAAATCATATAATCTAAGTGTTTAAAAACAAAATGCACTTTTGGACTCTGTTAAGGCTGAAAAGTCTTTTCGGAGCATAAAAAGTTAGAAATGCAACTTAAAGCACTAAAACGTGATGAGAGCATCAGGTACTCTTATACTATAGTACAACTTGAATGTCTGGTATTCTATGATGCATTACATGCAGAAAATCACATAATCTAAGTGTTTGACAACAAAATGCACTTTTGGACTCTGTTAAGGCTGAAACGTCTTTTCGGAGCATACAAGTTGGAAATGCACTTTAAAGCAGTAAAACGTAATGAGAGCATCAGGTACTCTTATATTACAATGAAACTTGAATGTCTGGTATTATATGATGCATTAAATGCAGGAAATCATATAATCTAAGTGTTTAAAAACAAAATGCACTTTTGGACTCTGTTGAGGCTGAAAAGTCTTTTCGGAGCATAAAAAGTTAGAAATGCAACATAAAGCACTAAAACGTGATGAGAGCATCAGGTACTCTTACACTATAGTACAACTTGAATGTCTGGTATTCTATGATGCATTAAATGCAGGAAATCATATAATCTAAGTGTTTGACAACAAAATGCACTTTTGGACTCTGTTAAGGCTGAAAAGTCTTTTCGGAGCATAAAAAGTTAGAAATGCAACTTAAAAGTCTAAAACGTGATGAGAGCATCAGGTACTCTTACACTATAGTACAACTTGAATGTCTGGTATTCTATGATGCATTACATGCAGAAAATCAAAGAATCTAAGTGTTTGACAACAAAATGCACTTTTGGACTCTGTTAAGTCTGAAAAGTCTTTTCAGGGCATAAAAAGTTAGAAATGCACTTTAAAGCAGTAAAACGTAATGAGAGCATCAGGTACTCTTATATTACAATGAAACTTGAATGTCTGGTATTCTATGATGCATTACATGTAGGAAATCATATAATCTAAGTGTTTGACAACAAAATGCACTTTTGGACTCTGTTGAGGCTGAAACGTCTTTTCGGAGCATAAAAGTTGGAAATGCACTTTAAAGCAGTAAAACGTAATGAGAGCATCAGGTACTCTTATATTACAATGAAACTTGAATGTCTGGTATTCTATGATGCATTACATGTAGGAAATCATAGAATCTAAGTGTTTGACAACAAAATGCACTTTTGGACTCTGTTAAGTCTGAAAAGTCTTTTCGGAGCATAAAAACGTGATGAGAGCATCAGGTACTCTTATACTATAGTACAACTTGAATGTCTGGTATTCTATGATGCATTACATGCAGAAAATCAAATAATCTAAGTGTTTGACAACAAAATGCACTTTTGGACTCTGTTAAGTCTGAAAAGTCTTTTCGGGTCATAAAAAGTTAGAAATGCACTTTAAAGCAGTAAAACGTAATGAGAGCATCAGGTACTCTTATATTACAATGAAACTTGAATGTCTGGTATTCTATGATGCATTACATGTAGGAAATCATATAATCTAAGTGTTTGACAACAAAATGCACTTTTGGACTCTGTTAAGTCTGAAAAGTCTTTTCGGAGCATAAAAACGTGATGAGAGCATCAGGTACTCTTATACTATAGTACAACTTGAATGTCTGGTATTCTATGATGCATTACATGCAGAAAATCAAATAATCTAAGTGTTTGACAACAAAATGCACTTTTGGACTCTGTTAAGGCTGAAAAGTCTTTTCGGGTCATAAAAAGTTAGAAATGCACTTTAAAGCAGTAAAACGTAATGAGAGCATCAGGTACTCTTATATTACAATGAAACTTGAATGTTTGGTATTCTATGATGCATTACATGTAGGAAATCATAGAATCTAAGTGTTTGACAACAAAATGCACTTTTGGACTCTGTTAAGTCTGAAAAGTCTTTTCGGAGCATAAAAAGTTAGAAATGCAACTTAAAGGTCTAACACGTGATAAGAGCATCAGGTACTCTTACACTATAGTACAACTTGAATGTCTGGTATTCTATGATGCATTACATGCAGGAAATCATATAATCTAAGTGTTTGACAACAAAATGCACTTTTGACTCTGTTGAGGCTGAAACGTCTTTTCGGAGCATAAAAGTTGGAAATGCACTTTAAAGCAGTAAAACGTAATGAGAGCATCAGGTACTCTTATATTACAATGAAACTTGAATGTCTGGTATTCTATGATGCATTACATGTAGGAAATCATAGAATCTAAGTGTTTGACAACAAAATGCACTTTTGGACTCTGTTAAGTCTGAAAAGTCTTTTCGGAGCATAAAAAGTTAGAAATGCAACTTAAAGGTCTAAAACGTGATGATAGCATCAGGTACTCTTACACTATAGTACAACTTGAATGTCTGGTATTCTATGATGCATTACATGCAGGAAATCATATAATCTAAGTGTTTAAAAACAAAATGCACTTTTGGACTCTGTTGAGGCTGAAAAGTCTTTTCGGAGCATAAAAAGTTAGAAATGCAACTTAAAGCACTAAAACGTGATGAGAGCATCAGGTACTCTTATACTATAGTACAACTTGAATGTCTGGTATTCTATGATGCATTACATGCAGGAAATCATATAATCTAAGTGTTTGACAACAAAATGCACTTTTGACTCTGTTGAGGCTGAAACGTCTTTTCGGAGCATAAAAGTTGGAAATGCACTTTAAAGCAGTAAAACGTAATGAGAGCATCAGGTACTCTTATATTACAATGAAACTTGAATGTCTGGTATTCTATGATGCATTACATGTAGGAAATCATAGAATCTAAGTGTTTGACAACAAAATGCACTTTTGGACTCTGTTAAGTCTGAAAAGTCTTTTCGGAGCATAAAAAGTTAGAAATGCAACTTAAAGGTCTAAAACGTGATGATAGCATCAGGTACTCTTACACTATAGTACAACTTGAATGTATGGTATTCTATGATGCATTACATGCAGGAAATCATATAATCTAAGTGTTTAAAAACAAAATGCACTTTTGGACTCTGTTGAGGCTGAAAAGTCTTTTCGGAGCATAAAAAGTTAGAAATGCAACTTAAAGCACTAAAACGTGATGAGAGCATCAGGTACTCTTACACTATAGTACAACTTGAATGTCTGGTATTCTATGATGCATTACATGCAGAAAATCACATAATCTAAGTGTTTGACAACAAAATGCACTTTTGGACTCTATTAAGGCTGAAAAGTCTTTTCGGAGCATAAAAAGTTAGAAATGCACTTTAAAGCAGTAAAACGTAATGAGAGCATCAGGTACTCTTATATTACAATGAAACTTGAATGTCTGGTATTCTATGATGCATTAAATGCAGGAAATCATATAATCTAAGTGTTTGACAACAAAATGCACTTTTGACTCTGTTGAGGCTGAAACGTCTTTTTGGAGCATAAAAGTTGGAAATGCAACTTAAAGCACTAAAACGTGATGAGAGCATCAGGTACTCTTACACTATAGTACAACTTGAATGTCTGGTATTCTATGATGCATTACATGCAGAAAATCAAAGAATCTAAGTGTTTGACAACAAAATGCACTTTTGGACTCTGTTAAGGCTGAAAAGTCTTTTCGGAGCATAAAAAGTTAGAAATGCACTTTAAAGCAGTAAAACGTAATGAGAGCATCAGGTACTCTTATATTACAATGAAACTTGAATGTCTGGTATTCTATGATGCATTAAATGCAGGAAATCATATAATCTAAGTGTTTAAAAACAAAATGCACTTTTGGACTCTGTTGAGGCTGAAAAGTCTTTTCGGAGCATAAAAAGTTAGAAATGCAACTTAAAGCACTAAAACGTGATGAGAGCATCAGGTACTCTTATACTATAGTACAACTTGAATGTCTGGTATTCTATGATGCATTACATGCAGAAAATCACATAATCTAAGTGTTTGACAACAAAATGCACTTTTGGACTCTGTTAAGGCTGAAGCGTCTTTTCGGAGCATACAAGTTGGAAATGCACTTTAAAGCAGTAAAACGTAATGAGAGCATCAGGTACTCTTATATTACAATGAAACTTGAATGTCTGGTATTCTATGATGCATTACATGTAGGAAATCATAGAATCTAAGTGTTTGACAACAAAATGCACTTTTGGACTCTGTTAAGTCTGAAAAGTCTTTTCGGGTCATAAAAAGTTAGAAATGCACTTTAAAGCAGTAAAACGTAATGAGAGCATCAGGTACTCTTATATTACAATGAAACTTGAATGTCTGGTATTCTATGATGCATTAAATGCAGGAAATCATATAATCTAAGTGTTTAAAAACAAAATGCACTTTTGGACTCTGTTGAGGCTGAAAAGTCTTTTCGGAGCATAAAAAGTTAGAAATGCAACTTAAAGGTCTAAAATGTGATGAGAGCATCAGGTACTCTTACACTATAGTACAACTTGAATGTCTGGTATTCTATGATGCATTAAATGCAGGAAATCATATAATCTAAGTGTTTAAAAACAAAATGCACTTTTGGACTCTGTTAAGGCTGAAAAGTCTTTTCGGAGCATAAAAAGTTAGAAATGCAACTTAAAGCACTAAAACGTGATGAGAGCATCAGGTACTCTTATACTATAGTACAACTTGAATGTCTGGTATTCTATGATGCATTACATGCAGAAAATCACATAATCTAAGTGTTTGACAACAAAATGCACTTTTGGACTCTGTTAAGGCTGAAACGTCTTTTCGGAGCATACAAGTTGGAAATGCACTTTAAAGCAGTAAAACGTAATGAGAGCATCAGGTACTCTTATATTACAATGAAACTTGAATGTCTGGTATTATATGATGCATTAAATGCAGGAAATCATATAATCTAAGTGTTTAAAAACAAAATGCACTTTTGGACTCTGTTAAGGCTGAAAAGTCTTTTCGGAGCATAAAAAGTTAGAAATGCAACTTAAAGCACTAAAACGTGATGAGAGCATCAGGTACTCTTACACTATAGTACAACTTGAATGTCTGGTATTCTATGATGCATTAAATGCAGGAAATCATATAATCTAAGTGTTTGACAACAAAATGCACTTTTGGACTCTGTTAAGGCTGAAAAGTCTTTTCGGAGCATAAAAAGTTAGAAATGCAACTTAAAAGTCTAAAACGTGATGAGAGCATCAGGTACTCTTACACTATAGTACAACTTGAATGTCTGGTATTCTATGATGCATTACATGCAGAAAATCAAAGAATCTAAGTGTTTGACAACAAAATGCACTTTTGGACTCTGTTAAGTCTGAAAAGTCTTTTCAGGGCATAAAAAGTTAGAAATGCACTTTAAAGCAGTAAAACGCAATGAGAGCATCAGGTACTCTTATATTACAATGAAACTTGAATGTCTGGTATTCTATGATGCATTAAATGCAGGAAATCATATAATCTAAGTGTTTAAAAACAAAATGCACTTTTGGACTCTGTTGAGGCTGAAAAGTCTTTTCGGAGCATAAAAAGTTAGAAATGCAACTTAAAGCACTAAAACGTGATGAGAGCATCAGGTACTCTTATATTACAATGAAACTTGAATGTCTGGTATTCTATGATGCATAACATGTAGGAAATCATAGAATCTAAGTGTTTGACAACAAAATGCACTTTTGACTCTGTTGAGGCTGAAACGTCTTTTTGGAGCATAAAAGTTGGAAATGCAACTTAAAGCACTAAAACGTGATGAGAGCATCAGGTACTCTTACACTATAGTACAACTTGAATGTCTGGTATTCTATGATGCATTACATGCAGAAAATCAAAGAATCTAAGTGTTTGACAACAAAATGCACTTTTGGACTGTGTTAAGTCTGAAAAGTCTTTTCGGGGCATAAAAAGTTAGAAATGCACTTTAAAGCAGTAAAACGTAATGAGAGCATCAGGTACTCTTATATTACAATGAAACTTGAATGTCTGGTATTCTATGATGCATTAAATGCAGGAAATCATATAATCTAAGTGTTTAAAAACAAAATGCACTTTTGGACTCTGTTGAGGCTGAAAAGTCTTTTCGGAGCATAAAAAGTTAGAAATGCAACTTAAAGCACTAAAACGTGATGAGAGCATCAGGTACTCTTATACTATAGTACAACTTGAATGTCTGGTATTCTATGATGCATTACATGCAGAAAATCACATAATCTAAGTGTTTGACAACAAAATGCACTTTTGGACTCTGTTAAGGCTGAAACGTCTTTTCGGAGCATACAAGTTGGAAATGCACTTTAAAGCAGTAAAACGTAATGAGAGCATCAGGTACTCTTATATTACAATGAAACTTGAATGTCTGGTATTCTATGATGCATAACATGTAGGAAATCATAGAATCTAAGTGTTTGACAACAAAATGCACTTTTGGACTCTGTTAAGGCTGAAAAGTCTTTTCGGAGCATAAAAAGTTAGAAATGCAACTTAAAGCAATAAAACATGATGAGAGCATCAGGTACTCTTACACTATAGTACAACTTGAATGTCTGGTATTCTATGATGCATTACATGCAGAAAATCAAAGAATCTAAGTGTTTGACAACAAAATGCACTTTTGGACTGTGTTAAGTCTGAAAAGTCTTTTCGGGGCATAAAAAGTTAGAAATGCACTTTAAAGCAGTAAAACGTAATGAGAGCATCAGGTACTCTTATATTACAATGAAACTTGAATGTCTGGTATTCTATGATGCATTAAATGCAGGAAATCATATAATCTAAGTGTTTAAAAACAAAATGCACTTTTGGACTCTGTTGAGGCTGAAAAGTCTTTTCGGAGCATAAAAAGTTAGAAATGCAACTTAAAGGTCTAAAATGTGATGAGAGCATCAGGTACTCTTACACTATAGTACAACTTGAATGTCTGGTATTCTATGATGCATTAAATGCAGGAAATCATATAATCTAAGTGTTTAAAAACAAAATGCACTTTTGGACTCTGTTAAGGCTGAAAAGTCTTTTCGGAGCATAAAAAGTTAGAAATGCAACTTAAAGCACTAAAACGTGATGAGAGCATCAGGTACTCTTATACTATAGTACAACTTGAATGTCTGGTATTCTATGATGCATTACATGCAGAAAATCACATAATCTAAGTGTTTGACAACAAAATGCACTTTTGGACTCTGTTAAGGCTGAAACGTCTTTTCGGAGCATACAAGTTGGAAATGCACTTTAAAGCAGTAAAACGTAATGAGAGCATCAGGTACTCTTATATTACAATGAAACTTGAATGTCTGGTATTATATGATGCATTAAATGCAGGAAATCATATAATCTAAGTGTTTAAAAACAAAATGCACTTTTGGACTCTGTTAAGGCTGAAAAGTCTTTTCGGAGCATAAAAAGTTAGAAATGCAACTTAAAGCACTAAAACGTGATGAGAGCATCAGGTACTCTTACACTATAGTACAACTTGAATGTCTGGTATTCTATGATGCATTAAATGCAGGAAATCATATAATCTAAGTGTTTGACAACAAAATGCACTTTTGGACTC
Source organism: Taurulus bubalis (assembly GCF_910589615.1). Classification (NCBI taxonomy): domain Eukaryota; kingdom Metazoa; phylum Chordata; class Actinopteri; order Perciformes; family Cottidae; genus Taurulus; species Taurulus bubalis. The sequence continues at coordinate 3,145,978 of NC_136607.1, read as the reverse complement.
TGTTAAGGCTGAAAAGTCTTTTCGGAGCATAAAAAGTTAGAAATGCAACTTAAAAGTCTAAAACGTGATGAGAGCATCAGGTACTCTTACACTATAGTACAACTTGAATGTCTGGTATTCTATGATGCATTACATGCAGAAAATCAAAGAATCTAAGTGTTTGACAACAAAATGCACTTTTGGACTCTGTTAAGTCTGAAAAGTCTTTTCAGGGCATAAAAAGTTAGAAATGCACTTTAAAGCAGTAAAACGCAATGAGAGCATCAGGTACTCTTATATTACAATGAAACTTGAATGTCTGGTATTCTATGATGCATTAAATGCAGGAAATCATATAATCTAAGTGTTTAAAAACAAAATGCACTTTTGGACTCTGTTGAGGCTGAAAAGTCTTTTCGGAGCATAAAAAGTTAGAAATGCAACTTAAAGCACTAAAACGTGATGAGAGCATCAGGTACTCTTATATTACAATGAAACTTGAATGTCTGGTATTCTATGATGCATAACATGTAGGAAATCATAGAATCTAAGTGTTTGACAACAAAATGCACTTTTGACTCTGTTGAGGCTGAAACGTCTTTTTGGAGCATAAAAGTTGGAAATGCAACTTAAAGCACTAAAACGTGATGAGAGCATCAGGTACTCTTACACTATAGTACAACTTGAATGTCTGGTATTCTATGATGCATTACATGCAGAAAATCAAAGAATCTAAGTGTTTGACAACAAAATGCACTTTTGGACTGTGTTAAGTCTGAAAAGTCTTTTCGGGGCATAAAAAGTTAGAAATGCACTTTAAAGCAGTAAAACGTAATGAGAGCATCAGGTACTCTTATATTACAATGAAACTTGAATGTCTGGTATTCTATGATGCATTAAATGCAGGAAATCATATAATCTAAGTGTTTAAAAACAAAATGCACTTTTGGACTCTGTTGAGGCTGAAAAGTCTTTTCGGAGCATAAAAAGTTAGAAATGCAACTTAAAGCACTAAAACGTGATGAGAGCATCAGGTACTCTTATACTATAGTACAACTTGAATGTCTGGTATTCTATGATGCATTACATGCAGAAAATCACATAATCTAAGTGTTTGACAACAAAATGCACTTTTGGACTCTGTTAAGGCTGAAACGTCTTTTCGGAGCATACAAGTTGGAAATGCACTTTAAAGCAGTAAAACGTAATGAGAGCATCAGGTACTCTTATATTACAATGAAACTTGAATGTCTGGTATTCTATGATGCATAACATGTAGGAAATCATAGAATCTAAGTGTTTGACAACAAAATGCACTTTTGGACTCTGTTAAGGCTGAAAAGTCTTTTCGGAGCATAAAAAGTTAGAAATGCAACTTAAAGCAATAAAACATGATGAGAGCATCAGGTACTCTTACACTATAGTACAACTTGAATGTCTGGTATTCTATGATGCATTACATGCAGAAAATCAAAGAATCTAAGTGTTTGACAACAAAATGCACTTTTGGACTGTGTTAAGTCTGAAAAGTCTTTTCGGGGCATAAAAAGTTAGAAATGCACTTTAAAGCAGTAAAACGTAATGAGAGCATCAGGTACTCTTATATTACAATGAAACTTGAATGTCTGGTATTCTATGATGCATTAAATGCAGGAAATCATATAATCTAAGTGTTTAAAAACAAAATGCACTTTTGGACTCTGTTGAGGCTGAAAAGTCTTTTCGGAGCATAAAAAGTTAGAAATGCAACTTAAAGGTCTAAAATGTGATGAGAGCATCAGGTACTCTTACACTATAGTACAACTTGAATGTCTGGTATTCTATGATGCATTAAATGCAGGAAATCATATAATCTAAGTGTTTAAAAACAAAATGCACTTTTGGACTCTGTTAAGGCTGAAAAGTCTTTTCGGAGCATAAAAAGTTAGAAATGCAACTTAAAGCACTAAAACGTGATGAGAGCATCAGGTACTCTTATACTATAGTACAACTTGAATGTCTGGTATTCTATGATGCATTACATGCAGGAAATCATATAATCTAAGTGTTTGACAACAAAATGCACTTTTGACTCTGTTGAGGCTGAAACGTCTTTTCGGAGCATAAAAGTTGGAAATGCACTTTAAAGCAGTAAAACGTAATGAGAGCATCAGGTACTCTTATATTACAATGAAACTTGAATGTCTGGTATTCTATGATGCATTACATGTAGGAAATCATAGAATCTAAGTGTTTGACAACAAAATGCACTTTTGGACTCTGTTAAGTCTGAAAAGTCTTTTCGGAGCATAAAAAGTTAGAAATGCAACTTAAAGGTCTAAAACGTGATGATAGCATCAGGTACTCTTACACTATAGTACAACTTGAATGTATGGTATTATATGATGCATTACATGCAGGAAATCATATAATCTAAGTGTTTAAAAACAAAATGCACTTTTGGACTCTGTTGAGGCTGAAAAGTCTTTTCGGAGCATAAAAAGTTAGAAATGCAACTTAAAGCACTAAAACGTGATGAGAGCATCAGGTACTCTTACACTATAGTACAACTTGAATGTCTGGTATTCTATGATGCATTACATGCAGAAAATCACATAATCTAAGTGTTTGACAACAAAATGCACTTTTGGACTCTGTTAAGGCTGAAAAGTCTTTTCGGAGCATAAAAAGTTAGAAATGCACTTTAAAGCAGTAAAACGTAATGAGAGCATCAGGTACTCTTATATTACAATGAAACTTGAATGTCTGGTATTCTATGATGCATTAAATGCAGGAAATCATATAATCTAAGTGTTTAAAAACAAAATGCACTTTTGGACTCTGTTGAGGCTGAAAAGTCTTTTCGGAGCATAAAAAGTTAGAAATGCAACTTAAAGCACTAAAACGTGATGAGAGCATCAGGTACTCTTACACTATAGAACAACTTGAATGTCTGGTATTCTATGATGCATTACATGCAGAAAATCAAAGAATCTAAGTGTTTGACAACAAAATGCACTTTTGGACTCTGTTAAGTCTGAAAAGTCTTTTCGGGGCATGAAAAGTTAGAAATGCACTTTAAAGCAGTAAAACGTAATGAGAGCATCAGGTACTCTTATATTACAATGAAACTTGAATGTTTGGTATTCTATGATGCATTAAATGCAGGAAACCATATAATCTAAGTGTTTGACAACAAAATGCACTTTTGACTCTGTTGAGGCTGAAACGTCTTTTTGGAGCATAAAAGTTGGAAATGCAACTTAAAGCACTAAAACGTGATGAGAGCATCAGGTACTCTTACACTATAGTACAACTTGAATGTCTGGTATTCTATGATGCATTACATGCAGAAAATCACATAATCTAAGTGTTTGACAACAAAATGCACTTTTGGACTCTGTTAAGGCTGAAAAGTCTTTTCGGAGCATAAAAAGTTAGAAATGCACTTTAAAGCAGTAAAACGTAATGAGAGCATCAGGTACTCTTATATTACAATGAAACTTGAATGTCTGGTATTCTATGATGCATTAAATGCAGGAAATCATATAATCTAAGTGTTTAAAAACAAAATGCACTTTTGGACTCTGTTGAGGCTGAAAAGTCTTTTCGGAGCATAAAAAGTTAGAAATGCAACTTAAAGCACTAAAACGTGATGAGAGCATCAGGTACTCTTACACTATAGAACAACTTGAATGTCTGGTATTCTATGATGCATTACATGCAGAAAATCAAAGAATCTAAGTGTTTGACAACAAAATGCACTTTTGGACTCTGTTAAGTCTGAAAAGTCTTTTCGGGGCATGAAAAGTTAGAAATGCACTTTAAAGCAGTAAAACGTAATGAGAGCATCAGGTACTCTTATATTACAATGAAACTTGAATGTTTGGTATTCTATGATGCATTAAATGCAGGAAACCATATAATCTAAGTGTTTGACAACAAAATGCACTTTTGACTCTGTTGAGGCTGAAACGTCTTTTTGGAGCATAAAAGTTGGAAATGCAACTTAAAGCACTAAAACGTGATGAGAGCATCAGGTACTCTTACACTATAGTACAACTTGAATGTCTGGTATTCTATGATGCATTACATGCAGAAAATCAAAGAATCTAAGTGGTTGACAACAAAATGCACTTTTGGACTGTGTTAAGTCTGAAAAGTCTTTTCGGGGCATAAAAAGTTAGAAATGCACTTTAAAGCAGTAAAACGTAATGAGAGCATCAGGTACTCTTATACTATAGTACAACTTGAATGTCTGGTATTCTATGATGCATTACATGCAGAAAATCACATAATCTAAGTGTTTGACAACAAAATGCACTTTTGGACTCTGTTAAGGCTGAAACGTCTTTTCGGAGCATACAAGTTGGAAATGCACTTTAAAGCAGTAAAACGTAATGAGAGCATCAGGTACTCTTATATTGCAATGAAACTTGAATGTCTGGTATTATATGATGCATTAAATGCAGGAAATCATGTAATCTAAGTGTTTAAAAACAAAATGCACTTTTGGACTCTGTTAAGGCTGAAAAGTCTTTTCGGAGCATAAAAAGTTAGAAATGCAACTTAAAGCACTAAAACGTGATGAGAGCATCAGGTACTCTTACACTATAGTACAACTTGAATGTCTGGTATTATATGATGCATTAAATGCAGGAAATCATATAATCTAAGTGTTTGACAACAAAATGCACTTTTGGACTCTGTTAAGGCTGAAAAGTCTTTTCGGAGCATAAAAAGTTAGAAATGCAACTTAAAAGTCTAAAACGTGATGAGAGCATCAGGTACTCTTACACTATAGTACAACTTGAATGTCTGGTATTCTATGATGCATTACATGCAGAAAATCAAAGAATCTAAGTGTTTGACAACAAAATGCACTTTTGGACTCTGTTAAGTCTGAAAAGTCTTTTCAGGGCATAAAAAGTTAGAAATGCACTTTAAAGCAGTAAAACGTAATGAGAGCATCAGGTACTCTTATATTACAATGAAACTTGAATGTCTGGTATTCTATGATGCATTACATGTAGGAAATCATAGAATCTAAGTGTTTGACAACAAAATGCACTTTTGGACTCTGTTGAGGCTGAAACGTCTTTTCGGAGCATAAAAGTTGGAAATGCACTTTAAAGCAGTAAAACGTAATGAGAGCATCAGGTACTCTTATATTACAATGAAACTTGAATGTCTGGTATTCTATGATGCATTACATGTAGGAAATCATAGAATCTAAGTGTTTGACAACAAAATGCACTTTTGGACTCTGTTAAGGCTGAAACGTCTTTTCGGAGCATACAAGTTGGAAATGCACTTTAAAGCAGTAAAACGTAATGAGAGCATCAGGTACTCTTATATTACAATGAAACTTGAATGTCTGGTATTATATGATGCATTAAATGCAGGAAATCATGTAATCTAAGTGTTTAAAAACAAAATGCACTTTTGGACTCTGTTAAGGCTGAAAAGTCTTTTCGGAGCATAAAAAGTTAGAAATGCAACTTAAAGCACTAAAACGTGATGAGAGCATCAGGTACTCTTACACTATAGTACAACTTGAATGTCTGGTATTATATGATGCATTAAATGCAGGAAATCATATAATCTAAGTGTTTGACAACAAAATGCACTTTTGGACTCTGTTAAGGCTGAAAAGTCTTTTCGGAGCATAAAAAGTTAGAAATGCAACTTAAAAGTCTAAAACGTGATGAGAGCATCAGGTACTCTTACACTATAGTACAACTTGAATGTCTGGTATTCTATGATGCATTACATGCAGAAAATCAAAGAATCTAAGTGTTTGACAACAAAATGCACTTTTGGACTCTGTTAAGTCTGAAAAGTCTTTTCAGGGCATAAAAAGTTAGAAATGCACTTTAAAGCAGTAAAACGTAATGAGAGCATCAGGTACTCTTATATTACAATGAAACTTGAATGTCTGGTATTCTATGATGCATTACATGTAGGAAATCATAGAATCTAAGTGTTTGACAACAAAATGCACTTTTGGACTCTGTTGAGGCTGAAACGTCTTTTCGGAGCATAAAAGTTGGAAATGCACTTTAAAGCAGTAAAACGTAATGAGAGCATCAGGTACTCTTATATTACAATGAAACTTGAATGTCTGGTATTCTATGATGCATTACATGTAGGAAATCATAGAATCTAAGTGTTTGACAACAAAATGCACTTTTGGACTCTGTTAAGTCTGAAAAGTCTTTTCGGAGCATAAAAACGAGATGAGAGCATCAGGTACTCTTATACTATAGTACAACTTGAATGTCTGGTTTTCTATGATGCATTACATGCAGAAAATCACATAATCTAAGTGTTTGACAACAAAATGCACTTTTGGACTCTGTTAAGTCTGAAAAGTCTTTTCGGGTCATAAAAAGTTAGAAATGCACTTTAAAGCAGTAAAACGTAATGAGAGCATCAGGTACTCTTATACTATAGTACAACTTGAATGTCTGGTATTCTATGATGCATTACATGCAGAAAATCACATAATCTAAGTGTTTAAAAACAAAATGCACTTTTGGACTCTGTTAAGGCTGAAAAGTCTTTTTGGAGCATAAAAAGTTAGAAATGCAACTTAAAGCAGTAAAACGTGATGAGAGCATCAGGTACTCTTATACTATAGGACAACTTGAATGTCTGGTATTCAATGATGCATTACATGCAGAAAATCAAAGAATCTAAGTGTTTGACAACAAAATGCACTTTTGGACTCTGTTAAGTCTGAAAAGTCTTTTCGGGTCATAAAAAGTTAGAAAAGCACTTTAAAGCAGTAAAACGTAATGAGAGCATCAGGTACTCTTATATTACAATGAAACTTGAATGTCTGGTATTCTATGATGCATTACATGTAGGAAATCATAGAATCTAAGTGTTTGACAACAAAATGCACTTTTGGACTCTGTTAAGTCTGAAAAGTCTTTTCGGAGCATAAAAAGTTAGAAATGCAACTTAAAGGTCTAAAACGTGATAAGAGCATCAGGTACTCTTACACTATAGTACAACTTGAATGTCTGGTATTCTATGATGCATTAAATGCAGGAAATCATATAATCTAAGTGTTTAAAAACAAAATGCACTTTTGGACTCTGTTAAGGCTGAAAAGTCTTTTCGGAGCATAAAAAGTTAGAAATGCAACTTAAAGCACTAAAACGTGATGAGAGCATCAGGTACTCTTATACTATAGTACAACTTGAATGTCTGGTATTCTATGATGCATTACATGCAGGAAATCATATAATCTAAGTGTTTGACAACAAAATGCACTTTTGGACTCTGTTAAGGCTGAAAAGTCTTTTCGGAGCATAAAAAGTTAGAAATGCACTTTAAAGCAGTAAAACGTAATGAGAGCATCAGGTACTCTTATATTACAATGAAACTTGAATGTCTGGTATTCTATGATGCATTACATGCAGAAAATCAAAGAATCTAAGTGTTTGACAACAAAATGCACTTTTGGACTCTGTTAAGTCTGAAAAGTCTTTTCGGAGCATAAAAAGTTAGAAATGCAACTTAAAGCACTAAAACGTGATGAGAGCATCAGGTACTCTTATACTATAGTACAACTTGAATGTCTGGTATTCTATGATGCATTACATGCAGAAAATCACATAATCTAAGTGTTTGACAACAAAATGCACTTTTGGACTCTGTTAAGTCTGAAAAGTCTTTTCGGGTCATAAAAAGTTAGAAATGCACTTTAAAGCAGTAAAACGTAATGAGAGCATCAGGTACTCTTATACTATAGTACAACTTGAATGTCTGGTATTCTATGATGCATTACATGCAGAAAATCACATAATCTAAGTGTTTAAAAACAAAATGCACTTTTGGACTCTGTTAAGGCTGAAAAGTCTTTTCGGAGCATAAAAAGTTAGAAATGCAACTTAAAGCACTAAAACGTGATGAGAGCATCAGGTACTCTTATACTATAGTACAACTTGAATGTCTGGTATTCTATGATGCATTACATGCAGGAAATCATATAATCTAAGTGTTTGACAACAAAATGCACTTTTGACTCTGTTGAGGCTGAAACGTCTTTTCGGAGCATAAAAGTTGGAAATGCACTTTAAAGCAGTAAAACGTAATGAGAGCATCAGGTACTCTTATATTACAATGAAACTTGAATGTCTGGTATTCTATGATGCATTACATGTAGGAAATCATAGAATCTAAGTGTTTGACAACAAAATGCACTTTTGGACTCTGTTAAGTCTGAAAAGTCTTTTCGGAGCATAAAAAGTTAGAAATGTACCTTAAAGGTCTAAAACGTGATGATAGCATCAGGTACTCTTACACTATAGTACAACTTAAATGTCTGGTATTCTATGATGCATTACATGCAGGAAATCATATAATCTAAGTGTTTAAAAACAAAATGCACTTTTGGACTCTGTTGAGGCTGAAAAGTCTTTTCGGAGCATAAAAAGTTAGAAATGCAACTTAAAGCACTAAAACGTGATGAGAGCATCAGGTACTCTTACACTATAGTACAACTTGAATGTCTGGTATTCTATGATGCATTACATGCAGAAAATCACATAATCTAAGTGTTTGACAACAAAATGCACTTTTGGACTCTGTTAAGGCTGAAAAGTCTTTTCGGAGTATAAAAAGTTAGAAATGCACTTTAAAGCAGTAAAACATAATGAGAGCATCAGGTACTCTTATATTACAATGAAACTTGAATGTCTGGTATTCTATGATGCATTAAATGCAGGAAATCATATAATCTAAGTGTTTGACAACAAAATGCACTTTTGACTCTGTTGAGGCTGAAACGTCTTTTTGGAGCATAAAAGTTGGAAATGCACTTTAAAGCAGTACAACGTAATGAGAGCATCAGGTACTCTTATATTACAATGAAACTTGAATGTCTGGTATTCTATGATGCATTACATGCAGGAAATCATATAATCTAAGTGTTTAAAAACAAAATGCACTTTTGGACTCTGTTGAGGCTGAAAAGTCTTTTCGGAGCATAAAAAGTTAGAAATGCAACTTAAAGGTCTAAAACGTGATGAGAGCATCAGGTACTCTTACACTATAGTACAACTTGAATGTCTGGTATTCTATGATGCATTACATGCAGAAAATCACATAATCTAAGTGTTTGACAACAAAATGCACTTTTGGACTCTGTTAAGTCTGAAAAGTCTTTTCGGTTCATAAAAAGTTAGAAATGCACTTTAAAGCAGTAAAACGTAATGAGAGCATCAGGTACTCTTATACTATAGTACAACTTGAATGTCTGGTATTCTATGATGCATTACATGCAGAAAATCACATAATCTAAGTGTTTAAAAACAAAATGCACTTTTGGACTCTGTTAAGGCTGAAAAGTCTTTTCGGAGCATAAAAAGTTAGAAATGCAACTTAAAGCACTAAAACGTGATGAGAGCATCAGGTACTCTTATACTATAGTACAACTTGAATGTCTGGTATTCTATGATGCATTACATGCAGAAAATCACATAATCTAAGTGTTTAAAAACAAAATGCACTTTTGGACTCTGTTAAGGCTGAAAAGTCTTTTCGGAGCATAAAAAGTTAGAAATGCAACTTAAAGCAGTAAAACGTGATGAGAGCATCAGGTACTCTTATACTATAGTACAACTTGAATGTCTGGTATTCTATGATGCATTACATGCAGAAAATCACATAATCTAAGTGTTTAAAAACAAAATGCACTTTTGGACTCTGTTAAGGCTGAAAAGTCTTTTCGGAGCATAAAAAGTTAGAAATGCAACTTAAAGGTCTAAAATGTGATGAGAGCATCAGGTACTCTTACACTATAGTACAACTTGAATGTCTGGTATTCTATGATGCATTAAATGCAGGAAATCATATAATCTAAGTGTTTAAAAACAAAATGCACTTTTGGACTCTGTTAAGGCTGAAAAGTCTTTTCAGAGCATAAAAAGTTAGAAATGCAACTTAAAGCACTAAAACGTGATGAGAGCATCAGGTACTCTTATACTATAGTACAACTTGAATGTCTGGTATTCTATGATGCATTACATGCAGAAAATCAAAGAATCTAAGTGTTTGACAACAAAATGCACTTTTGGACTCTGTTAAGTCTGAAAAGTCTTTTCGGGTCATAAAAAGTTAGAAATGCACTTTAAAGCAGTAAAACGTAATGAGAGCATCAGGTACTCTTATATTACAATGAAACTTGAATGTCTGGTATTCTATGATGCATTACATGTAGGAAATCATAGAATCTAAGTGTTTGACAGCAAAATGCACTTTTGGACTCTGTTAAGGCTGAAAAGTCTTTTCGGAGCATAAAAAGTTAGAAATGCAACTTAAAGGTCTAAAATGTGATGAGAGCATCAGGTACTCTTACACTATAGTACAACTTGAATGTCTGGTATTCTATGATGCATTAAATGCAGGAAATCATATAATCTAAGTGTTTAAAAACAAAATGCACTTTTGGACTCTGTTAAGGCTGAAAAGTCTTTTCGGAGCATAAAAAGTTAGAAATGCAACTTAAAGCACTAAAACGTGATGAGAGCATCAGGTGCTCTTATACTATAGTACAACTTGAATGTCTGGTATTCTATGATGCATTACATGCAGAAAATCACATAATCTAAGTGTTTGACAACAAAATGCACTTTTGGACTCTGTTAAGGCTGAAAAGTCTTTTCGGAGTATAAAAAGTTAGAAATGCACTTTAAAGCAGTAAAACATAATGAGAGCATCAGGTACTCTTATATTACAATGAAACTTGAATGTCTGGTATTCTATGATGCATTAAATGCAGGAAATCATATAATCTAAGTGTTTGACAACAAAATGCACTTTTGACTCTGTTGAGGCTGAAACGTCTTTTTGGAGCATAAAAGTTGGAAATGCACTTTAAAGCAGTACAACGTAATGAGAGCATCAGGTACTCTTATATTACAATGAAACTTGAATGTCTGGTATTCTATGATGCATTACATGCAGGAAATCATATAATCTAAGTGTTTAAAAACAAAATGCACTTTTGGACTCTGTTGAGGCTGAAAAGTCTTTTCGGAGCATAAAAAGTTAGAAATGCAACTTAAAGGTCTAAAACGTGATGAGAGCATCAGGTACTCTTACACTATAGTACAACTTGAATGTCTGGTATTATATGATGCATTAAATGCAGGAAATCATATAATCTAAGTGTTTGACAACAAAATGCACTTTTGGACTCTGTTAAGGCTGAAAAGTCTTTTCGGAGCATAAAAAGTTAGAAATGCAACTTAAAAGTCTAAAACGTGATGAGAGCATCAGGTACTCTTACACTATAGTACAACTTGAATGTCTGGTATTCTATGATGCATTACATGCAGAAAATCAAAGAATCTAAGTGTTTGACAACAAAATGCACTTTTGGACTCTGTTAAGTCTGAAAAGTCTTTTCGGAGCATAAAAAGTTAGAAATGCAACTTAAAGCACTAAAACGTGATGAGAGCATCAGGTACTCTTATACTATAGTACAACTTGAATGTCTGGTATTCTATGATGCATTACATGCAGAAAATCACATAATCTAAGTGTTTGACAACAAAATGCACTTTTGGACTCTGTTAAGTCTGAAAAGTCTTTTTGGGTCATAAAAAGTTAGAAATGCACTTTAAAGCAGTAAAACGTAATGAGAGCATCAGGTACTCTTATACTATAGTACAACTTGAATGTCTGGTATTCTATGATGCATTACATGCAGAAAATCACATAATCTAAGTGTTTGACAACAAAATGCACTTTTGGACTCTGTTAAGGCTGAAACGTCTTTTCGGAGCATACAAGTTGGAAATGCACTTTAAAGCAGTAAAACGTAATGAGAGCATCAGGTACTCTTATATTACAATGAAACTTGAATGTCTGGTATTCTGTGATGCATTACATGTAGGAAATCATAGAATCTAAGTGTTTGACAACAAAATGCACTTTTGGACTCTGTTAAGTCTGAAAAGTCTTTTCGGAGCATAAAAAGTTAGAAATGCAACTTAAAGCACTAAAACGTGATGAGAGCATCAGGTACTCTTATACTATAGTACAACTTGAATGTCTGGTATTCTATGATGCATTACATGCAGAAAATCACATAATCTAAGTGTTTGACAACAAAATGCACTTTTGGACTCTGTTAAGGCTGAAACGTCTTTTCGGAGCATACAAGTTGGAAATGCACTTTAAAGCAGTAAAACGTAATGAGAGCATCAGGTACTCTTATATTACAATGAAACTTGAATGTCTGGTATTCTATGATGCATTACATGTAGGAAATCATAGAATCTAAGTGTTTGACAACAAAATGCACTTTTGGACTCTGTTAAGTCTGAAAAGTCTTTTCGGAGCATAAAAAGTTAGAAATGCACTTTAAAGCAGTAAAACGTAATGAGAGCATCAGGTACTCTTATACTATAGTACAACTTGAATGTCTGGTATTCTATGATGCATTACATGCAGAAAATCACATAATCTAAGTGTTTAAAAACAAAATGCACTTTTGGACTCTGTTAAGGCTGAAAAGTCTTTTCGGAGCATAAAAAGTTAGAAATGCAACTTAAAGCAGTAAAACGTGATGAGAGCATCAGGTACTCTTATATTACAATGAAACTTGAATGTCTGGTATTCTATGATGCATTACATGTAGGAAATCATAGAATCTAAGTGTTTGACAGCAAAATGCACTTTTGGACTCTGTTAAGGCTGAAACGTCTTTTCGGAGCATACAAGTTGGAAATGCACTTTAAAGCAGTAAAACGTAATGAAAGCATCAGGTACTCTTATATTACAATGAAACTTGAATGTCTGGTATTCTATGATGCATTACATGTAGGAAATCATAGAATCTAAGTGTTTGACAACAAAATGCACTTTTGGACTCTGTTAAGTCTGAAAAGTCTTTTCGGAGCATAAAAAGTTAGAAATGCAACTTAAAGCACTAAAACGTGATGAGAGCATCAGGTACTCTTATACTATAGTACAACTTGAATGTCTGGTATTCTATGATGCATTACATGCAGAAATTGACAACAAAATGCACTTTTGGACTCTGTTAAGGCTGAAACGTCTTTTCGGAGCATACAAGTTGGAAATGCACTTTAAAGCAGTAAAACGTAATGAGAGCATCAGGTACTCTTATATTACAATGAAACTTGAATGTCTGGTATTCTATGATGCATTACATGTAGGAAATCATAGAATCTAAGTGTTTGACAACAAAATGCACTTTTGGACTCTGTTAAGTCTGAAAAGTCTTTTCGGGGCATAAAAAGTTAGAAATGCACTTTAAAGCAGTAAAACGTAATGAGAGCATCAGGTACTCTTATATTACAATGAAACTTGAATGTCTGGTATTCTATGGTGCATTAAATGCAGGAAATCATATAATCTAAGTGTTTAAAAACAAAATGCACTTTTGGACTCTGTTCAGGCTGAAAAGTCTTTTCGGAGCATAAAAAGTTAGAAATGCAACTTAAAGCACTAAAACGTGATGAGAGCATCAGGTACTCTTACACTATAGTACAACTTGAATGTCTGGTATTCTATGATGCATTACATGCAGAAAATCACATAATCTAAGTGTTTAAAAACAAAATGCACTTTTGGACTCTGTTAAGGCTGAAAAGTCTTTTCGGAGCATAAAAAGTTAGAAATGCAACTTAAAGCAGTAAAACGTGATGAGAGCATCAGGTACTCTTATACTATAGTACAACTTGAATGTCTGGTATTCTATGATGCATTACATGCAGAAAATCACATAATCTAAGTGTTTAAAAACAAAATGCACTTTTGGACTCTGTTAAGGCTGAAAAGTCTTTTCGGAGCATAAAAAGTTAGAAATGCAACTTAAAGCACTAAAACGTGATGAGAGCATCAGGTACTCTTATATTACAATGAAACTTGAATGTCTGGTATTCTATGATGCATTAAATGCAGGAAATCATATAATCTAAGTGTTTGACAACAAAATGCACTTTTGACTCTGTTGAGGCTGAAACGTCTTTTTGGAGCATAAAAGTTGGAAATGCACTTTAAAGCAGTAAAACGTAATGAGAGCATCAGGTACTCTTATATTACAATGAAACTTGAATGTCTGGTATTCTATGATGCATAACATGTAGGAAGTCATAGAATCTAAGTGTTTGACAACAAAATGCACTTTTGGACTCTGTTAAGGCTGAAAAGTCTTTTCGGAGCATAAAAAGTTAGAAATGCAACTTAAAGCAATAAAACATGATGAGAGCATCAGGTACTCTTACACTATAGTACAACTTGAATGTCTGGTATTCTATGATGCATTACATGCAGAAAATCAAAGAATCTAAGTGTTTGACAACAAAATGCACTTTTGGACTCTGTTAAGTCTGAAAAGTTTTTTCGGGGCATAAAAAGTTAGAAATGCACTTTAAAGCAGTAAAACGTAATGAGAGCATCAGGTACTCTTATATTACAATGAAACTTGAATGTCTGGTATTCTATGATGCATAACATGTAAGAAGTCATAGAATCTAAGTGTTTGACAACAAAATGCACTTTTGGACTCTGTTAAGGCTGAAAAGTCTTTTCGGAGCATAAAAAGTTAGAAATGCAACTTAAAGCACTAAAACGTGATGAGAGCATCAGGTACTCTTACACTATAGTACAACTTGAATGTCTGGTATTCTATGATGCATTACATGCAGAAAATCACATAATCTAAGTGTTTGACAACAAAATGCACTTTTGGACTCTGTTAAGGCTGAAACGTCTTTTCGGAGCATACAAGTTAGAAATGCACTTTAAAGCAGTAAAACGTGATGAGAGCATCAGGTACTCTTACACTATAGTACAACTTGAATGTCTGGTATTCTATGATGCATTACATGCAGAAAATCAAAGAATCTAAGTGTTTGACAACAAAATGCACTTTTGGACTCTGTTAAGTCTGAAAAGTCTTTTCGGAGCATAAAAAGTTAGAAATGCAACTTAAAGCACTAAAACGTGATGAGAGCATCAGGTACTCTTACACTATAGTACAACTTGAATGTCTGGTATTCTATGATGCATTAAATGCAGGAAATCATATAATCTAAGTGTTTGACAACAAAATGCACTTTTGGACTCTGTTAAGGCTGAAAAGTCTTTTCGGAGCATAAAAAGTTAGAAATGCAACTTAAAAGTCTAAAACGTGATGAGAGCATCAGGTACTCTTACACTATAGTACAACTTGAATGTCTGGTATTCTATGATGCATTACATGCAGAAAATCAAAGAATCTAAGTGTTTGACAACAAAATGCACTTTTGGACTCTGTTAAGTCTGAAAAGTCTTTTCGGAGCATAAAAAGTTAGAAATGCAACTTAAAGCACTAAAACGTGATGAGCGCATCAGGTACTCTTACACTATAGTACAACTTGAATGTCTGGTATTCTATGATGCATTAAATGCAGGAAATCATATAATCTAAGTGTTTGACAACAAAATGCACTTTTGACTCTGTTGAGGCTGAAACGTCTTTTTGGAGCATAAAAGTTGGAAATGCACTTTAAAGCAGTAAAACGTAATGAGAGCATCAGGTACTCTTATATTACAATGAAACTTGAATGTCTGGTATTCTATGATGCATAACATGTAGGAAGTCATAGAATCTAAGTGTTTGACAACAAAATGCACTTTTGGACTCTGTTAAGGCTGAAAAGTCTTTTCGGAGCATAAAAAGTTAGAAATGCAACTTAAAGCAATAAAACATGATGAGAGCATCAGGTACTCTTACACTATAGTACAACTTGAATGTCTGGTATTCTATGATGCATTACATGCAGAAAATCAAAGAATCTAAGTGTTTGACAACAAAATGCACTTTTGGACTCTGTTAAGTCTGAAAAGTCTTTTCGGGGCATAAAAAGTTAGAAATGCACTTTAAAGCAGTAAAACGTAATGAGAGCATCAGGTACTCTTATATTACAATGAAACTTGAATGTCTGGTATTCTATGATGCATAACATGTAAGAAGTCATAGAATCTAAGTGTTTGACAACAAAATGCACTTTTGGACTCTGTTAAGGCTGAAAAGTCTTTTCGGAGCATAAAAAGTTAGAAATGCAACTTAAAGCACTAAAACGTGATGAGAGCATCAGGTACTCTTACACTATAGTACAACTTGAATGTCTGGTATTCTATGATGCATTACATGCAGAAAATCACATAATCTAAGTGTTTGACAACAAAATGCACTTTTGGACTCTGTTAAGGCTGAAACGTCTTTTCGGAGCATACAAGTTGGAAATGCACTTTAAAGCAGTAAAACGTGATGAGAGCATCAGGTACTCTTACACTATAGTACAACTTGAATGTCTGGTATTCTATGATGCATTACATGCAGAAAATCAAAGAATCTAAGTGTTTGACAACAAAATGCACTTTTGGACTCTGTTAAGTCTGAAAAGTCTTTTCGGGTCATAAAAAGTTAGAAATGCACTTTAAAGCAGTAAAACGTAATGAGAGCATCAGGTACTCTTATACTATAGTACAACTTGAATGTCTGGTATTCTATGATGCATTACATGCAGAAAATCACATAATCTAAGTGTTTAAAAACAAAATGCACTTTTGGACTCTGTTAAGGCTGAAAAGTCTTTTCGGAGCATAAAAAGTTAGAAATGCAACTTAAAGCAGTAAAACGTGATGAGAGCATCAGGTACTCTTATACTATAGTACAACTTGAATGTCTGGTATTCTATGATGCATTACATGCAGAAAATCACATAATCTAAGTGTTTAAAAACAAAATGCACTTTTGGACTCTGTTAAGGCTGAAAAGTCTTTTCGGAGCATAAAAAGTTAGAAATGCAACTTAAAGGTACTAAAACGTGATGAGAGCATCAGGTACTCTTATACTATAGTACAACTTGAATGTCTGGTATTCTATGATGCATTACATGCAGAAAATCAAAGAATCTAAGTGTTTGACAACAAAATGCACTTTTGGACTCTGTTAAGTCTGAAAAGTCTTTTCGGGTCATAAAAAGTTAGAAATGCACTTTAAAGCAGTAAAACGTAATGAGAGCATCAGGTACTCTTATATTACAATGAAACTTGAATGTCTGGTATTCTATGATGCATTACATGTAGGAAATCATAGAATCTAAGTGTTTGACAACAAAATGCACTTTTGGACTCTGTTGAGGCTGAAACGTCTTTTCGGAGCATAAAAGTTGGAAATGCACTTTAAAGCAGTAAAACGTAATAAGAGCATCAGGTACTCTTATATTACAATGAAACTTGAATGTCTGGTATTCTATGATGCATTACATGTAGGAAATCATAGAATCTAAGTGTTTGACAACAAAATGCACTTTTGGACTCTGTTAAGTCTGAAAAGTCTTTTCGGAGCATAAAAAGTTAGAAATGCAACTTAAAGCACTAAAACGTGATGAGAGCATCAGGTACTCTTATACTATAGTACAACTTGAATGTCTGGTATTCTATGATGCATTACATGCAGAAAATCAAAGAATCTAAGTGTTTGACAACAAAATGCACTTTTGGACTCTGTTAAGTCTGAAAAGTCTTTTCGGGGCATAAAAAGTTAGAAATGCACTTTAAAGCAGTAAAACGTAATGAGAGCATCAGGTACTCTTATATTACAATGAAACTTGAATGTCTGGTATTCTATGATGCATTAAATGCAGGAAATCATATAATCTAAGTGTTTAAAAACAAAATGCACTTTTGGACTCTGTTAAGGCTGAAAAGTCTTTTCGGAGCATAAAAAGTTAGAAATGCAACTTAAAGCACTAAAACGTGATGAGAGCATCAGGTACTCTTATACTATAGTACAACTTGAATGTCTGGTATTCTATGATGCATTACATGCAGAAAATCACATAATCTAAGTGTTTGACAACAAAATGCACTTTTGGACTCTGTTAAGGCTGAAACGTCTTTTCGGAGCATACAAGTTGGAAATGCACTTTAAAGCAGTAAAACGTAATGAGCGCATCAGGTACTCTTATATTACAATGAAACTTGAATGTCTGGTATTCTATGATGCATTACATGTAGGAAATCATAGAATCTAAGTGTTTGACAACAAAATGCACTTTTGGACTCTGTTAAGGCTGAAAAGTCTTTTCGGAGCATAAAAAGTTAGAAATGCAACTTAAAGCAGTAAAACGTGATGAGAGCATCAGGTACTCTTATACTATAGTACAACTTGAATGTCTGGTATTCTATGATGCATTACATGCAGAAAATCACATAATCTAAGTGTTTAAAAACAAAATGCACTTTTGGACTCTGTTAAGGCTGAAAAGTCTTTTCGGAGCATAAAAAGTTAGAAATGCAACTTAAAGCACTAAAACATAATGAGAGCATCAGGTACTCTTGCACTTTAGTACAACTTGAATGTCTGGTATTCTATGATGCATTACATGCAGAAAATCAAAGAATCTAAGTGTTTGACAACAAAATGCACTTTTGGACTCTGTTAAGTCTGAAAAGTCTTTTCGGGGCATAAAAAGTTAGAAATGCACTTTAAAGCAGTAAAACGTAATGAGAGCATCAGGTACTCTTATATTACAATGAAACTTGAATGTCTGGTATTCTATGATGCATTACATGCAGAAAATCACATAATCTAAGTGTTTAAAAACAAAATGCACTTTTGGACTCTGTTAAGGCTGAAAAGTCTTTTCGGAGCATAAAAAGTTAGAAATGCAACTTAAAGCAGTAAAACGTGATGAGAGCATCAGGTACTCTTACACTATAGTACAACTTGAATGTCTGGTATTATATGATAGATTAAATGCAGGAAATCATATAATCTAAGTGTTTAAAAACAAAATGCACTTTTGGACTCTGTTAAGGCTGAAAAGTCTTTTCGGAGCATAAAAAGTTAGAAATGCAACTTAAAGCACTAAAACGTGATGAGAGCATCAGGTACTCTTATACTATAGTACAACTTGAATGTCTGGTATTCTATGATGCATTACATGCAGAAAATCAAAGAATCTAAGTGTTTGACAACAAAATGGACTTTTGGACTCTGTTAAGTCTGAAAAGTCTTTTCGGGTCATAAAAAGTTAGAAATGCAACTTAAAGCAGTAAAACGTAATGAGAGCATCAGGTACTCTTATATTACAATGAAACTTGAATGTCTGGTATTGTATGATGCATTACATGTAGGAAATCATAGAATCTAAGTGTTTGACAACAAAATGCACTTTTGGACTCTGTTAAGTCTGAAAAGTCTTTTCGCAGCATAAAAAGTTAGAAATGCAACTTAAAGGTCTAAAACGTGATAAGAGCATCAGGTACTCTTACACTATAGTACAACTTGAATGTCTGGTATTCTATGATGCATTAAATGCAGGAAATCATATAATCTAAGTGTTTAAAAACAAAATGCACTTTTGGACTCTGTTAAGGCTGAAAAGTCTTTTCGGAGCATAAAAAGTTAGAAATGCACTTTAAAGCAGTAAAACGTGATGAGAGCATCAGGTACTCTTATATTACAATGAAACTTGAATGTCTGGTATTCTATGATGCATTAAATGCAGGAAATCATATAATCTAAGTGTTTAAAAACAAAATGCACTTTTGGACTCTGTTGAGGCTGAAAAGTCTTTTCGGAGCATAAAAAGTTATAAATGCACTTTAAAGCAGTAAAACGTAATGAGAGCATCAGGTACTCTTATATTACAATGAAACTTGAATGTCTGGTATTCTATGATGCATTACATGTAGGAAATCATAGAATCTAAGTGTTTGACAACAAAATGCACTTTTGGACTCTGTTAAGTCTGAAAAGTCTTTTCGGAGCATAAAAAGTTAGAAATGCAACTTAAAGCACTACAACGTGATGAGAGCATCAGGTACTCTTATACTATAGTACAACTTGAATGTCTGGTATTCTATGATGCATTACATGCAGAAAATCACATAATCTAAGTGTTTGACAACAAAATGCACTTTTGGACTCTGTTAAGTCTGAAAAGTCTTTTCGGGTCATAAAAAGTTAGAAATGCACTTTAAAGCAATAAAACGTAATGAGAGCATCAGGTACTCTTATACTATAGTACAACTTGAATGTCTGGTATTCTATGATGCATTACATGCAGAAAATCACATAATCTAAGTGTTTAAAAACAAAATGCACTTTTGGACTCTGTTAAGGCTGAAAAGTCTTTTCGGAGCATAAAAAGTTAGAAATGCAACTTAAAGCAGTAAAACGTGATGAGAGCATCAGGTACTCTTACACTATAGTACAACTTGAATGTCTGGTATTATATGATAGATTAAATGCAGGAAATCATATAATCTAAGTGTTTGACAACAAAATGCACTTTTGGACTCTGTTAAGTCTGAAAAGTCTTTTCGGAGCATAAAAAGTTAGAAATGCAACTTAAAGCACTAAAACATGATGAGAGCATCAGGTACTCTTACACTATAGTACAACTTGAATGTCTGGTATTCTATGATGCATTACATGCAGAAAATCAAAGAATCTAAGTGTTTGACAACAAAATGCACTTTTGGACTCTGTTAAGTCTGAAAAGTCTTTTCGGGGCATAAAAAGTTAGAAATGCACTTTAAAGCAGTAAAACGTAATGAGAGCATCAGGTACTCTTATATTACAATGAAACTTGAATGTCTGGTATTCTATGATGCATTACATGTAGGAAATCATAGAATCTAAGTGTTTGACAACAAAATGCACTTTTGGACTCTGTTAAGGCTGAAAAGTCTTTTCGGAGCATAAAAAGTTAGAAATGCAACTTAAAGCACTAAAACATGATGAGAGCATCAGGTACTCTTACACTACAGTACAACTTGAATGTCTGGTATTCTATGATGCATTACATGCAGAAAATCAAAGAATCTAAGTGTTTGACAACAAAATGCACTTTTGGACTCTGTTAAGTCTGAAAAGTCTTTTCGGGGCATAAAAAGTTAGAAATGCACTTTAAAGCAGTAAAACGTAATGAGAGCATCAGGTACTCTTATATTACAATGAAACTTGAATGTCTGGTATTCTATGATGCATTAAATGCAGGAAATCATATAATCTAAGTGTTTAAAAACAAAATGCACTTTTGGACTCTGTTGAGGCTGAAAAGTCTTTTCGGAGCATAAAAAGTTAGAAATGCAACTTAAAGGTCTAAAACGTGATGAGAGCATCAGGTACTCTTACACTATAGTACAACTTGAATGTCTGGTATTCTATGATGCATTAAATGCAGAAAATCAAAGAATCTAAGTGTTTGACAACAAAATGCACTTTTGGACTCTGTTAAGTCTGAAAAGTCTTTTCGGGTCATAAAAAGTTAGAAATGCACTTTAAAGCAGTAAAACGTAATGAGAGCATCAGGTACTCTTATATTACAATGAAACTTGAATGTCTGGTATTATATGATGCATTAAATGCAGGAAATCAAAGAATCTAAGTGTTTGACAACAAAATGCACTTTTGGACTCTGTTAAGTCTGAAAAGTCTTTTCGGGTCATAAAAAGTTAGAAATGCACTTTAAAGCAGTAAAACGTAATGAGAGCATCTGGTACTCTTATATTACAATGAAACTTGAATGTCTGGTATTATATGATGCATTACATGTAGGAAATCATAGAATCTAAGTGTTTGACAGCAAAATGCACTTTTGGACTCTGTTAAGGCTGAAAAGTCTTTTCGGAGCATAAAAAGTTAGAAATGCAACTTAAAGCACTAAAACATGATGAGAGCATCAGGTACTCTTACACTATAGTACAACTTGAATGTCTGGTATTCTATGATGCATTACATGCAGAAAATCAAAGAATCTAAGTGTTTGACAACAAAATGCACTTTTGGACTCTGTTAAGTCTGAAAAGTCTTTTCGGGGCATAAAAAGTTAGAAATGCACTTTAAAGCAGTAAAACGTAATGAGAGCATCAGGTACTCTTATATTACAATGAAACTTGAATGTCTGGTATTCTATGATGCATTACATGCAGAAAATCACATAATCTAAGTGTTTAAAAACAAAATGCACTTTTGGACTCTGTTAAGGCTGAAAAGTCTTTTCGGAGCATAAAAAGTTAGAAATGCAACTTAAAGCAGTAAAACGTGATGAGAGCATCAGGTACTCTTATACTATAGTACAACTTGAATGTCTGGTATTCTATGATGCATTACATGCAGAAAATCACATAATCTAAGTGTTTAAAAACAAAATGCACTTTTGGACTCTGTTAAGGCTGAAAAGTCTTTTCGGAGCATAAAAAGTTAGAAATGCAACTTAAAGCAGTAAAACGTGATGAGAGCATCAGGTACTCTTATACTATAGTACAACTTGAATGTCTGGTATTCTATGATGCATTACATGCAGAAAATCAAAGAATCTAAGTGTTTGACAACAAAATGCACTTTTGGACTCTGTTAAGTCTGAAAAGTCTTTTCGGGTCATAAAAAGTTAGAAATGCACTTTAAAGCAGTAAAACGTAATGAGAGCATCAGGTACTCTTATATTACAATGAAACTTGAATGTCTGGTATTCTATGATGCATTACATGTAGGAAATCATAGAATCTAAGTGTTTGACAACAAAATGCACTTTTGGACTCTGTTAAGTCTGAAAAGTCTTTTCGGAGCATAAAAAGTTAGAAATGCAACTTAAAGCACTAAAACGTGATGAGAGCATCAGGTACTCTTATACTATAGTACAACTTGAATGTCTGGTATTCTATGATGCATTACATGCAGAAAATCAAAGAATCTAAGTGTTTGACAACAAAATGCACTTTTGGACTCTGTTAAGTCTGAAAATTCTTTTCGGGTCATAAAAAGTTAAAAATGCACTTTAAAGCAGTAAAACGTAATGAGAGCATCAGGTACTCTTATATTACAATGAAACTTGAATGTCTGGTATTCTATGATGCATTACATGTAGGAAATCATAGAATCTAAGTGTTTGACAACAAAATGCACTTTTGGACTCTGTTAAGTCTGAAAAGTCTTTTCGGAGCATAAAAAGTTAGAAATGCAACTTAAAGCACTAAAACGTGATGAGAGCATCAGGTACTCTTATACTATAGTACAACTTGAATGTCTGGTATTCTATGATGCATTACATGCAGAAAATCACATAATCTAAGTGTTTGACAACAAAATGCACTTTTGGACTCTGTTAAGGCTGAAACGTCTTTTCGGAGCATACAAGTTGGAAATGCACTTTAAAGCAGTAAAACGTAATGAGAGCATCAGGTACTCTTATATTACAATGAAACTTGAATGTCTGGTATTCTATGATGCATTACATGTAGGAAATCATAGAATCTAAGTGTTTGACAACAAAATGCACTTTTGGACTCTGTTAAGGCTGAAAAGTCTTTTCGGAGCATAAAAAGTTAGAAATGCAACGTAAAGCAGTAAAACGTAATGAGAGCATCAGGTACTCTTATATTACAATGAAACTTGAATGTCTGGTATTCTATGATGCATTACATGTAGGAAATCATAGAATCTAAGTGTTTGACAACAAAATGCACTTTTGGACTCTGTTAAGTCTGAAAAGTCTTTTCGGAGCATAAAAAGTTAGAAATGCAACTTAAAGCACTAAAACGTGATGAGAGCATCAGGTACTCTTATACTATAGTACAACTTGAATGTCTGGTATTCTATGATGCATTACATGCAGAAAATCAAAGAATCTAAGTGTTTGACAACAAAATGCACTTTTGGACTCTGTTAAGTCTGAAAAGTCTTTTCGGGTCATAAAAAGTTAGAAATGCACTTTAAAGCAGTAAAACGTAATGAGAGCATCAGGTACTCTTATATTACAATGAAACTTGAATGTCTGGTATTCTATGATGCATTACATGTAGGAAATCATAGAATCTAAGTGTTTGACAACAAAATGCACTTTTGGACTCTGTTAAGTCTGAAAAGTCTTTTCGGAGCATAAAAAGTTAGAAATGCAACTTAAAGCACTAAAACGTGATGAGAGCATCAGGTACTCTTATACTATAGTACAACTTGAATGTCTGGTATTCTATGATGCATTACATGCAGAAAATCACATAATCTAAGTGTTTGACAACAAAATGCACTTTTGGACTCTGTTAAGGCTGAAACGTCTTTTCGGAGCATACAAGTTGGAAATGCACTTTAAAGCAGTAAAACGTAATGAGAGCATCAGGTACTCTTATATTACAATGAAACTTGAATGTCTGGTATTCTATGATGCATTACATGTAGGAAATCATAGAATCTAAGTGTTTGACAACAAAATGCACTTTTGGACTCTGTTAAGGCTGAAAAGTCTTTTCGGAGCATAAAAAGTTAGAAATGCAACGTAAAGCAGTAAAACGTAATGAGAGCATCAGGTACTCTTATATTACAATGAAACTTGAATGTCTGGTATTCTATGATGCATTACATGTAGGAAATCATAGAATCTAAGTGTTTGACAACAAAATGCACTTTTGGACTCTGTTAAGTCTGAAAAGTCTTTTCGGAGCATAAAAAGTTAGAAATGCAACTTAAAGCACTAAAACGTGATGAGAGCATCAGGTACTCTTATACTATAGTACAACTTGAATGTCTGGTATTCTATGATGCATTACATGCAGAAAATCACATAATCTAAGTGTTTGACAACAAAATGCACTTTTGGACTCTGTTAAGGCTGAAACGTCTTTTCGGAGCATACAAGTTGGAAATGCACTTTAAAGCAGTAAAACGTAATGAGAGCATCAGGTACTCTTATATTACAATGAAACTTGAATGTCTGGTATTCTATGATGCATTACATGTAGGAAATCATAGAATCTAAGTGTTTGACAACAAAATGCACTTTTGGACTCTGTTAAGTCTGAAAAGTCTTTTCGGAGCATAAAAAGTTAGAAATGCAACTTAAAGCACTACAACGTGATGAGAGCATCAGGTACTCTTACACTATAGTACAACTTGAATGTCTGGTATTCTATGATGCATTACATGCAGAAAATCAAAGAATCTAAGTGTTTGACAACAAAATGCACTTTTGGACTCTGTTAAGTCTGAAAAGTCTTTTCGGGGCATAAAAAGTTAGAAATGCACTTTAAAGCAGTAAAACGTAATGAGAGCATCAGGTACTCTTATATTACAATGAAACTTGAATGTCTGGTATTCTATGATGCATTACATGCAGAAAATCACATAATCTAAGTGTTTAAAAACAAAATGCACTTTTGGACTCTGTTAAGGCTGAAAAGTCTTTTCGGAGCATAAAAAGTTAGAAATGCAACTTAAAGCAGTAAAACGTGATGAGAGCATCAGGTACTCTTATACTATAGTACAACTTGAATGTCTGGTATTCTATGATGCATTACATGCAGAAAATCACATAATCTAAGTGTTTAAAAACAAAATGCACTTTTGGACTCTGTTAAGGCTGAAAAGTCTTTTCGGAGCATAAAAAGTTAGAAATGCAACTTAAAGCACTAAAACGTGATGAGAGCATCAGGTACTCTTATATTACAATGAAACTTGAATGTCTGGTATTCTATGATGCATTACATGTAGGAAATCATAGAATCTAAGTGTTTGACAACAAAATGCACTTTTGGACTCTGTTAAGTCTGAAAAGTCTTTTCGGAGCATAAAAAGTTAGAAATGCAACTTAAAGCACTAAAACGTGATGAGAGCATCAGGTACTCTTATACTATAGTACAACTTGAATGTCTGGTATTCTATGATGCATTACATGCAGAAAATCACATAATCTAAGTGTTTGACAACAAAATGCACTTTTGGACTCTGTTAAGGCTGAAACGTCTTTTCGGAGCATACAAGTTGGAAATGCACTTTAAAGCAGTAAAACGTAATGAGAGCATCAGGTACTCTTATATTACAATGAAACTTGAATGTCTGGTATTCTATGATGCATTACATGTAGGAAATCATAGAATCTAAGTGTTTGACAACAAAATGCACTTTTGGACTCTGTTAAGGCTGAAAAGTCTTTTCGGAGCATAAAAAGTTAGAAATGCAACGTAAAGCAGTAAAACGTAATGAGAGCATCAGGTACTCTTATATTACAATGAAACTTGAATGTCTGGTATTCTATGATGCATTACATGTAGGAAATCATAGAATCTAAGTGTTTGACAACAAAATGCACTTTTGGACTCTGTTAAGTCTGAAAAGTCTTTTCGGAGCATAAAAAGTTAGAAATGCAACTTAAAGCACTAAAACGTGATGAGAGCATCAGGTACTCTTATACTATAGTACAACTTGAATGTCTGGTATTCTATGATGCATTACATGCAGAAAATCACATAATCTAAGTGTTTGACAACAAAATGCACTTTTGGACTCTGTTAAGGCTGAAACGTCTTTTCGGAGCATACAAGTTGGAAATGCACTTTAAAGCAGTAAAACGTAATGAGAGCATCAGGTACTCTTATATTACAATGAAACTTGAATGTCTGGTATTCTATGATGCATTACATGTAGGAAATCATAGAATCTAAGTGTTTGACAACAAAATGCACTTTTGGACTCTGTTAAGTCTGAAAAGTCTTTTCGGAGCATAAAAAGTTAGAAATGCAACTTAAAGCACTACAACGTGATGAGAGCATCAGGTACTCTTACACTATAGTACAACTTGAATGTCTGGTATTCTATGATGCATTACATGCAGAAAATCAAAGAATCTAAGTGTTTGACAACAAAATGCACTTTTGGACTCTGTTAAGTCTGAAAAGTCTTTTCGGGGCATAAAAAGTTAGAAATGCACTTTAAAGCAGTAAAACGTAATGAGAGCATCAGGTACTCTTATATTACAATGAAACTTGAATGTCTGGTATTCTATGATGCATTACATGCAGAAAATCACATAATCTAAGTGTTTAAAAACAAAATGCACTTTTGGACTCTGTTAAGGCTGAAAAGTCTTTTCGGAGCATAAAAAGTTAGAAATGCAACTTAAAGCAGTAAAACGTGATGAGAGCATCAGGTACTCTTATACTATAGTACAACTTGAATGTCTGGTATTCTATGATGCATTACATGCAGAAAATCACATAATCTAAGTGTTTAAAAACAAAATGCACTTTTGGACTCTGTTAAGGCTGAAAAGTCTTTTCGGAGCATAAAAAGTTAGAAATGCAACTTAAAGCACTAAAACGTGATGAGAGCATCAGGTACTCTTATACTATAGTACAACTTGAATGTCTGGTATTCTATGATGCATTGCATGCAGAAAATCAAAGAATCTAAGTGTTTGACAACAAAATGCACTTTTGGACTCTGTTAAGTCTGAAAAGTCTTTTCGGGTCATAAAAAGTTAGAAATGCACTTTAAAGCAGTAAAACGTAATGAGAGCATCAGGTACTCTTATATTACAATGAAACTTGAATGTCTGGTATTCTATGATGCATTACATGTAGGAAATCATAGAATCTAAGTGTTTGACAACAAAATGCACTTTTGGACTCTGTTAAGTCTGAAAAGTCTTTTCGGAGCATAAAAAGTTAGAAATGCAACTTAAAGCACTAAAACGTGATGAGAGCATCAGGTACTCTTATACTATAGTACAACTTGAATGTCTGGTATTCTATGATGCATTACATGCAGAAAATCAAAGAATCTAAGTGTTTGACAACAAAATGCACTTTTGGACTCTGTTAAGTCTGAAAATTCTTTTCGGGTCATAAAAAGTTAAAAATGCACTTTAAAGCAGTAAAACGTAATGAGAGCATCAGGTACTCTTATATTACAATGAAACTTGAATGTCTGGTATTCTATGATGCATTACATGTAGGAAATCATAGAATCTAAGTGTTTGACAACAAAATGCACTTTTGGACTCTGTTAAGTCTGAAAAGTCTTTTCGGAGCATAAAAAGTTAGAAATGCAACTTAAAGCACTAAAACGTGATGAGAGCATCAGGTACTCTTATACTATAGTACAACTTGAATGTCTGGTATTCTATGATGCATTACATGCAGAAAATCACATAATCTAAGTGTTTGACAACAAAATGCACTTTTGGACTCTGTTAAGGCTGAAACGTCTTTTCGGAGCATACAAGTTGGAAATGCACTTTAAAGCAGTAAAACGTAATGAGAGCATCAGGTACTCTTATATTACAATGAAACTTGAATGTCTGGTATTCTATGATGCATTACATGTAGGAAATCATAGAATCTAAGTGTTTGACAACAAAATGCACTTTTGGACTCTGTTAAGGCTGAAAAGTCTTTTCGGAGCATAAAAAGTTAGAAATGCAACGTAAAGCAGTAAAACGTAATGAGAGCATCAGGTACTCTTATATTACAATGAAACTTGAATGTCTGGTATTCTATGATGCATTACATGTAGGAAATCATAGAATCTAAGTGTTTGACAACAAAATGCACTTTTGGACTCTGTTAAGTCTGAAAAGTCTTTTCGGAGCATAAAAAGTTAGAAATGCAACTTAAAGCACTAAAACGTGATGAGAGCATCAGGTACTCTTATACTATAGTACAACTTGAATGTCTGGTATTCTATGATGCATTACATGCAGAAAATCAAAGAATCTAAGTGTTTGACAACAAAATGCACTTTTGGACTCTGTTAAGTCTGAAAAGTCTTTTCGGGTCATAAAAAGTTAGAAATGCACTTTAAAGCAGTAAAACGTAATGAGAGCATCAGGTACTCTTATATTACAATGAAACTTGAATGTCTGGTATTCTATGATGCATTACATGTAGGAAATCATAGAATCTAAGTGTTTGACAACAAAATGCACTTTTGGACTCTGTTAAGTCTGAAAAGTCTTTTCGGAGCATAAAAAGTTAGAAATGCAACTTAAAGCACTAAAACGTGATGAGAGCATCAGGTACTCTTATACTATAGTACAACTTGAATGTCTGGTATTCTATGATGCATTACATGCAGAAAATCACATAATCTAAGTGTTTGACAACAAAATGCACTTTTGGACTCTGTTAAGGCTGAAACGTCTTTTCGGAGCATACAAGTTGGAAATGCACTTTAAAGCAGTAAAACGTAATGAGAGCATCAGGTACTCTTATATTACAATGAAACTTGAATGTCTGGTATTCTATGATGCATTACATGTAGGAAATCATAGAATCTAAGTGTTTGACAACAAAATGCACTTTTGGACTCTGTTAAGGCTGAAAAGTCTTTTCGGAGCATAAAAAGTTAGAAATGCAACGTAAAGCAGTAAAACGTAATGAGAGCATCAGGTACTCTTATATTACAATGAAACTTGAATGTCTGGTATTCTATGATGCATTACATGTAGGAAATCATAGAATCTAAGTGTTTGACAACAAAATGCACTTTTGGACTCTGTTAAGTCTGAAAAGTCTTTTCGGAGCATAAAAAGTTAGAAATGCAACTTAAAGCACTAAAACGTGATGAGAGCATCAGGTACTCTTATACTATAGTACAACTTGAATGTCTGGTATTCTATGATGCATTACATGCAGAAAATCACATAATCTAAGTGTTTGACAACAAAATGCACTTTTGGACTCTGTTAAGGCTGAAACGTCTTTTCGGAGCATACAAGTTGGAAATGCACTTTAAAGCAGTAAAACGTAATGAGAGCATCAGGTACTCTTATATTACAATGAAACTTGAATGTCTGGTATTCTATGATGCATTACATGTAGGAAATCATAGAATCTAAGTGTTTGACAACAAAATGCACTTTTGGACTCTGTTAAGTCTGAAAAGTCTTTTCGGAGCATAAAAAGTTAGAAATGCAACTTAAAGCACTACAACGTGATGAGAGCATCAGGTACTCTTACACTATAGTACAACTTGAATGTCTGGTATTATATGATAGATTAAATGCAGGAAATCATATAATCTAAGTGTTTAAAAACAAAATGCACTTTTGGACTCTGTTAAGGCTGAAAAGTCTTTTCGGAGCATAAAAAGTTAGAAATGCAACTTAAAGCACTAAAACGTGATGAGAGCATCAGGTACTCTTACACTATAGTACAACTTGAATGTCTGGTATTCTATGATGCATTACATGCAGAAAATCACATAATCTAAGTGTTTGACAACAAAATGCACTTTTGGATTCTGTTAAGGCTGAAAAGTCTTTTCGGAGCATAAAAAGTTAGAAATGCACTTTAAAGCAGTAAAACGTAATGAGAGCATCAGGTACTCTTTTATTACAATGAAACTTGAATGTCTGGTATTCTATGATGCATTACATGTAGGAAATCATAGAATCTAAGTGTTTGACAACAAAATGCACTTTTGGACTCTGTTAAGGCTGAAAAGTCTTTTCGGAGCATAAAAAGTTAGAAATGCAACTTAAAGCACTAAAACATGATGAGAGCATCAGGTACTCTTACACTATAGTACAACTTGAATGTCTGGTATTCTATGATGCATTACATGCAGAAAATCAAAGAATCTAAGTGTTTGACAACAAAATGCACTTTTGGACTCTGTTAAGTCTGAAAAGTCTTTTCGGGGCATAAAAAGTTAGAAATGCACTTTAAAGCAGTAAAACGTAATGAGAGCATCAGGTACTCTTATATTACAATGAAACTTGAATGTCTGGTATTCTATGATGCATTAAATGCAGGAAATCATATAATCTAAGTGTTTAAAAACAAAATGCACTTTTGGACTCTGTTGAGGCTGAAAAGTCTTTTCGGAGCATAAAAAGTTAGAAATGCAACTTAAAGGTCTAAAACGTGATGAGAGCATCAGGTACTCTTACACTATAGTACAACTTGAATGTCTGGTATTCTATGATGCATTAAATGCAGAAAATCAAAGAATCTAAGTGTTTGACAACAAAATGCACTTTTGGACTCTGTTAAGTCTGAAAAGTCTTTTCGGGTCATAAAAAGTTAGAAATGCACTTTAAAGCAGTAAAACGTAATGAGAGCATCAGGTACTCTTATATTACAATGAAACTTGAATGTCTGGTATTATATGATGCATTACATGTAGGAAATCATAGAATCTAAGTGTTTGACAGCAAAATGCACTTTTGGACTCTGTTAAGGCTGAAAAGTCTTTTCGGAGCATAAAAAGTTAGAAATGCAACTTAAAGCACTAAAACATGATGAGAGCATCAGGTACTCTTACACTATAGTACAACTTGAATGTCTGGTATTCTATGATGCATTACATGCAGAAAATCAAAGAATCTAAGTGTTTGACAACAAAATGCACTTTTGGACTCTGTTAAGTCTGAAAAGTCTTTTCGGGGCATAAAAAGTTAGAAATGCACTTTAAAGCAGTAAAACGTAATGAGAGCATCAGGTACTCTTATATTACAATGAAACTTGAATGTCTGGTATTCTATGATGCATTACATGCAGAAAATCACATAATCTAAGTGTTTAAAAACAAAATGCACTTTTGGACTCTGTTAAGGCTGAAAAGTCTTTTCGGAGCATAAAAAGTTAGAAATGCAACTTAAAGCACTAAAACGTGATGAGAGCATCAGGTACTCTTATACTATAGTACAACTTGAATGTCTGGTATTCTATGATGCATTACATGCAGAAAATCAAAGAATCTAAGTGTTTGACAACAAAATGCACTTTTGGACTCTGTTAAGTCTGAAAAGTCTTTTCGGGTCATAAAAAGTTAGAAATGCACTTTAAAGCAGTAAAATGTAATGAGAGCATCAGGTACTCTTATATTACAATGAAACTTGAATGTCTGGTATTCTATGATGCATTACATGTAGGAAATCATAGAATCTAAGTGTTTGACAACAAAATGCACTTTTGGACTCTGTTAAGTCTGAAAAGTCTTTTCGGAGCATAAAAAGTTAGAAATGCAACTTAAAGCACTACAACGTGATGAGAGCATCAGGTACTCTTACACTATAGTACAACTTGAATGTCTGGTATTATATGATAGATTAAATGCAGGAAATCATATAATCTAAGTGTTTAAAAACAAAATGCACTTTTGGACTCTGTTAAGGCTGAAAAGTCTTTTCGGAGCATAAAAAGTTAGAAATGCAACTTAAAGCACTAAAACGTGATGAGAGCATCAGGTACTCTTACACTATAGTACAACTTGAATGTCTGGTATTCTATGATGCATTACATGCAGAAAATCACATAATCTAAGTGTTTGACAACAAAATGCACTTTTGGATTCTGTTAAGGCTGAAAAGTCTTTTCGGAGCATAAAAAGTTAGAAATGCACTTTAAAGCAGTAAAACGTAATGAGAGCATCAGGTACTCTTTTATTACAATGAAACTTGAATGTCTGGTATTCTATGATGCATTAAATGCAGGAAATCATATAATCTAAGTGTTTGACAACAAAATGCACTTTTGACTCTGTTGAGGCTGAAACGTCTTTTTGGAGCATAAAAGTTGGAAATGCACTTTAAAGCAGTAAAACGTAATGAGAGCATCAGGTACTCTTACACTATAGTACAACTTGAATGTCTGGTATTCTATGATGCATTACATGCAGAAAATCAAAGAATCTAAGTGTTTGACAACAAAATGCACTTTTGGACTCTGTTAAGTCTGAAAAGTCTTTTCGGGGCATAAAAAGTTAGAAATGCACTTTAAAGCAGTAAAACGTAATGAGAGCATCAGGTACTCTTATATTACAATGAAACTTGAATGTCTGGTATTCTATGATGCATTACATGTAGGAAATCATAGAATCTAAGTGTTTGACAACAAAATGCACTTTTGGACTCTGTTAAGGCTGAAAAGTCTTTTCGGAGCATAAAAAGTTAGAAATGCAACTTAAAGCACTAAAACATGATGAGAGCATCAGGTACTCTTACACTATAGTACAACTTGAATGTCTGGTATTCTATGATGCATTACATGCAGAAAATCAAAGAATCTAAGTGTTTGACAACAAAATGCACTTTTGGACTCTGTTAAGTCTGAAAAGTCTTTTCGGGGCATAAAAAGTTAGAAATGCACTTTAAAGCAGTAAAACGTAATGAGAGCATCAGGTACTCTTATATTACAATGAAACTTGAATGTCTGGTATTCTATGATGCATTAAATGCAGGAAATCATATAATCTAAGTGTTTAAAAACAAAATGCACTTTTGGACTCTGTTGAGGCTGAAAAGTCTTTTCGGAGCATAAAAAGTTAGAAATGCAACTTAAAGGTCTAAAACGTGATGAGAGCATCAGGTACTCTTACACTATAGTACAACTTGAATGTCTGGTATTCTATGATGCATTAAATGCAGAAAATCAAAGAATCTAAGTGTTTGACAACAAAATGCACTTTTGGACTCTGTTAAGTCTGAAAAGTCTTTTCGGGTCATAAAAAGTTAGAAATGCACTTTAAAGCAGTAAAACGTAATGAGAGCATCAGGTACTCTTATATTACAATGAAACTTGAATGTCTGGTATTATATGATGCATTACATGTAGGAAATCATAGAATCTAAGTGTTTGACAGCAAAATGCACTTTTGGACTCTGTTAAGGCTGAAAAGTCTTTTCGGAGCATAAAAAGTTAGAAATGCAACTTAAAGCACTAAAACATGATGAGAGCATCAGGTACTCTTACACTATAGTACAACTTGAATGTCTGGTATTCTATGATGCATTACATGCAGAAAATCAAAGAATCTAAGTGTTTGACAACAAAATGCACTTTTGGACTCTGTTAAGTCTGAAAAGTCTTTTCGGGGCATAAAAAGTTAGAAATGCACTTTAAAGCAGTAAAACGTAATGAGAGCATCAGGTACTCTTATATTACAATGAAACTTGAATGTCTGGTATTCTATGATGCATTACATGCAGAAAATCACATAATCTAAGTGTTTAAAAACAAAATGCACTTTTGGACTCTGTTAAGGCTGAAAAGTCTTTTCGGAGCATAAAAAGTTAGAAATGCAACTTAAAGCAGTAAAACGTGATGAGAGCATCAGGTACTCTTATACTATAGTACAACTTGAATGTCTGGTATTCTATGATGCATTACATGCAGAAAATCACATAATCTAAGTGTTTAAAAACAAAATGCACTTTTGGACTCTGTTAAGGCTGAAAAGTCTTTTCGGAGCATAAAAAGTTAGAAATGCAACTTAAAGCACTAAAACGTGATGAGAGCATCAGGTACTCTTATACTATAGTACAACTTGAATGTCTGGTATTCTATGATGCATTACATGCAGAAAATCAAAGAATCTAAGTGTTTGACAACAAAATGCACTTTTGGACTCTGTTAAGTCTGAAAAGTCTTTTCGGGTCATAAAAAGTTAGAAATGCACTTTAAAGCAGTAAAATGTAATGAGAGCATCAGGTACTCTTATATTACAATGAAACTTGAATGTCTGGTATTCTATGATGCATTACATGTAGGAAATCATAGAATCTAAGTGTTTGACAACAAAATGCACTTTTGGACTCTGTTAAGTCTGAAAAGTCTTTTCGGAGCATAAAAAGTTAGAAATGCAACTTAAAGCACTAAAACGTGATGAGAGCATCAGGTACTCTTATACTATAGTACAACTTGAATGTCTGGTATTCTATGATGCATTACATGCAGAAAATCAAAGAATCTAAGTGTTTGACAAAAAAATGCACTTTTGGACTCTGTTAAGTCTGAAAAGTCTTTTCGGGTCATAAAAAGTTAGAAATGCACTTTAAAGCAGTAAAACGTAATGAGAGCATCAGGTACTCTTACATTACAATGAAACTTGAATGTCTGGTATTCTATGATGCATTACATGTAGGAAATCATAGAATCTAAGTGTTTGACAACAAAATGCACTTTTGGACTCTGTTAAGTCTGAAAAGTCTTTTCGGAGCATAAAAAGTTAGAAATGCAACTTAAAGCACTAAAACGTGATGAGAGCATCAGGTACTCTTATACTATAGTACAACTTGAATGTCTGGTATTCTATGATGCATTACATGCAGAAAATCAAAGAATCTAAGTGTTTGACAAAAAAATGCACTTTTGGACTCTGTTAAGTCTGAAAAGTCTTTTCGGGTCATAAAAAGTTAGAAATGCACTTTAAAGCAGTAAAACGTAATGAGAGCATCAGGTACTCTTACATTACAATGAAACTTGAATGTCTGGTATTCTATGATGCATTAAATGCAGGAAATCATATAATCTAAGTGTTTAAAAACAAAATGCACTTTTGGACTCTGTTGAGGCTGAAAAGTCTTTTCGGAGCATAAAAAGTTAGAAATGCAACTTAAAGGTCTAAAACGTGATGAGAGCATCAGGTACTCTTACACTATAATACAACTTGAATGTCTGGTATTCTATGATGCATTAAATGCAGGAAATCATATAATCTAAGTGTTTAAAAACAAAATGCACTTTTGGACTCTGTTAAGTCTGAAAAGTCTTTTCGGAGCATAAAAAGTTAGAAATGCAACTTAAAGCAGTAAAACGTGATGAGAGCATCAGGTACTCTTATACTATAGTACAACTTGAATGTCTGGTATTCTATGATGCATTACATGCAGAAAATCACATAATCTAAGTGTTTGACAACAAAATGCACTTTTGGACTCTGTTAAGTCTGAAAAGTCTTTTCGGGTCATAAAAAGTTAGAAATGCACTTTAAAGCAGTAAAACGTAATGAGAGCATCAGGTACTCTTATACTATAGTACAACTTGAATGTCTGGTATTCTATGATGCATTACATGCAGAAAATCACATAATCTAAGTGTTTGACAACAAAATGCACTTTTGGACTCTGTTAAGTCTGAAAAGTCTTTTCGGGTCATAAAAAGTTAGAAATGCACTTTAAAGCAGTAAAATGTAATGAGAGCATCAGGTACTCTTATATTACAATGAAACTTGAATGTCTGGTATTCTATGATGCATTACATGTAGGAAATCATAGAATCTAAGTGTTTGACAACAAAATGCACTTTTGGACTCTGTTAAGTCTGAAAAGTCTTTTCGGAGCATAAAAAGTTAGAAATGCAACTTAAAGCACTAAAACGTGATGAGAGCATCAGGTACTCTTATACTATAGTACAACTTGAATGTCTGGTATTCTATGATGCATTACATGCAGAAAATCAAAGAATCTAAGTGTTTGACAAAAAAATGCACTTTTGGACTCTGTTAAGTCTGAAAAGTCTTTTCGGGTCATAAAAAGTTAGAAATGCACTTTAAAGCAGTAAAACGTAATGAGAGCATCAGGTACTCTTACATTACAATGAAACTTGAATGTCTGGTATTCTATGATGCATTGCATGTAGGAAATCATAGAATCTAAGTGTTTGACAACAAAATGCACTTTTGGACTCTGTTAAGGCTGAAAAGTCTTTTCGGAGCATAAAAAGTTAGAAATGCAACTTAAAGCACTAAAACATGATGAGAACATCAGGTACTCTTACACTATAGTACAACTTGAATGTCTGGTATTCTATGATGCATTACATGCAGAAAATCAAAGAATCTAAGTGTTTGACAACAAAATGCACTTTTGGACTCTGTTAAGTCTGAAAAGTCTTTTCGGGGCATAAAAAGTTAGAAATGCACTTTAAAGCAGTAAAACGTAATGAGAGCATCAGGTACTCTTATATTACAATGAAACTTGAATGTCTGGTATTCTATGATGCATTAAATGCAGGAAATCATATAATCTAAGTGTTTAAAAACAAAATGCACTTTTGGACTCTGTTGAGGCTGAAAAGTCTTTTCGGAGCATAAAAAGTTAGAAATGCAACTTAAAGGTCTAAAACGTGATGAGAGCATCAGGTACTCTTACACTATAGTACAACTTGAATGTCTGGTATTCTATGATGCATTAAATGCAGGAAATCATATAATCTAAGTGTTTAAAAACAAAATGCACTTTTGGACTCTGTTAAGTCTGAAAAGTCTTTTCGGAGCATAAAAAGTTAGAAATGCAACTTAAAGCACTAAAACGTGAT
Organism: Taurulus bubalis; assembly: GCF_910589615.1. Lineage (NCBI taxonomy): Eukaryota > Metazoa > Chordata > Actinopteri > Perciformes > Cottidae > Taurulus > Taurulus bubalis. The sequence goes on along the minus strand of NC_136607.1, from coordinate 3,109,156 downwards.
GAGAGCATCAGGTACTCTTATACTATAGTACAACTTGAATGTCTGGTATTCTATGATGCATTACATGCAGAAAATCACATAATCTAAGTGTTTGACAACAAAATGCACTTTTGGACTCTGTTAAGTCTGAAAAGTCTTTTCGGGTCATAAAAAGTTAGAAATGCACTTTAAAGCAGTAAAACGTAATGAGAGCATCAGGTACTCTTATACTATAGTACAACTTGAATGTCTGGTATTCTATGATGCATTACATGCAGAAAATCAAAGAATCTAAGTGTTTGACAACAAAATGCACTTTTGGACTCTGTTAAGTCCGAAAAGTCTTTTCGGGTCATAAAAAGTTAGAAATGCACTTTAAAGCAGTAAAATGTAATGAGAGCATCAGGTACTCTTATATTACAATGAAACTTGAATGTCTGGTATTCTATGATGCATTACATGTAGGAAATCATAGAATCTAAGTGTTTGACAACAAAATGCACTTTTGGACTCTGTTAAGTCTGAAAAGTCTTTTCGGAGCATAAAAAGTTAGAAATGCAACTTAAAGCACTAAAACGTGATGAGAGCATCAGGTACTCTTATACTATAGTACAACTTGAATGTCTGGTATTCTATGATGCATTACATGCAGAAAATCAAAGAATCTAAGTGTTTGACAACAAAATGCACTTTTGGAGTCTGTTAAGTCTGAAAAGTCTTTTCGGGTCATAAAAAGTTAGAAATGCACTTTAAAGCAGTAAAACGTAATGAGAGCATCAGGTACTCTTACATTACAATGAAACTTGAATGTCTGGTATTCTATGATGCATTAAATGCAGGAAATCATATAATCTAAGTGTTTAAAAACAAAATGCACTTTTGGACTCTGTTGAGGCTGAAAAGTCTTTTCGGAGCATAAAAAGTTAGAAATGCAACTTAAAGGTCTAAAACGTGATGAGAGCATCAGGTACTCTTACACTATAGTACAACTTGAATGTCTGGTATTCTATGATGCATTAAATGCAGGAAATCATATAATCTAAGTGTTTAAAAACAAAATGCACTTTTGGACTCTGTTAAGTCTGAAAAGTCTTTTCGGAGCATAAAAAGTTAGAAATGCAACTTAAAGCAGTAAAACGTGATGAGAGCATCAGGTACTCTTATACTATAGTACAACTTGAATGTCTGGTATTCTATGATGCATTACATGCAGAAAATCACATAATCTAAGTGTTTGACAACAAAATGCACTTTTGGACTCTGTTAAGTCTGAAAAGTCTTTTCGGGTCATAAAAAGTTAGAAATGCACTTTAAAGCAGTAAAACGTAATGAGAGCATCAGGTACTCTTATACTATAGTACAACTTGAATGTCTGGTATTCTATGATGCATTACATGCAGAAAATCACATAATCTAAGTGTTTGACAACAAAATGCACTTTTGGACTCTGTTAAGTCTGAAAAGTCTTTTCGGGTCATAAAAAGTTAGAAATGCACTTTAAAGCAGTAAAACGTAATGAGAGCATCAGGTACTCTTATACTATAGTACAACTTGAATGTCTGGTATTCTATGATGCATTACATGCAGAAAATCACATAATCTAAGTGTTTGAAAACAAAATGCACTTTTAGACTGTTAAGGCTGAAAAGTCTTTTCGGAGCATAAAAAGTTAGAAATGCAACTTAAAGCAGTAAAACGTGATGAGAGCATCAGGTACTCTTATACTATAGTACAACTTGAATGTCTGGTATTCTATGATGCATTACATGCAGAAAATCACATAATCTAAGTGTTTAAAAACAAAATGCACTTTTGGACTCTGTTAAGGCTGAAAAGTCTTTTCGGAGCATAAAAAGTTAGAAATGCAACTTAAAGCACTAAAACGTGATGAGAGCATCAGGTACTCTTATACTATAGTACAACTTGAATGTCTGGTATTCTATGATGCATTACATGCAGAAAATCAAAGAATCTAAGTGTTTGACAACAAAATGCACTTTTGGACTCTGTTAAGTCTGAAAAGTCTTTTCGGAGCATAAAAAGTTAGAAATGCAACTTAAAGCACTAAAACGTGATGAGAGCATCAGGTACTCTTATACTATAGTACAACTTGAATGTCTGGTATTCTATGATGCATTACATGCAGAAAATCACATAATCTAAGTGTTTGACAACAAAATGCACTTTTGGACTCTGTTAAGGCTGAAACGTCTTTTCGGAGCATACAAGTTGGAAATGCACTTTAAAGCAGTAAAACGTAATGAGAGCATCAGGTACTCTTATATTACAATGAAACTTGAATGTCTGGTATTCTATGATGCATTACATGCAGAAAATCAAAGAATCTAAGTGTTTGACAACAAAATGCACTTTTGGACTCTGTTAAGTCTGAAAAGTCTTTTCGGGTCATAAAAAGTTAGAAATGCACTTTAAAGCAGTAAAACGTAATGAGAGCATCAGGTACTCTTATATTACAATGAAACTTGAATGTCTGGTATTCTATGATGCATTACATGTAGGAAATCATAGAATCTAAGTGTTTGACAACAAAATGCACTTTTGGACTCTGTTAAGTCTGAAAAGTCTTTTCGGAGCATAAAAAGTTAGAAATGCAACTTAAAGCACTAAAACGTGATGAGAGCATCAGGTACTCTTATACTATAGTACAACTTGAATGTCTGGTATTCTATGATGCATTACATGCAGAAAATCACATAATCTAAGTGTTTGACAACAAAATGCACTTTTGGACTCTGTTAAGGCTGAAACGTCTTTTCGGAGCATACAAGTTGGAAATGCACTTTAAAGCAGTAAAACGTAATGAGAGCATCAGGTACTCTTATATTACAATGAAACTTGAATGTCTGGTATTCTATGATGCATTACATGTAGGAAATCATAGAATCTAAGTGTTTGACAACAAAATGCACTTTTGGACTCTGTTGAGGCTGAAACGTCTTTTCGGAGCATAAAAGTTGGAAATGCACTTTAAAGCAGTAAAACGTAATGAGAGCATCAGGTACTCTTATACTATAGTACAACTTGAATTTCTGGTATTCTATGATGCATTACATGCAGAAAATCACATAATCTAAGTGTTTGACAACAAAATGCACTTTTGGACTCTGTTAAGTCTGAAAAGTCTTTTCGGGTCATAAAAAGTTAGAAATGCACTTTAAAGCAGAAAAACGTAATGAGAGCATCAGGTACTCTTATATTACAATGAAACTTGAATGTCTGGTATTCTATGATGCATTACATGTAGGAAATCATATAATCTAAGTGTTTGACAACAAAATGCACTTTTGGACTCTGTTGAGGCTGAAACGTCTTTTCGGAGCATAAAAGTTGGAAATGCACTTTAAAGCAGTAAAACGTAATGAGAGCATCAGGTACTCTTATATTACAATGAAACTTGAATGTCTGGTATTCTATGATGCATTAAATGCAGGAAATCATATAATCTAAGTGTTTAAAAACAAAATGCACTTTTGGACTCTGTTAAGTCTGAAAAGTCTTTTCGGAGCATAAAAAGTTAGAAATGCAACTTAAAGCAGTAAAACGTGATGAGAGCATCAGGTACTCTTATACTATAGTACAACTTGAATGTCTGGTATTCTATGATGCATTACATGCAGAAAATCACATAATCTAAGTGTTTGACAACAAAATGCACTTTTGGACTCTGTTAAGTCTGAAAAGTCTTTTCGGGTCATAAAAAGTTAGAAATGCACTTTAAAGCAGTAAAACGTAATGAGAGCATCAGGTACTCTTATACTATACTACAACTTGAATGTCTGGTATTCTATGATGCATTACATGCAGAAAATCACATAATCTAAGTGTTTGACAACAAAATGCACTTTTGGACTCTGTTAAGTCTGAAAAGTCTTTTCGGGTCATAAAAAGTTAGAAATGCACTTTAAAGCAGTAAAACGTAATGAGAGCATCAGGTACTCTTATACTATAGTACAACTTGAATGTCTGGTATTCTATGATGCATTACATGCAGAAAATCACATAATCTAAGTGTTTGAAAACAAAATGCACTTTTAGACTGTTAAGGCTGAAAAGTCTTTTCGGAGCATAAAAAGTTAGAAATGCAACTTAAAGCAGTAAAACGTGATGAGAGCATCAGGTACTCTTATACTATAGTACAACTTGAATGTCTGGTATTCTATGATGCATTACATGCAGAAAATCACATAATCTAAGTGTTTAAAAACAAAATGCACTTTTGGACTCTGTTAAGTCTGAAAAGTCTTTTCGGGTCATAAAAAGTTAGAAATGCACTTTAAAGCAGTAAAATGTAATGAGAGCATCAGGTACTCTTATATTACAATGAAACTTGAATGTCTGGTATTCTATGATGCATTACATGTAGGAAATCATAGAATCTAAGTGTTTGACAACAAAATGCACTTTTGGACTCTGTTAAGTCTGAAAAGTCTTTTCGGAGCATAAAAAGTTAGAAATGCAACTTAAAGCACTAAAACGTGATGAGAGCATCAGGTACTCTTATACTATAGTACAACTTGAATGTCTGGTATTCTATGATGCATTACATGCAGAAAATCAAAGAATCTAAGTGTTTGACAAAAAAATGCACTTTTGGACTCTGTTAAGTCTGAAAAGTCTTTTCGGGTCATAAAAAGTTAGAAATGCACTTTAAAGCAGTAAAACGTAATGAGAGCATCAGGTACTCTTACATTACAATGAAACTTGAATGTCTGGTATTCTATGATGCATTACATGTAGGAAATCATAGAATCTAAGTGTTTGACAACAAAATGCACTTTTGGACTCTGTTAAGGCTGAAAAGTCTTTTCGGAGCATAAAAAGTTAGAAATGCAACTTAAAGCACTAAAACATGATGAGAACATCAGGTACTCTTACACTATAGTACAACTTGAATGTCTGGTATTCTATGATGCATTACATGCAGAAAATCAAAGAATCTAAGTGTTTGACAACAAAATGCACTTTTGGACTCTGTTAAGTCTGAAAAGTCTTTTCGGGGCATAAAAAGTTAGAAATGCACTTTAAAGCAGTAAAACGTAATGAGAGCATCAGGTACTCTTATATTACAATGAAACTTGAATGTCTGGTATTCTATGATGCATTAAATGCAGGAAATCATATAATCTAAGTGTTTAAAAACAAAATGCACTTTTGGACTCTGTTGAGGCTGAAAAGTCTTTTCGGAGCATAAAAAGTTAGAAATGCAACTTAAAGGTCTAAAACGTGATGAGAGCATCAGGTACTCTTACACTATAGTACAACTTGAATGTCTGGTATTCTATGATGCATTAAATGCAGGAAATCATATAATCTAAGTGTTTAAAAACAAAATGCACTTTTGGACTCTGTTAAGTCTGAAAAGTCTTTTCGGAGCATAAAAAGTTAGAAATGCAACTTAAAGCACTAAAACGTGATGAGAGCATCAGGTACTCTTATACTATAGTACAACTTGAATGTCTGGTATTCTATGATGCATTACATGCAGAAAATCACATAATCTAAGTGTTTGACAACAAAATGCACTTTTGGACTCTGTTAAGTCTGAAAAGTCTTTTCGGGTCATAAAAAGTTAGAAATGCACTTTAAAGCAGTAAAACGTAATGAGAGCATCAGGTACTCTTATACTATAGTACAACTTGAATGTCTGGTATTCTATGATGCATTACATGCAGAAAATCAAAGAATCTAAGTGTTTGACAACAAAATGCACTTTTGGACTCTGTTAAGTCTGAAAAGTCTTTTCGGGTCATAAAAAGTTAGAAATGCACTTTAAAGCAGTAAAATGTAATGAGAGCATCAGGTACTCTTATATTACAATGAAACTTGAATGTCTGGTATTCTATGATGCATTACATGTAGGAAATCATAGAATCTAAGTGTTTGACAACAAAATGCACTTTTGGACTCTGTTAAGTCTGAAAAGTCTTTTCGGAGCATAAAAAGTTAGAAATGCAACTTAAAGCACTAAAACGTGATGAGAGCATCAGGTACTCTTATACTATAGTACAACTTGAATGTCTGGTATTCTATGATGCATTACATGCAGAAAATCAAAGAATCTAAGTGTTTGACAAAAAAATGCACTTTTGGACTCTGTTAAGTCTGAAAAGTCTTTTCGGGTCATAAAAAGTTAGAAATGCACTTTAAAGCAGTAAAACGTAATGAGAGCATCAGGTACTCTTACATTACAATGAAACTTGAATGTCTGGTATTCTATGATGCATTAAATGCAGGAAATCATATAATCTAAGTGTTTAAAAACAAAATGCACTTTTGGACTCTGTTGAGGCTGAAAAGTCTTTTCGGAGCATAAAAAGTTAGAAATGCAACTTAAAGGTCTAAAACGTGATGAGAGCATCAGGTACTCTTACACTATAGTACAACTTGAATGTCTGGTATTCTATGATGCATTAAATGCAGGAAATCATATAATCTAAGTGTTTAAAAACAAAATGCACTTTTGGACTCTGTTAAGTCTGAAAAGTCTTTTTGGAGCATAAAAAGTTAGAAATGCAACTTAAAGCAGTAAAACGTGATGAGAGCATCAGGTACTCTTATACTATAGTACAACTTGAATGTCTGGTATTCTATGATGCATTACATGCAGAAAATCACATAATCTAAGTGTTTGACAACAAAATGCACTTTTGGACTCTGTTAAGTCTGAAAAGTCTTTTCGGGTCATAAAAAGTTAGAAATGCACTTTAAAGCAGTAAAACGTAATGAGAGCATCAGGTACTCTTATACTATAGTACAACTTGAATGTCTGGTATTCTATGATGCATTACATGCAGAAAATCACATAATCTAAGTGTTTGACAACAAAATGCACTTTTGGACTCTGTTAAGTCTGAAAAGTCTTTTCGGGTCATAAAAAGTTAGAAATGCACTTTAAAGCAGTAAAATGTAATGAGAGCATCAGGTACTCTTATATTACAATGAAACTTGAATGTCTGGTATTCTATGATGCATTACATGTAGGAAATCATAGAATCTAAGTGTTTGACAACAAAATGCACTTTTGGACTCTGTTAAGTCTGAAAAGTCTTTTCGGAGCATAAAAAGTTAGAAATGCAACTTAAAGCACTAAAACGTGATGAGAGCATCAGGTACTCTTATACTATAGTACAACTTGAATGTCTGGTATTCTATGATGCATTACATGCAGAAAATCAAAGAATCTAAGTGTTTGACAAAAAAATGCACTTTTGGACTCTGTTAAGTCTGAAAAGTCTTTTCGGGTCATAAAAAGTTAGAAATGCACTTTAAAGCAGTAAAACGTAATGAGAGCATCAGGTACTCTTACATTACAATGAAACTTGAATGTCTGGTATTCTATGATGCATTACATGTAGGAAATCATAGAATCTAAGTGTTTGACAACAAAATGCACTTTTGGACTCTGTTAAGGCTGAAAAGTCTTTTCGGAGCATAAAAAGTTAGAAATGCAACTTAAAGCACTAAAACATGATGAGAACATCAGGTACTCTTACACTATAGTACAACTTGAATGTCTGGTATTCTATGATGCATTACATGCAGAAAATCAAAGAATCTAAGTGTTTGACAACAAAATGCACTTTTGGACTCTGTTAAGTCTGAAAAGTCTTTTCGGGGCATAAAAAGTTAGAAATGCACTTTAAAGCAGTAAAACGTAATGAGAGCATCAGGTACTCTTATATTACAATGAAACTTGAATGTCTGGTATTCTATGATGCATTAAATGCAGGAAATCATATAATCTAAGTGTTTAAAAACAAAATGCACTTTTGGACTCTGTTGAGGCTGAAAAGTCTTTTCGGAGCATAAAAAGTTAGAAATGCAACTTAAAGGTCTAAAACGTGATGAGAGCATCAGGTACTCTTACACTATAGTACAACTTGAATGTCTGGTATTCTATGATGCATTAAATGCAGGAAATCATATAATCTAAGTGTTTAAAAACAAAATGCACTTTTGGACTCTGTTAAGTCTGAAAAGTCTTTTCGGAGCATAAAAAGTTAGAAATGCAACTTAAAGCACTAAAACGTGATGAGAGCATCAGGTACTCTTATACTATAGTACAACTTGAATGTCTGGTATTCTATGATGCATTACATGCAGAAAATCACATAATCTAAGTGTTTGACAACAAAATGCACTTTTGGACTCTGTTAAGTCTGAAAAGTCTTTTCGGGTCATAAAAAGTTAGAAATGCACTTTAAAGCAGTAAAACGTAATGAGAGCATCAGGTACTCTTATACTATAGTACAACTTGAATGTCTGGTATTCTATGATGCATTACATGCAGAAAATCAAAGAATCTAAGTGTTTGACAACAAAATGCACTTTTGGACTCTGTTAAGTCTGAAAAGTCTTTTCGGGTCATAAAAAGTTAGAAATGCACTTTAAAGCAGTAAAATGTAATGAGAGCATCAGGTACTCTTATATTACAATGAAACTTGAATGTCTGGTATTCTATGATGCATTACATGTAGGAAATCATAGAATCTAAGTGTTTGACAACAAAATGCACTTTTGGACTCTGTTAAGTCTGAAAAGTCTTTTCGGAGCATAAAAAGTTAGAAATGCAACTTAAAGCACTAAAACGTGATGAGAGCATCAGGTACTCTTATACTATAGTACAACTTGAATGTCTGGTATTCTATGATGCATTACATGCAGAAAATCAAAGAATCTAAGTGTTTGACAAAAAAATGCACTTTTGGACTCTGTTAAGTCTGAAAAGTCTTTTCGGGTCATAAAAAGTTAGAAATGCACTTTAAAGCAGTAAAACGTAATGAGAGCATCAGGTACTCTTACATTACAATGAAACTTGAATGTCTGGTATTCTATGATGCATTAAATGCAGGAAATCATATAATCTAAGTGTTTAAAAACAAAATGCACTTTTGGACTCTGTTGAGGCTGAAAAGTCTTTTCGGAGCATAAAAAGTTAGAAATGCAACTTAAAGGTCTAAAACGTGATGAGAGCATCAGGTACTCTTACACTATAGTACAACTTGAATGTCTGGTATTCTATGATGCATTAAATGCAGGAAATCATATAATCTAAGTGTTTAAAAACAAAATGCACTTTTGGACTCTGTTAAGTCTGAAAAGTCTTTTCGGAGCATAAAAAGTTAGAAATGCAACTTAAAGCAGTAAAACGTGATGAGAGCATCAGGTACTCTTATACTATAGTACAACTTGAATGTCTGGTATTCTATGATGCATTACATGCAGAAAATCACATAATCTAAGTGTTTGACAACAAAATGCACTTTTGGACTCTGTTAAGTCTGAAAAGTCTTTTCGGGTCATAAAAAGTTAGAAATGCACTTTAAAGCAGTAAAACGTAATGAGAGCATCAGGTACTCTTATACTATAGTACAACTTGAATGTCTGGTATTCTATGATGCATTACATGCAGAAAATCACATAATCTAAGTGTTTGACAACAAAATGCACTTTTGGACTCTGTTAAGTCTGAAAAGTCTTTTCGGGTCATAAAAAGTTAGAAATGCACTTTAAAGCAGTAAAACGTAATGAGAGCATCAGGTACTCTTATACTATAGTACAACTTGAATGTCTGGTATTCTATGATGCATTACATGCAGAAAATCACATAATCTAAGTGTTTGAAAACAAAATGCACTTTTAGACTGTTAAGGCTGAAAAGTCTTTTCGGAGCATAAAAAGTTAGAAATGCAACTTAAAGCAGTAAAACGTGATGAGAGCATCAGGTACTCTTATACTATAGTACAACTTGAATGTCTGGTATTCTATGATGCATTACATGCAGAAAATCACATAATCTAAGTGTTTAAAAACAAAATGCACTTTTGGACTCTGTTAAGGCTGAAAAGTCTTTTCGGAGCATAAAAAGTTAGAAATGCAACTTAAAGCACTAAAACGTGATGAGAGCATCAGGTACTCTTATACTATAGTACAACTTGAATGTCTGGTATTCTATGATGCATTACATGCAGAAAATCACATAATCTAAGTGTTTGACAACAAAATGCACTTTTGGACTCTGTTAAGGCTGAAACGTCTTTTCGGAGCATACAAGTTGGAAATGCACTTTAAAGCAGTAAAACGTAATGAGAGCATCAGGTACTCTTATATTACAATGAAACTTGAATGTCTGGTATTCTATGATGCATTACATGCAGAAAATCAAAGAATCTAAGTGTTTGACAACAAAATGCACTTTTGGACTCTGTTAAGTCTGAAAAGTCTTTTCGGGTCATAAAAAGTTAGAAATGCACTTTAAAGCAGTAAAACGTAATGAGAGCATCAGGTACTCTTATATTACAATGAAACTTGAATGTCTGGTATTCTATGATGCATTACATGTAGGAAATCATAGAATCTAAGTGTTTGACAACAAAATGCACTTTTGGACTCTGTTAAGTCTGAAAAGTCTTTTCGGAGCATAAAAAGTTAGAAATGCAACTTAAAGCACTAAAACGTGATGAGAGCATCAGGTACTCTTATACTATAGTACAACTTGAATGTCTGGTATTCTATGATGCATTACATGCAGAAAATCACATAATCTAAGTGTTTGACAACAAAATGCACTTTTGGACTCTGTTAAGGCTGAAACGTCTTTTCGGAGCATACAAGTTGGAAATGCACTTTAAAGCAGTAAAACGTAATGAGAGCATCAGGTACTCTTATATTACAATGAAACTTGAATGTCTGGTATTCTATGATGCATTACATGTAGGAAATCATAGAATCTAAGTGTTTGACAACAAAATGCACTTTTGGACTCTGTTGAGGCTGAAACGTCTTTTCGGAGCATAAAAGTTGGAAATGCACTTTAAAGCAGTAAAACGTAATGAGAGCATCAGGTACTCTTATACTATAGTACAACTTGAATTTCTGGTATTCTATGATGCATTACATGCAGAAAATCACATAATCTAAGTGTTTGACAACAAAATGCACTTTTGGACTCTGTTAAGTCTGAAAAGTCTTTTCGGGTCATAAAAAGTTAGAAATGCACTTTAAAGCAGTAAAACGTAATGAGAGCATCAGGTACTCTTATATTACAATGAAACTTGAATGTCTGGTATTCTATGATGCATTACATGTAGGAAATCATATAATCTAAGTGTTTGACAACAAAATGCACTTTTGGACTCTGTTGAGGCTGAAACGTCTTTTCGGAGCATAAAAGTTGGAAATGCACTTTAAAGCAGTAAAACGTAATGAGAGCATCAGGTACTCTTATATTACAATGAAACTTGAATGTCTGGTATTCTATGATGCATTAAATGCAGGAAATCATATAATCTAAGTGTTTAAAAACAAAATGCACTTTTGGACTCTGTTAAGTCTGAAAAGTCTTTTCGGAGCATAAAAAGTTAGAAATGCAACTTAAAGCAGTAAAACGTGATGAGAGCATCAGGTACTCTTATACTATAGTACAACTTGAATGTCTGGTATTCTATGATGCATTACATGCAGAAAATCACATAATCTAAGTGTTTGACAACAAAATGCACTTTTGGACTCTGTTAAGTCTGAAAAGTCTTTTCGGGTCATAAAAAGTTAGAAATGCACTTTAAAGCAGTAAAACGTAATGAGAGCATCAGGTACTCTTATACTATAGTACAACTTGAATGTCTGGTATTCTATGATGCATTACATGCAGAAAATCACATAATCTAAGTGTTTGACAACAAAATGCACTTTTGGACTCTGTTAAGTCTGAAAAGTCTTTTCGGGTCATAAAAAGTTAGAAATGCACTTTAAAGCAGTAAAACGTAATGAGAGCATCAGGTACTCTTATACTATAGTACAACTTGAATGTCTGGTATTCTATGATGCATTACATGCAGAAAATCACATAATCTAAGTGTTTGAAAACAAAATGCACTTTTAGACTGTTAAGGCTGAAAAGTCTTTTCGGAGCATAAAAAGTTAGAAATGCAACTTAAAGCAGTAAAACGTGATGAGAGCATCAGGTACTCTTATACTATAGTACAACTTGAATGTCTGGTATTCTATGATGCATTACATGCAGAAAATCACATAATCTAAGTGTTTAAAAACAAAATGCACTTTTGGACTCTGTTAAGGCTGAAAAGTCTTTTCGGAGCATAAAAAGTTAGAAATGCAACTTAAAGCACTAAAACGTGATGAGAGCATCAGGTACTCTTATACTATAGTACAACTTGAATGTCTGGTATTCTATGATGCATTACATGCAGAAAATCAAAGAATCTAAGTGTTTGACAACAAAATGCACTTTTGGACTCTGTTAAGTCTGAAAAGTCTTTTCGGAGCATAAAAAGTTAGAAATGCAACTTAAAGCACTAAAACGTGATGAGAGCATCAGGTACTCTTATACTATAGTACAACTTGAATGTCTGGTATTCTATGATGCATTACATGCAGAAAATCACATAATCTAAGTGTTTGACAACAAAATGCACTTTTGGACTCTGTTAAGGCTGAAACGTCTTTTCGGAGCATACAAGTTGGAAATGCACTTTAAAGCAGTAAAACGTAATGAGAGCATCAGGTACTCTTATATTACAATGAAACTTGAATGTCTGGTATTCTATGATGCATTACATGTAGGAAATCATAGAATCTAAGTGTTTGACAACAAAATGCACTTTTGGACTCTGTTAAGTCTGAAAAGTCTTTTCGGGTCATAAAAAGTTAGAAATGCACTTTAAAGCAGTAAAACGTAATGAGAGCATCAGGTACTCTTATATTACAATGAAACTTGAATGTCTGGTATTCTATGATGCATTACATGTAGGAAATCATAGAATCTAAGTGTTTGACAACAAAATGCACTTTTGGACTCTGTTAAGTCTGAAAAGTCTTTTCGGAGCATAAAAAGTTAGAAATGCAACTTAAAGCACTAAAACGTGATGAGAGCATCAGGTACTCTTATACTATAGTACAACTTGAATGTCTGGTATTCTATGATGCATTACATGCAGAAAATCACATAATCTAAGTGTTTGACAACAAAATGCACTTTTGGACTCTGTTAAGGCTGAAACGTCTTTTCGGAGCATACAAGTTGGAAATGCACTTTAAAGCAGTAAAACGTAATGAGAGCATCAGGTACTCTTATATTACAATGAAACTTGAATGTCTGGTATTCTATGATGCATTACATGTAGGAAATCATAGAATCTAAGTGTTTGACAACAAAATGCACTTTTGGACTCTGTTAAGTCTGAAAAGTCTTTTCGGGTCATAAAAAGTTAGAAATGCACTTTAAAGCAGTAAAACGTAATGAGAGCATCAGGTACTCTTATATTACAATGAAACTTGAATGTCTGGTATTCTATGATGCATTACATGTAGGAAATCATAGAATCTAAGTGTTTGACAACAAAATGCACTTTTGGACTCTGTTAAGTCTGAAAAGTCTTTTCGGAGCAAAAAAAGTTAGAAATGCAACTTAAAGCACTAAAACGTGATGAGAGCATCAGGTACTCTTATACTATAGTACAACTTGAATTTCTGGTATTCTATGATGCATTACATGCAGAAAATCACATAATCTAAGTGTTTGACAACAAAATGCACTTTTGGACTCTGTTAAGTCTGAAAAGTCTTTTCGGGTCATAAAAAGTTAGAAATGCACTTTAAAGCAGTAAAACGTAATGAGAGCATCAGGTACTCTTATACTATAGTACAACTTGAATGTCTGGTATTCTATGATGCATTACATGCAGAAAATCACATAATCTAAGTGTTTAAAAACAAAATGCACTTTTGGACTCTGTTAAGGCTGAAAAGTCTTTTCGGAGCATAAAAAGTTAGAAATGCAACTTAAAGCAGTAAAACGTGATGAGAGCATCAGGTACTCTTATACTATAGTACAACTTGAATGTCTGGTATTCTATGATGCATTACATGCAGAAAATCACATAATCTAAGTGTTTAAAAACAAAATGCACTTTTGGACTCTGTTAAGGCTGAAAAGTCTTTTCGGGTCATAAAAAGTTAGAAATGCACTTTAAAGCAGTAAAACGTAATGAGAGCATCAGGTACTCTTATATTACAATGAAACTTGAATGTCTGGTATTCTATGATGCATTACATGTAGGAAATCATAGAATCTAAGTGTTTGACAACAAAATGCACTTTTGGACTCTGTTAAGGCTGAAAAGTCTTTTCGGAGCATAAAAAGTTAGAAATGCAACTTAAAGCAGTAAAACGTAATGAGAGCATCAGGTACTCTTATATTACAATGAAACTTGAATGTCTGGTATTCTATGATGCATTACATGCAGAAAATCAAAGAATCTAAGTGTTTGACAACAAAATGCACTTTTGGACTCTGTTAAGTCTGAAAAGTCTTTTCGGGTCATAAAAAGTTAGAAATGCACTTTAAAGCAGTAAAACGTAATGAGAGCATCAGGTACTCTTATATTACAATGAAACTTGAATGTCTGGTATTCTATGATGCATTACATGTAGGAAATCATAGAATCTAAGTGTTTGACAACAAAATGCACTTTTGGACTCTGTTAAGTCTGAAAAGTCTTTTCGGAGCATAAAAAGTTAGAAATGCAACTTAAAGCACTAAAACGTGATGAGAGCATCAGGTACTCTTATACTATAGTACAACTTGAATGTCTGGTATTCTATGATGCATTACATGCAGAAAATCACATAATCTAAGTGTTTGACAACAAAATGCACTTTTGGACTCTGTTAAGGCTGAAACGTCTTTTCGGAGCATACAAGTTGGAAATGCACTTTAAAGCAGTAAAACGTAATGAGAGCATCAGGTACTCTTATATTACAATGAAACTTGAATGTCTGGTATTCTATGATGCATTACATGTAGGAAATCATAGAATCTAAGTGTTTGACAACAAAATGCACTTTTGGACTCTGTTGAGGCTGAAACGTCTTTTCGGAGCATAAAAGTTGGAAATGCACTTTAAAGCAGTAAAACGTAATGAGAGCATCAGGTACTCTTATACTATAGTACAACTTGAATTTCTGGTATTCTATGATGCATTACATGCAGAAAATCACATAATCTAAGTGTTTGACAACAAAATGCACTTTTGGACTCTGTTAAGTCTGAAAAGTCTTTTCGGGTCATAAAAAGTTAGAAATGCACTTTAAAGCAGTAAAACGTAATGAGAGCATCAGGTACTCTTATACTATAGTACAACTTGAATGTCTGGTATTCTATGATGCATTACATGCAGAAAATCACATAATCTAAGTGTTTAAAAACAAAATGCACTTTTGGACTCTGTTAAGGCTGAAAAGTCTTTTCGGAGCATAAAAAGTTAGAAATGCAACTTAAAGCAGTAAAACGTGATGAGAGCATCAGGTACTCTTATACTATAGTACAACTTGAATGTCTGGTATTCTATGATGCATTACATGCAGAAAATCACATAATCTAAGTGTTTAAAAACAAAATGCACTTTTGGACTCTGTTAAGTCTGAAAAGTCTTTTCGGGTCATAAAAAGTTAGAAATGCACTTTAAAGCAGTAAAACGTAATGAGAGCATCAGGTACTCTTATATTACAATGAAACTTGAATGTCTGGTATTCTATGATGCATTACATGTAGGAAATCATAGAATCTAAGTGTTTGACAACAAAATGCACTTTTGGACTCTGTTAAGGCTGAAAAGTCTTTTCGGAGCATAAAAAGTTAGAAATGCAACTTAAAGCAGTAAAACGTAATGAGAGCATCAGGTACTCTTATATTACAATGAAACTTGAATGTCTGGTATTCTATGATGCATTACATGCAGAAAATCAAAGAATCTAAGTGTTTGACAACAAAATGCACTTTTGGACTCTGTTAAGTCTGAAAAGTCTTTTCGGGTCATAAAAAGTTAGAAATGCACTTTAAAGCAGTAAAACGTAATGAGAGCATCAGGTACTCTTATATTACAATGAAACTTGAATGTCTGGTATTCTATGATGCATTACATGTAGGAAATCATAGAATCTAAGTGTTTGACAACAAAATGCACTTTTGGACTCTGTTAAGGCTGAAACGTCTTTTCGGAGCATACAAGTTGGAAATGCACTTTAAAGCAGTAAAACGTAATGAGAGCATCAGGTACTCTTATATTACAATGAAACTTGAGTGTCTGGTATTCTATGATGCATTACATGTAGGAAATCATAGAATCTAAGTGTTTGACAACAAAATGCACTTTTGGACTCTGTTGAGGCTGAAACGTCTTTTCGGAGCATAAAAGTTGGAAATGCACTTTAAAGCAGTAAAACGTAATGAGAGCATCAGGTACTCTTATACTATAGTACAACTTGAATTTCTGGTATTCTATGATGCATTACATGCAGAAAATCACATAATCTAAGTGTTTGACAACAAAATGCACTTTTGGACTCTGTTAAGTCTGAAAAGTCTTTTCGGGTCATAAAAAGTTAGAAATGCACTTTAAAGCAGTAAAACGTAATGAGAGCATCAGGTACTCTTATATTACAATGAAACTTGAATGTCTGGTATTCTATGATGCATTACATGTAGGAAATCATAGAATCTAAGTGTTTGACAACAAAATGCACTTTTGGACTCTGTTAAGGCTGAAACGTCTTTTCGGAGCATACAAGTTGGAAATGCACTTTAAAGCAGTAAAACGTAATGAGAGCATCAGGTACTCTTATATTACAATGAAACTTGAATGTCTGGTATTCTATGATGCATTACATGTAGGAAATCATAGAATCTAAGTGTTTGACAACAAAATGCACTTTTGGACTCTGTTGAGGCTGAAACGTCTTTTCGGAGCATAAAAGTTGGAAATGCACTTTAAAGCAGTAAAACGTAATGAGAGCATCAGGTACTCTTATACTATAGTACAACTTGAATTTCTGGTATTCTATGATGCATTACATGCAGAAAATCACATAATCTAAGTGTTTGACAACAAAATGCACTTTTGGACTCTGTTAAGTCTGAAAAGTCTTTTCGGGTCATAAAAAGTTAGAAATGCACTTTAAAGCAGTAAAACGTAATGAGAGCATCAGGTACTCTTATACTATAGTACAACTTGAATGTCTGGTATTCTATGATGCATTACATGCAGAAAATCACATAATCTAAGTGTTTAAAAACAAAATGCACTTTTGGACTCTGTTAAGGCTGAAAAGTCTTTTCGGAGCATAAAAAGTTAGAAATGCAACTTAAAGCAGTAAAACGTGATGAGAGCATCAGGTACTCTTATACTATAGTACAACTTGAATGTCTGGTATTCTATGATGCATTACATGCAGAAAATCACATAATCTAAGTGTTTAAAAACAAAATGCACTTTTGGACTCTGTTAAGGCTGAAAAGTCTTTTCGGGTCATAAAAAGTTAGAAATGCACTTTAAAGCAGTAAAACGTAATGAGAGCATCAGGTACTCTTATATTACAATGAAACTTGAATGTCTGGTATTCTATGATGCATTACATGTAGGAAATCATAGAATCTAAGTGTTTGACAACAAAATGCACTTTTGGACTCTGTTAAGGCTGAAAAGTCTTTTCGGAGCATAAAAAGTTAGAAATGCAACTTAAAGCAGTAAAACGTAATGAGAGCATCAGGTACTCTTATATTACAATGAAACTTGAATGTCTGGTATTCTATGATGCATTACATGCAGAAAATCAAAGAATCTAAGTGTTTGACAACAAAATGCACTTTTGGACTCTGTTAAGTCTGAAAAGTCTTTTCGGGTCATAAAAAGTTAGAAATGCACTTTAAAGCAGTAAAACGTAATGAGAGCATCAGGTACTCTTATACTATAGTACAACTTGAATGTCTGGTATTCTATGATGCATTACATGCAGAAAATCACATAATCTAAGTGTTTAAAAACAAAATGCACTTTTGGACTCTGTTAAGGCTGAAAAGTCTTTTCGGAGCATAAAAAGTTAGAAATGCAACTTAAAGCAGTAAAACGTGATGAGAGCATCAGGTACTCTTATACTATAGTACAACTTGAATGTCTGGTATTCTATGATGCATTACATGCAGAAAATCACATAATCTAAGTGTTTAAAAACAAAATGCACTTTTGGACTCTGTTAAGGCTGAAAAGTCTTTTCGGGTCATAAAAAGTTAGAAATGCACTTTAAAGCAGTAAAACGTAATGAGAGCATCAGGTACTCTTATATTACAATGAAACTTGAATGTCTGGTATTCTATGATGCATTACATGTAGGAAATCATAGAATCTAAGTGTTTGACAACAAAATGCACTTTTGGACTCTGTTAAGGCTGAAAAGTCTTTTCGGAGCATAAAAAGTTAGAAATGCAACTTAAAGCAGTAAAACGTAATGAGAGCATCAGGTACTCTTATATTACAATGAAACTTGAATGTCTGGTATTCTATGATGCATTACATGCAGAAAATCAAAGAATCTAAGTGTTTGACAACAAAATGCACTTTTGGACTCTGTTAAGTCTGAAAAGTCTTTTCGGGTCATAAAAAGTTAGAAATGCACTTTAAAGCAGTAAAACGTAATGAGAGCATCAGGTACTCTTATATTACAATGAAACTTGAATGTCTGGTATTCTATGATGCATTACATGTAGGAAATCATAGAATCTAAGTGTTTGACAACAAAATGCACTTTTGGACTCTGTTAAGTCTGAAAAGTCTTTTCGGAGCATAAAAAGTTAGAAATGCAACTTAAAGCACTAAAACGTGATGAGAGCATCAGGTACTCTTATACTATAGTACAACTTGAATGTCTGGTATTCTATGATGCATTACATGCAGAAAATCACATAATCTAAGTGTTTGACAACAAAATGCACTTTTGGACTCTGTTAAGGCTGAAACGTCTTTTCGGAGCATACAAGTTGGAAATGCACTTTAAAGCAGTAAAACGTAATGAGAGCATCAGGTACTCTTATATTACAATGAAACTTGAATGTCTGGTATTCTATGATGCATTACATGTAGGAAATCATAGAATCTAAGTGTTTGACAACAAAATGCACTTTTGGACTCTGTTGAGGCTGAAACGTCTTTTCGGAGCATAAAAGTTGGAAATGCACTTTAAAGCAGTAAAACGTAATGAGAGCATCAGGTACTCTTATACTATAGTACAACTTGAATTTCTGGTATTCTATGATGCATTACATGCAGAAAATCACATAATCTAAGTGTTTGACAACAAAATGCACTTTTGGACTCTGTTAAGTCTGAAAAGTCTTTTCGGGTCATAAAAAGTTAGAAATGCACTTTAAAGCAGTAAAACGTAATGAGAGCATCAGGTACTCTTATACTATAGTACAACTTGAATGTCTGGTATTCTATGATGCATTACATGCAGAAAATCACATAATCTAAGTGTTTAAAAACAAAATGCACTTTTGGACTCTGTTAAGGCTGAAAAGTCTTTTCGGAGCATAAAAAGTTAGAAATGCAACTTAAAGCAGTAAAACGTGATGAGAGCATCAGGTACTCTTATACTATAGTACAACTTGAATGTCTGGTATTCTATGATGCATTACATGCAGAAAATCACATAATCTAAGTGTTTAAAAACAAAATGCACTTTTGGACTCTGTTAAGGCTGAAAAGTCTTTTCGGGTCATAAAAAGTTAGAAATGCACTTTAAAGCAGTAAAACGTAATGAGAGCATCAGGTACTCTTATATTACAATGAAACTTGAATGTCTGGTATTCTATGATGCATTACATGTAGGAAATCATAGAATCTAAGTGTTTGACAACAAAATGCACTTTTGGACTCTGTTAAGGCTGAAAAGTCTTTTCGGAGCATAAAAAGTTAGAAATGCAACTTAAAGCAGTAAAACGTAATGAGAGCATCAGGTACTCTTATATTACAATGAAACTTGAATGTCTGGTATTCTATGATGCATTACATGCAGAAAATCAAAGAATCTAAGTGTTTGACAACAAAATGCACTTTTGGACTCTGTTAAGTCTGAAAAGTCTTTTCGGGTCATAAAAAGTTAGAAATGCACTTTAAAGCAGTAAAACGTAATGAGAGCATCAGGTACTCTTATATTACAATGAAACTTGAATGTCTGGTATTCTATGATGCATTACATGTAAGAAGTCATAGAATCTAAGTGTTTGACAACAAAATGCACTTTTGGACTCTGTTAAGGCTGAAACGTCTTTTCGGAGCATACAAGTTGGAAATGCACTTTAAAGCAGTAAAACGTAATGAGAGCATCAGGTACTCTTATATTACAATGAAACTTGAGTGTCTGGTATTCTATGATGCATTACATGTAGGAAATCATAGAATCTAAGTGTTTGACAACAAAATGCACTTTTGGACTCTGTTGAGGCTGAAACGTCTTTTCGGAGCATAAAAGTTGGAAATGCACTTTAAAGCAGTAAAACGTAATGAGAGCATCAGGTACTCTTATACTATAGTACAACTTGAATTTCTGGTATTCTATGATGCATTACATGCAGAAAATCACATAATCTAAGTGTTTGACAACAAAATGCACTTTTGGACTCTGTTAAGTCTGAAAAGTCTTTTCGGGTCATAAAAAGTTAGAAATGCACTTTAAAGCAGTAAAACGTAATGAGAGCATCAGGTACTCTTATATTACAATGAAACTTGAATGTCTGGTATTCTATGATGCATTACATGTAGGAAATCATAGAATCTAAGTGTTTGACAACAAAATGCACTTTTGGACTCTGTTAAGGCTGAAACGTCTTTTCGGAGCATACAAGTTGGAAATGCACTTTAAAGCAGTAAAACGTAATGAGAGCATCAGGTACTCTTATATTACAATGAAACTTGAATGTCTGGTATTCTATGATGCATTACATGTAGGAAATCATAGAATCTAAGTGTTTGACAACAAAATGCACTTTTGGACTCTGTTGAGGCTGAAACGTCTTTTCGGAGCATAAAAGTTGGAAATGCACTTTAAAGCAGTAAAACGTAATGAGAGCATCAGGTACTCTTATACTATAGTACAACTTGAATTTCTGGTATTCTATGATGCATTACATGCAGAAAATCACATAATCTAAGTGTTTGACAACAAAATGCACTTTTGGACTCTGTTAAGTCTGAAAAGTCTTTTCGGGTCATAAAAAGTTAGAAATGCACTTTAAAGCAGTAAAACGTAATGAGAGCATCAGGTACTCTTATACTATAGTACAACTTGAATGTCTGGTATTCTATGATGCATTACATGCAGAAAATCACATAATCTAAGTGTTTAAAAACAAAATGCACTTTTGGACTCTGTTAAGGCTGAAAAGTCTTTTCGGAGCATAAAAAGTTAGAAATGCAACTTAAAGCAGTAAAACGTGATGAGAGCATCAGGTACTCTTATACTATAGTACAACTTGAATGTCTGGTATTCTATGATGCATTACATGCAGAAAATCACATAATCTAAGTGTTTAAAAACAAAATGCACTTTTGGACTCTGTTAAGGCTGAAAAGTCTTTTCGGGTCATAAAAAGTTAGAAATGCACTTTAAAGCAGTAAAACGTAATGAGAGCATCAGGTACTCTTATATTACAATGAAACTTGAATGTCTGGTATTCTATGATGCATTACATGTAGGAAATCATAGAATCTAAGTGTTTGACAACAAAATGCACTTTTGGACTCTGTTAAGGCTGAAAAGTCTTTTCGGAGCATAAAAAGTTAGAAATGCAACTTAAAGCAGTAAAACGTAATGAGAGCATCAGGTACTCTTATATTACAATGAAACTTGAATGTCTGGTATTCTATGATGCATTACATGCAGAAAATCAAAGAATCTAAGTGTTTGACAACAAAATGCACTTTTGGACTCTGTTAAGTCTGAAAAGTCTTTTCGGGTCATAAAAAGTTAGAAATGCACTTTAAAGCAGTAAAACGTAATGAGAGCATCAGGTACTCTTATACTATAGTACAACTTGAATGTCTGGTATTCTATGATGCATTACATGCAGAAAATCACATAATCTAAGTGTTTAAAAACAAAATGCACTTTTGGACTCTGTTAAGGCTGAAAAGTCTTTTCGGAGCATAAAAAGTTAGAAATGCAACTTAAAGCAGTAAAACGTGATGAGAGCATCAGGTACTCTTATACTATAGTACAACTTGAATGTCTGGTATTCTATGATGCATTACATGCAGAAAATCACATAATCTAAGTGTTTAAAAACAAAATGCACTTTTGGACTCTGTTAAGGCTGAAAAGTCTTTTCGGGTCATAAAAAGTTAGAAATGCACTTTAAAGCAGTAAAACGTAATGAGAGCATCAGGTACTCTTATATTACAATGAAACTTGAATGTCTGGTATTCTATGATGCATTACATGCAGGAAATCATAGAATCTAAGTGTTTGACAACAAAATGCACTTTTGGACTCTGTTAAGGCTGAAAAGTCTTTTCGGAGCATAAAAAGTTAGAAATGCAACTTAAAGCAGTAAAACGTAATGAGAGCATCAGGTACTCTTATATTACAATGAAACTTGAATGTCTGGTATTCTATGATGCATTACATGCAGAAAATCAAAGAATCTAAGTGTTTGACAACAAAATGCACTTTTGGACTCTGTTAAGTCTGAAAAGTCTTTTCGGGTCATAAAAAGTTAGAAATGCACTTTAAAGCAGTAAAACGTAATGAGAGCATCAGGTACTCTTATACTATAGTACAACTTGAATGTCTGGTATTCTATGATGCATTACATGCAGAAAATCACATAATCTAAGTGTTTAAAAACAAAATGCACTTTTGGACTCTGTTAAGGCTGAAAAGTCTTTTCGGAGCATAAAAAGTTAGAAATGCAACTTAAAGCAGTAAAACGTGATGAGAGCATCAGGTACTCTTATACTATAGTACAACTTGAATGTCTGGTATTCTATGATGCATTACATGCAGAAAATCACATAATCTAAGTGTTTAAAAACAAAATGCACTTTTGGACTCTGTTAAGGCTGAAAAGTCTTTTCGGGTCATAAAAAGTTAGAAATGCACTTTAAAGCAGTAAAACGTAATGAGAGCATCAGGTACTCTTATATTACAATGAAACTTGAATGTCTGGTATTCTATGATGCATTACATGTAGGAAATCATAGAATCTAAGTGTTTGACAACAAAATGCACTTTTGGACTCTGTTAAGGCTGAAAAGTCTTTTCGGAGCATAAAAAGTTAGAAATGCAACTTAAAGCAGTAAAACGTAATGAGAGCATCAGGTACTCTTATATTACAATGAAACTTGAATGTCTGGTATTCTATGATGCATTACATGCAGAAAATCAAAGAATCTAAGTGTTTGATAACAAAATGCACTTTTGGACTCTGTTAAGTCTGAAAAGTCTTTTCGGGTCATAAAAAAGTTAGAAATGCACTTTAAAGCAGTAAAACGTAATGAGAGCATCAGGTACTCTTATATTACAATGAAACTTGAATGTCTGGTATTCTATGATGCATTACATGTAGGAAATCATAGAATCTAAGTGTTTGACAACAAAATGCACTTTTGGACTCTGTTAAGTCTGAAAAGTCTTTTCGGAGCATAAAAAGTTAGAAATGCACTTTAAAGCAGTAAAACGTAATGAGAGCATCAGGTACTCTTATACTATAGTACAACTTGAATGTCTGGTATTCTATGATGCATTACATGCAGAAAATCAAAGAATCTAAGTGTTTGACAACAAAATGCACTTTTGGACTCTGTTAAGTCTGAAAAGTCTTTTCGGAGCATAAAAAGTTAGAAATGCACTTTAAAGCAGTAAAACGTAATGAGAGCATCAGGTACTCTTATATTACAATGAAACTTGAATGTCTGGTATTCTATGATGCATTACATGTAGGAAATCATAGAATCTAAGTGTTTGACAACAAAATGCACTTTTGGACTCTGTTAAGTCTGAAAAGTCTTTTCGGAGCATAAAAAGTTAGAAATGCAACTTAAAGCACTAAAACGTGATGAGAGCATCAGGTACTCTTATACTATAGTACAACTTGAATGTCTGGTATTCTATGATGCATTACATGCAGAAAATCACATAATCTAAGTGTTTGACAACAAAATGCACTTTTGGACTCTGTTAAGGCTGAAACGTCTTTTCGGAGCATACAAGTTGGAAATGCACTTTAAAGCAGTAAAACGTAATGAGAGCATCAGGTACTCTTATATTACAATGAAACTTGAATGTCTGGTATTCTATGATGCATTACATGTAGGAAATCATAGAATCTAAGTGTTTGACAACAAAATGCACTTTTGGACTCTGTTGAGGCTGAAACGTCTTTTCGGAGCATAAAAGTTGGAAATGCACTTTAAAGCAGTAAAACGTAATGAGAGCATCAGGTACTCTTATATTACAATGAAACTTGAATGTCTGGTATTCTATGATGCATTACATGTAGGAAATCATAGAATCTAAGTGTTTGACAAAAAAATGCACTTTTGGACTCTGTTAAGTCTGAAAAGTCTTTTCGGGTCATAAAAAGTTAGAAATGCACTTTAAAGCAGTAAAACGTAATGAGAGCATCAGGTACTCTTATACTATAGTACAACTTGAATGTCTGGTATTCTATGATGCATTACATGCAGAAAATCACATAATCTAAGTGTTTAAAAACAAAATGCACTTTTGGACTCTGTTAAGGCTGAAAAGTCTTTTCGGAGCATAAAAAGTTAGAAATGCAACTTAAAGCAGTAAAACGTGATGAGAGCATCAGGTACTCTTTATACTATAGTACAACTTGAATGTCTGGTATTCTATGATGCATTACATGCAGAAAATCACATAATCTAAGTGTTTAAAAACAAAATGCACTTTTGGACTCTGTTAAGGCTGAAAAGTCTTTTCGGGTCATAAAAAGTTAGAAATGCACTTTAAAGCAGTAAAACGTAATGAGAGCATCAGGTACTCTTATATTACAATGAAACTTGAATGTCTGGTATTCTATGATGCATTACATGTAGGAAATCATAGAATCTAAGTGTTTGACAACAAAATGCACTTTTGGACTCTGTTAAGGCTGAAAAGTCTTTTCGGAGCATAAAAAGTTAGAAATGCAACTTAAAGCAGTAAAACGTAATGAGAGCATCAGGTACTCTTATATTACAATGAAACTTGAATGTCTGGTATTCTATGATGCATTACATGCAGAAAATCAAAGAATCTAAGTGTTTGACAACAAAATGCACTTTTGGACTCTGTTAAGTCTGAAAAGTCTTTTCGGGTCATAAAAAGTTAGAAATGCACTTTAAAGCAGTAAAACGTAATGAGAGCATCAGGTACTCTTATATTACAATGAAACTTGAATGTCTGGTATTCTATGATGCATTACATGTAGGAAATCATAGAATCTAAGTGTTTGACAACAAAATGCACTTTTGGACTCTGTTAAGTCTGAAAAGTCTTTTCGGAGCATAAAAAGTTAGAAATGCACTTTAAAGCAGTAAAACGTAATGAGAGCATCAGGTACTCTTATACTATAGTACAACTTGAATGTCTGGTATTCTATGATGCATTACATGCAGAAAATCACATAATCTAAGTGTTTAAAAACAAAATGCACTTTTGGACTCTGTTAAGGCTGAAAAGTCTTTTCGGAGCATAAAAAGTTAGAAATGCAACTTAAAGCAGTAAAACGTGATGAGAGCATCAGGTACTCTTATACTATAGTACAACTTGAATGTCTGGTATTCTATGATGCATTACATGCAGAAAATCACATAATCTAAGTGTTTAAAAACAAAATGCACTTTTGGACTCTGTTAAGGCTGAAAAGTCTTTTCGGGTCATAAAAAGTTAGAAATGCACTTTAAAGCAGTAAAACGTAATGAGAGCATCAGGTACTCTTATATTACAATGAAACTTGAATGTCTGGTATTCTATGATGCATTACATGTAGGAAATCATAGAATCTAAGTGTTTGACAACAAAATGCACTTTTGGACTCTGTTAAGGCTGAAAAGTCTTTTCGGAGCATAAAAAGTTAGAAATGCAACTTAAAGCAGTAAAACGTAATGAGAGCATCAGGTACTCTTATATTACAATGAAACTTGAATGTCTGGTATTCTATGATGCATTACATGCAGAAAATCAAAGAATCTAAGTGTTTGACAACAAAATGCACTTTTGGACTCTGTTAAGTCTGAAAAGTCTTTTCGGGTCATAAAAAGTTAGAAATGCACTTTAAAGCAGTAAAACGTAATGAGAGCATCAGGTACTCTTATACTATAGTACAACTTGAATGTCTGGTATTCTATGATGCATTACATGCAGAAAATCACATAATCTAAGTGTTTAAAAACAAAATGCACTTTTGGACTCTGTTAAGGCTGAAAAGTCTTTTCGGAGCATAAAAAGTTAGAAATGCAACTTAAAGCAGTAAAACGTGATGAGAGCATCAGGTACTCTTATACTATAGTACAACTTGAATGTCTGGTAATCTATGATGCATTACATGCAGAAAATCACATAATCTAAGTGTTTAAAAACAAAATGCACTTTTGGACTCTGTTAAGGCTGAAAAGTCTTTTCGGGTCATAAAAAGTTAGAAATGCACTTTAAAGCAGTAAAACGTAATGAGAGCATCAGGTACTCTTATATTACAATGAAACTTGAATGTCTGGTATTCTATGATGCATTACATGTAGGAAATCATAGAATCTAAGTGTTTGACAACAAAATGCACTTTTGGACTCTGTTAAGGCTGAAAAGTCTTTTCGGAGCATAAAAAGTTAGAAATGCAACTTAAAGCAGTAAAACGTAATGAGAGCATCAGGTACTCTTATATTACAATGAAACTTGAATGTCTGGTATTCTATGATGCATTACATGCAGAAAATCAAAGAATCTAAGTGTTTGACAACAAAATGCACTTTTGGACTCTGTTAAGTCTGAAAAGTCTTTTCGGGTCATAAAAAGTTAGAAATGCACTTTAAAGCAGTAAAACGTAATGAGAGCATCAGGTACTCTTATACTATAGTACAACTTGAATGTCTGGTATTCTATGATGCATTACATGCAGAAAATCACATAATCTAAGTGTTTAAAAACAAAATGCACTTTTGGACTCTGTTAAGGCTGAAAAGTCTTTTCGGAGCATAAAAAGTTAGAAATGCAACTTAAAGCAGTAAAACGTGATGAGAGCATCAGGTACTCTTATACTATAGTACAACTTGAATGTCTGGTATTCTATGATGCATTACATGCAGAAAATCACATAATCTAAGTGTTTAAAAACAAAATGCACTTTTGGACTCTGTTAAGGCTGAAAAGTCTTTTCGGGTCATAAAAAGTTAGAAATGCACTTTAAAGCAGTAAAACGTAATGAGAGCATCAGGTACTCTTATATTACAATGAAACTTGAATGTCTGGTATTCTATGATGCATTACATGCAGAAAATCAAAGAATCTAAGTGTTTGATAACAAAATGCACTTTTGGACTCTGTTAAGTCTGAAAAGTCTTTTCGGGTCATAAAAAGTTAGAAATGCACTTTAAAGCAGTAAAACGTAATGAGAGCATCAGGTACTCTTATATTACAATGAAACTTGAATGTCTGGTATTCTATGATGCATTACATGTAGGAAATCATAGAATCTAAGTGTTTGACAACAAAATGCACTTTTGGACTCTGTTAAGTCTGAAAAGTCTTTTCGGAGCATAAAAAGTTAGAAATGCACTTTAAAGCAGTAAAACGTAATGAGAGCATCAGGTACTCTTATACTATAGTACAACTTGAATGTCTGGTATTCTATGATGCATTACATGCAGAAAATCACATAATCTAAGTGTTTAAAAACAAAATGCACTTTT
Organism: Taurulus bubalis; assembly: GCF_910589615.1. Lineage (NCBI taxonomy): Eukaryota > Metazoa > Chordata > Actinopteri > Perciformes > Cottidae > Taurulus > Taurulus bubalis. Next base: position 3,081,398 of record NC_136607.1, on the reverse strand, counting down.
GGACTCTGTTAAGGCTGAAAAGTCTTTTCGGAGCATAAAAAGTTAGAAATGCAACTTAAAGCAGTAAAACGTGATGAGAGCATCAGGTACTCTTATACTATAGTACAACTTGAATGTCTGGTATTCTATGATGCATTACATGCAGAAAATCACATAATCTAAGTGTTTAAAAACAAAATGCACTTTTGGACTCTGTTAAGGCTGAAAAGTCTTTTCGGGTCATAAAAAGTTAGAAATGCACTTTAAAGCAGTAAAACGTAATGAGAGCATCAGGTACTCTTATATTACAATGAAACTTGAATGTCTGGTATTCTATGATGCATTACATGTAGGAAATCATAGAATCTAAGTGTTTGACAACAAAATGCACTTTTGGACTCTGTTAAGGCTGAAAAGTCTTTTCGGAGCATAAAAAGATAGAAATGCAACTTAAAGCAGTAAAACGTAATGAGAGCATCAGGTACTCTTATATTACAATGAAACTTGAATGTCTGGTATTCTATGATGCATTACATGCAGAAAATCAAAGAATCTAAGTGTTTGACAACAAAATGCACTTTTGGACTCTGTTAAGTCTGAAAAGTCTTTTCGGGTCATAAAAAGTTAGAAATGCACTTTAAAGCAGTAAAACGTAATGAGAGCATCAGGTACTCTTATATTACAATGAAACTTGAATGTCTGGTATTCTATGATGCATTACATGTAGGAAATCATAGAATCTAAGTGTTTGACAACAAAATGCACTTTTGGACTCTGTTAAGTCTGAAAAGTCTTTTCGGAGCATAAAAAGTTAGAAATGCAACTTAAAGCACTAAAACGTGATGAGAGCATCAGGTACTCTTATACTATAGTACAACTTGAATGTCTGGTATTCTATGATGCATTACATGTAGGAAATCATAGAATCTAAGTGTTTGACAACAAAATGCACTTTTGGACTCTGTTAAGTCTGAAAAGTCTTTTCGGAGCATAAAAAGTTAGAAATGCACTTTAAAGCAGTAAAACGTAATGAGAGCATCAGGTACTCTTATACTATAGTACAACTTGAATGTCTGGTATTCTATGATGCATTACATGCAGAAAATCACATAATCTAAGTGTTTAAAAACAAAATGCACTTTTGGACTCTGTTAAGGCTGAAAAGTCTTTTCGGAGCATAAAAAGTTAGAAATGCAACTTAAAGCAGTAAAACGTGATGAGAGCATCAGGTACTCTTATACTATAGTACAACTTGAATGTCTGGTATTCTATGATGCATTACATGCAGAAAATCACATAATCTAAGTGTTTAAAAACAAAATGCACTTTTGGACTCTGTTAAGGCTGAAAAGTCTTTTCGGGTCATAAAAAGTTAGAAATGCACTTTAAAGCAGTAAAACGTAATGAGAGCATCAGGTACTCTTATATTACAATGAAACTTGAATGTCTGGTATTCTATGATGCATTACATGTAGGAAATCATAGAATCTAAGTGTTTGACAACAAAATGCACTTTTGGACTCTGTTAAGGCTGAAAAGTCTTTTCGGAGCATAAAAAGATAGAAATGCAACTTAAAGCAGTAAAACGTAATGAGAGCATCAGGTACTCTTATATTACAATGAAACTTGAATGTCTGGTATTCTATGATGCATTACATGCAGAAAATCAAAGAATCTAAGTGTTTGACAACAAAATGCACTTTTGGACTCTGTTAAGTCTGAAAAGTCTTTTCGGGTCATAAAAAGTTAGAAATGCACTTTAAAGCAGTAAAACGTAATGAGAGCATCAGGTACTCTTATATTACAATGAAACTTGAATGTCTGGTATTCTATGATGCATTACATGTAGGAAATCATAGAATCTAAGTGTTTGACAACAAAATGCACTTTTGGACTCTGTTAAGTCTGAAAAGTCTTTTCGGAGCATAAAAAGTTAGAAATGCAACTTAAAGCACTAAAACGTGATGAGAGCATCAGGTACTCTTATACTATAGTACAACTTGAATGTCTGGTATTCTATGATGCATTACATGCAGAAAATCACATAATCTAAGTGTTTGACAACAAAATGCACTTTTGGACTCTGTTAAGGCTGAAACGTCTTTTCGGAGCATACAAGTTGGAAATGCACTTTAAAGCAGTAAAACGTAATGAGAGCATCAGGTACTCTTATATTACAATGAAACTTGAATGTCTGGTATTCTATGATGCATTACATGTAGGAAATCATAGAATCTAAGTGTTTGACAACAAAATGCACTTTTGGACTCTGTTGAGGCTGAAACGTCTTTTCGGAGCATAAAAGTTGGAAATGCACTTTAAAGCAGTAAAACGTAATGAGAGCATCAGGTACTCTTATATTACAATGAAACTTGAATGTCTGGTATTCTATGATGCATTACATGTAGGAAATCATAGAATCTAAGTGTTTGACAACAAAATGCACTTTTGGACTCTGTTAAGTCTGAAAAGTCTTTTCGGGTCATAAAAAGTTAGAAATGCACTTTAAAGCAGTAAAACGTAATGAGAGCATCAGGTACTCTTATACTATAGTACAACTTGAATGTCTGGTATTCTATGATGCATTACATGCAGAAAATCACATAATCTAAGTGTTTAAAAACAAAATGCACTTTTGGACTCTGTTAAGGCTGAAAAGTCTTTTCGGAGCATAAAAAGTTAGAAATGCAACTTAAAGCAGTAAAACGTGATGAGAGCATCAGGTACTCTTATACTATAGTACAACTTGAATGTCTGGTATTCTATGATGCATTACATGCAGAAAATCACATAATCTAAGTGTTTAAAAACAAAATGCACTTTTGGACTCTGTTAAGGCTGAAAAGTCTTTTCGGGTCATAAAAAGTTAGAAATGCACTTTAAAGCAGTAAAACGTAATGAGAGCATCAGGTACTCTTATATTACAATGAAACTTGAATGTCTGGTATTCTATGATGCATTACATGTAGGAAATCATAGAATCTAAGTGTTTGACAACAAAATGCACTTTTGGACTCTGTTAAGGCTGAAAAGTCTTTTCGGAGCATAAAAAGTTAGAAATGCAACTTAAAGCAGTAAAACGTAATGAGAGCATCAGGTACTCTTATATTACAATGAAACTTGAATGTCTGGTATTCTATGATGCATTACATGCAGAAAATCAAAGAATCTAAGTGTTTGACAACAAAATGCACTTTTGGACTCTGTTAAGTCTGAAAAGTCTTTTCGGGTCATAAAAAGTTAGAAATGCACTTTAAAGCAGTAAAACGTAATGAGAGCATCAGGTACTCTTATATTACAATGAAACTTGAATGTCTGGTATTCTATGATGCATTACATGTAGGAAATCATAGAATCTAAGTGTTTGACAACAAAATGCACTTTTGGACTCTGTTAAGGCTGAAACGTCTTTTCGGAGCATACAAGTTGGAAATGCACTTTAAAGCAGTAAAACGTAATGAGAGCATCAGGTACTCTTATATTACAATGAAACTTGAATGTCTGGTATTCTATGATGCATTACATGTAGGAAATCATAGAATCTAAGTGTTTGACAACAAAATGCACTTTTGGACTCTGTTGAGGCTGAAACGTCTTTTCGGAGCATAAAAGTTGGAAATGCACTTTAAAGCAGTAAAACGTAATGAGAGCATCAGGTACTCTTATACTATAGTACAACTTGAATTTCTGGTATTCTATGATGCATTACATGCAGAAAATCACATAATCTAAGTGTTTGACAACAAAATGCACTTTTGGACTCTGTTAAGTCTGAAAAGTCTTTTCGGGTCATAAAAAGTTAGAAATGCACTTTAAAGCAGTAAAACGTAATGAGAGCATCAGGTACTCTTATACTATAGTACAACTTGAATGTCTGGTATTCTATGATGCATTACATGCAGAAAATCACATAATCTAAGTGTTTAAAAACAAAATGCACTTTTGGACTCTGTTAAGGCTGAAAAGTCTTTTCGGAGCATAAAAAGTTAGAAATGCAACTTAAAGCAGTAAAACGTGATGAGAGCATCAGGTACTCTTATACTATAGTACAACTTGAATGTCTGGTATTCTATGATGCATTACATGCAGAAAATCACATAATCTAAGTGTTTAAAAACAAAATGCACTTTTGGACTCTGTTAAGGCTGAAAAGTCTTTTCGGGTCATAAAAAGTTAGAAATGCACTTTAAAGCAGTAAAACGTAATGAGAGCATCAGGTACTCTTATATTACAATGAAACTTGAATGTCTGGTATTCTATGATGCATTACATGTAGGAAATCATAGAATCTAAGTGTTTGACAACAAAATGCACTTTTGGACTCTGTTAAGGCTGAAAAGTCTTTTCGGAGCATAAAAAGTTAGAAATGCAACTTAAAGCAGTAAAACGTAATGAGAGCATCAGGTACTCTTATATTACAATGAAACTTGAATGTCTGGTATTCTATGATGCATTACATGCAGAAAATCAAAGAATCTAAGTGTTTGACAACAAAATGCACTTTTGGACTCTGTTAAGTCTGAAAAGTCTTTTTGGGTCATAAAAAGTTAGAAATGCACTTTAAAGCAGTAAAACGTAATGAGAGCATCAGGTACTCTTATATTACAATGAAACTTGAATGTCTGGTATTCTATGATGCATTACATGTAGGAAATCATAGAATCTAAGTGTTTGACAACAAAATGCACTTTTGGACTCTGTTAAGTCTGAAAAGTCTTTTCGGAGCATAAAAAGTTAGAAATGCAACTTAAAGCACTAAAACGTGATGAGAGCATCAGGTACTCTTATACTATCGTACAACTTGAATGTCTGGTATTCTATGATGCATTACATGCAGAAAATCACATAATCTAAGTGTTTGACAACAAAATGCACTTTTGGACTCTGTTAAGGCTGAAACGTCTTTTCGGAGCATACAAGTTGGAAATGCACTTTAAAGCAGTAAAACGTAATGAGAGCATCAGGTACTCTTATATTACAATGAAACTTGAATGTCTGGTATTCTATGATGCATTACATGTAGGAAATCATAGAATCTAAGTGTTTGACAACAAAATGCACTTTTGGACTCTGTTGAGGCTGAAACGTCTTTTCGGAGCATAAAAGTTGGAAATGCACTTTAAAGCAGTAAAACGTAATGAGAGCATCAGGTACTCTTATACTATAGTACAACTTGAATTTCTGGTATTCTATGATGCATTACATGCAGAAAATCACATAATCTAAGTGTTTGACAACAAAATGCACTTTTGGACTCTGTTAAGTCTGAAAAGTCTTTTTGGGTCATAAAAAGTTAGAAATGCACTTTAAAGCAGTAAAACGTAATAAGAGCATCAGGTACTCTTATACTATAGTACAACTTGAATGTCTGGTATTCTATGATGCATTACATGCAGAAAATCACATAATCTAAGTGTTTAAAAACAAAATGCACTTTTGGACTCTGTTAAGGCTGAAAAGTCTTTTCGGAGCATAACAAGTTAGAAATGCAACTTAAAGCAGTAAAACGTGATGAGAGCATCAGGTACTCTTATACTATAGTACAACTTGAATGTCTGGTATTCTATGATGCATTACATGCAGAAAATCACATAATCTAAGTGTTTAAAAACAAAATGCACTTTTGGACTCTGTTAAGGCTGAAAAGTCTTTTCGGAGCATAAAAAGTTAGAAATGCAACTTAAAGCACTAAAACGTGATGAGAGCATCAGGTACTCTTATAATATAGTACAACTTGAATGTCTGGTATTCTATGATGCATTACATGCAGAAAATCAAAGAATCTAAGTGTTTGACAACAAAATGCACTTTTGGAGTCTGTTAAGTCTGAAAAGTCTTTTCGGGTCATAAAAAGTTAGAAATGCACTTTAAAGCAGTAAAACGTAATGAGAGCATCAGGTACTCTTATATTACAATGAAACTTGAATGTCTGGTATTCTATGATGCATTACATGTAGGAAATCATAGAATCTAAGTGTTTGACAACAAAATGCACTTTTGGACTCTGTTAAGTCTGAAAAGTCTTTTCGGAGCATAAAAAGTTAGAAATGCAACTTAAAGCACTAAAACGTGATGAGAGCATCAGGTACTCTTATACTATAGTACAACTTGAATGTCTGGTATTCTATGATGCATTACATGCAGAAAATCACATAATCTAAGTGTTTAAAAACAAAATGTACTTTTGGACTCTGTTAAGGCTGAAAAGTCTTTTCGGAGCATAAAAAGTTAGAAATGCAACTTAAAGCACTAAAACGTGATGAGAGCATCAGGTACTCTTATACTATAGTACAACTTGAATGTTTGGTATTCTATGATGCATTACATGCAGAAAATCACATAATCTAAGTGTTTGACAACAAAATGCACTTTTGGACTCTGTTAAGGCTGAAACGTCTTTTCGGAGCATACAAGTTGGAAATGCACCCTAAAGCAGTAAAACGTAATGAGAGCTTCAGGTACTCTTATATTACAATGAAACTTGAATGTCTGGTATTCTATGATGCATTACATGTAGGAAATCATAGAATCTAAGTGTTTAACAACAAAATGCACTTTTGGACTCTGTTAAGTCTGAAAAGTCTTTTCGAGTCATAAAAAGTTAGAAATGCACTTTAAAGCAGTAAAACGTAATGAGAGCATCAGGTACTCTTATACTATAGTACAACTTGAATGTCTGGTATTCTATGATGCATTACATGCAGAAAATCAAAGAATCTAAGTGTTTGACAACAAAATGCACTTTTGGACTCTGTTAAGTCTGAAAAGTCTTTTCGGGTCATAAAAAGTTAGAAATGCACTTTAAAGCAGTAAAACGTAATGAGAGCATCAGGTACTCTTATATTACAATGAAACTTGAATGTCTGGTATTCTATGATGCATTACATGTAGGAAATCATAGAATCTAAGTGTTTGACAACAAAATGCACTTTTGGACTCTGTTAAGTCTGAAAAGTCTTTTCGGAGCATAAAAAGTTAGAAATGCAACTTAAAGCACTAAAACGTGATGAGAGCATCAGGTACTCTTATACTATAGTACAACTTGAATGTCTGGTATTCTATGATGCATTACATGCAGAAAATCACATAATCTAAGTGTTTGACAACAAAATGCACTTTTGGACTCTGTTAAGGCTGAAACGTCTTTTCGGAGCATACAAGTTGGAAATGCACTTTAAAGCAGTAAAACGTAATGAGAGCATCAGGTACTCTTATATTACAATGAAACTTGAATGTATGGTATTCTATGATGCATTACATGTAGGAAATCATAGAATCTAAGTGTTTGACAACAAAATGCACTTTTGGACTCTGTTGAGGCTGAAACGTCTTTTCGGAGCATAAAAGTTGGAAATGCACTTTAAAGCAGTAAAACGTAATGAGAGCATCAGGTACTCTTATACTATAGTACAACTTGAATTTCTGGTATTCTATGATGCATTACATGCAGAAAATCACATAATCTAAGTGTTTGACAACAAAATGCACTTTTGGACTCTGTTAAGTCTGAAAAGTCTTTTTGGGTCATAAAAAGTTAGAAATGCACTTTAAAGCAGTAAAACGTAATAAGAGCATCAGGTACTCTTATACTATAGTACAACTTGAATGTCTGGTATTCTATGATGCATTACATGCAGAAAATCACATAATCTAAGTGTTTAAAAACAAAATGCACTTTTGGACTCTGTTAAGGCTGAAAAGTCTTTTCGGAGCATAAAAAGTTAGAAATGCAACTTAAAGCAGTAAAACGTGATGAGAGCATCAGGTACTCTTATACTATAGTACAACTTGAATGTCTGGTATTCTATGATGCATTACATGCAGAAAATCACATAATCTAAGTGTTTAAAAACAAAATGCACTTTTGGACTCTGTTAAGGCTGAAAAGTCTTTTTGGAGCATAAAAAGTTAGAAATGCAACTTAAAGCAGTAAAACGTGATGAGAGCATCAGGTACTCTTATACTATAGTACAACTTGAATGTCTGGTATTCTATGATGCATTACATGCAGAAAATCACATAATCTAAGTGTTTAAAAACAAAATGCACTTTTGGACTCTGTTAAGGCTGAAAAGTCTTTTCGGGTCATAAAAAGTTAGAAATGCACTTTAAAGCAGTAAAACGTAATGAGAGCATCAGGTACTCTTATATTACAATGAAACTTGAATGTCTGGTATTCTATGATGCATTACATGTAGGAAATCATAGAATCTAAGTGTTTGACAACAAAATGCACTTTTGGACTCTGTTCAGGCTGAAAAGTCTTTTCGGAGCATAAAAAGTTAGAAATGCAACTTAAAGCAGTAAAACGTAATGAGAGCATCAGGTACTCTTATATTACAATGAAACTTGAATGTCTGGTATTCTATGATGCATTACATGCAGAAAATCAAAGAATCTAAGTGTTTGACAACAAAATGCACTTTTGGACTCTGTTAAGTCTGAAAAGTCTTTTCGGGTCATAAAAAGTTAGAAATGCACTTTAAAGCAGTAAAACGTAATGAGAGCATCAGGTACTCTTATATTACAATGAAACTTGAATGTCTGGTATTCTATGATGCATAACATGTAGGAAATCATAGAATCTAAGTGTTTGACAACAAAATGCACTTTTGGACTCTGTTAAGTCTGAAAAGTCTTTTCGGAGCATAAAAAGTTAGAAATGCAACTTAAAGCACTAAAACGTGATGAGAGCATCAGGTACTCTTATACTATAGTACAACTTGAATGTCTGGTATTCTATGATGCATTACATGCAGAAAATCACATAATCTAAGTGTTTGACAACAAAATGCACTTTTGGACTCTGTTAAGGCTGAAAAGTCTTTTCGGAGCATAAAAAGTTAGAAATGCAACGTAAAGCAGTAAAACGTAATGAGAGCATCAGGTACTCTTATATTACAATGAAACTTGAATGTCTGGTATTCTATGATGCATTACATGTAGGAAATCATAGAATCTAAGTGTTTGACAACAAAATGCACTTTTGGACTCTGTTAAGTCTGAAAAGTCTTTTCGGAGCATAAAAAGTTAGAAATGCAACTTAAAGCACTAAAACGTGATGAGAGCATCAGGTACTCTTATACTATAGTACAACTTGAATGTCTGGTATTCTATGATGCATTACATGCAGAAAATCACATAATCTAAGTGTTTGACAACAAAATGCACTTTTGGACTCTGTTAAGTCTGAAACGTCTTTTCGGAGCATACAAGTTGGAAATGCACTTTAAAGCAGTAAAACGTAATGAGAGCATCAGGTACTCTTATATTACAATGAAACTTGAATGTCTGGTATTCTATGATGCATTACATGTAGGAAATCATAGAATCTAAGTGTTTGACAACAAAATGCACTTTTGGACTCTGTTAAGTCTGAAAAGTCTTTTCGGGTCATAAAAAGTTAGAAATGCACTTTAAAGCAGTAAAACGTAATGAGAGCATCAGGTACTCTTATACTATAGTACAACTTGAATGTCTGGTATTCTATGATGCATTACATGCAGAAAATCACATAATCTAAGTGTTTAAAAACAAAATGCACTTTTGGACTCTGTTAAGGCTGAAAAGTCTTTTCGGAGCATAAAAAGTTAGAAATGCAACTTAAAGCAGTAAAACGTGATGAGAGCATCAGGTACTCTTATACTATAGTACAACTTGAATGTCTGGTATTCTATGATGCATTACATGCAGAAAATCACATAATCTAAGTGTTTAAAAACAAAATGTACTTTTGGACTCTGTTAAGGCTGAAAAGTCTTTTCGGAGCATAAAAAGTTAGAAATGCAACTTAAAGCACTAAAACGTGATGAGAGCATCAGGTACTCTTATACTATAGTACAACTTGAATGTTTGGTATTCTATGATGCATTACATGCAGAAAATCACATAATCTAAGTGTTTGACAACAAAATGCACTTTTGGACTCTGTTAAGTCTGAAAAGTCTTTTCGGGTCATAAAAAGTTAGAAATGCACTTTAAAGCAGTAAAACGTAATGAGAGCATCAGGTACTCTTATATTACAATGAAACTTGAATGTCTGGTATTCTATGATGCATTACATGTAGGAAATCATAGAATCTAAGTGTTTGACAACAAAATGCACTTTTGGACTCTGTTAAGTCTGAAAAGTCTTTTCGGAGCATAAAAAGTTAGAAATGCAACTTAAAGCACTAAAACGTGATGAGAGCATCAGGTACTCTTATACTATAGTACAACTTGAATGTCTGGTATTCTATGATGCATTACATGCAGAAAATCACATAATCTAAGTGTTTGACAACAAAATGCACTTTTGGACTCTGTTAAGGCTGAAACGTCTTTTCGGAGCATACAAGTTGGAAATGCACTTTAAAGCAGTAAAACGTAATGAGAGCATCAGGTACTCTTATATTACAATGAAACTTGAATGTCTGGTATTCTATGATGCATTACATGCAGAAAATCACATAATCTAAGTGTTTGACAACAAAATGCACTTTTGGACTCTGTTAAGGCTGAAAAGTCTTTTCGGAGCATAAAAAGTTAGAAATGCAACGTAAAGCAGTAAAACGTAATGAGAGCATCAGGTACTCTTATATTACAATGAAACTTGAATGTCTGGTATTCTATGATGCATTACATGTAGGAAATCATAGAATCTAAGTGTTTGACAACAAAATGCACTTTTGGACTCTGTTAAGTCTGAAAAGTCTTTTCGGAGCATAAAAAGTTAGAAATGCAACTTAAAGCACTAAAACGTGATGAGAGCATCAGGTACTCTTATACTATAGTACAACTTGAATGTCTGGTATTCTATGATGCATTACATGCAGAAAATCACATAATCTAAGTGTTTGACAACAAAATGCACTTTTGGACTCTGTTAAGGCTGAAACGTCTTTTCGGAGCATACAAGTTGGAAATGCACTTTAAAGCAGTAAAACGTAATGAGAGCATCAGGTACTCTTATATTACAATGAAACTTGAATGTCTGGTATTCTATGATGCATTACATGTAGGAAATCATAGAATCTAAGTGTTTGACAACAAAATGCACTTTTGGACTCTGTTAAGTCTGAAAAGTCTTTTCGGGTCATAAAAAGTTAGAAATGCACTTTAAAGCAGTAAAACGTAATGAGAGCATCAGGTACTCTTATACTATAGTACAACTTGAATGTCTGGTATTCTATGATGCATTACATGCAGAAAATCACATAATCTAAGTGTTTAAAAACAAAATGCACTTTTGGACTCTGTTAAGGCTGAAAAGTCTTTTCGGAGCATAAAAAGTTAGAAATGCAACTTAAAGCAGTAAAACGTGATGAGAGCATCAGGTACTCTTATACTATAGTACAACTTGAATGTCTGGTATTCTATGATGCATTACATGCAGAAAATCACATAATCTAAGTGTTTAAAAACAAAATGTACTTTTGGACTCTGTTAAGGCTGAAAAGTCTTTTCGGAGCATAAAAAGTTAGAAATGCAACTTAAAGCACTAAAACGTGATGAGAGCATCAGGTACTCTTATACTATAGTACAACTTGAATGTTTGGTATTCTATGATGCATTACATGCAGAAAATCACATAATCTAAGTGTTTGACAACAAAATGCACTTTTGGACTCTGTTAAGTCTGAAAAGTCTTTTCGGGTCATAAAAAGTTAGAAATGCACTTTAAAGCAGTAAAACGTAATGAGAGCATCAGGTACTCTTATATTACAATGAAACTTGAATGTCTGGTATTCTATGATGCATTACATGTAGGAAATCATAGAATCTAAGTGTTTGACAACAAAATGCACTTTTGGACTCTGTTAAGTCTGAAAAGTCTTTTCGGAGCATAAAAAGTTAGAAATGCAACTTAAAGCACTAAAACGTGATGAGAGCATCAGGTACTCTTATACTATAGTACAACTTGAATGTCTGGTATTCTATGATGCATTACATGCAGAAAATCACATAATCTAAGTGTTTGACAACAAAATGCACTTTTGGACTCTGTTAAGGCTGAAACGTCTTTTCGGAGCATACAAGTTGGAAATGCACTTTAAAGCAGTAAAACGTAATGAGAGCATCAGGTACTCTTATATTACAATGAAACTTGAATGTCTGGTATTCTATGATGCATTACATGCAGAAAATCACATAATCTAAGTGTTTAAAAACAAAATGCACTTTTGGACTCTGTTAAGGCTGAAAAGTCTTTTCGGAGCATAAAAAGTTAGAAATGCAACTTAAAGCAGTAAAACGTGATGAGAGCATCAGGTACTCTTATACTATAGTACAACTTGAATGTCTGGTATTCTATGATGCATTACATGCAGAAAATCACAAAATCTAAGTGTTTAAAAACAAAATGCACTTTTGGACTCTGTTAAGGCTGAAAAGTCTTTTCGGGTCATAAAAAGTTAGAAATGCACTTTAAAGCAGTAAAACGTAATGAGAGCATCAGGTACTCTTATATTACAATGAAACTTGAATGTCTGGTATTCTATGATGCATTACATGTAGGAAATCATAGAATCTAAGTGTTTGACAACAAAATGCACTTTTGGACTCTGTTAAGGCTGAAAAGTCTTTTCGGAGCATAAAAAGTTAGAAATGCAACTTAAAGCAGTAAAACGTAATGAGAGCATCAGGTACTCTTATATTACAATGAAACTTGAATGTCTGGTATTCTATGATGCATTACATGCAGAAAATCAAAGAATCTAAGTGTTTGACAACAAAATGCACTTTTGGACTCTGTTAAGTCTGAAAAGTCTTTTCGGGTCATAAAAAGTTAGAAATGCACTTTAAAGCAGTAAAACGTAATGAGAGCATCAGGTACTCTTATATTACAATGAAACTTGAATGTCTGGTATTCTATGATGCATTACATGTAGGAAATCATAGAATCTAAGTGTTTGACAACAAAATGCACTTTTGGACTCTGTTAAGTCTGAAAAGTCTTTTCGGAGCATAAAAAGTTAGAAATGCAACTTAAAGCACTAAAACGTGATGAGAGCATCAGGTACTCTTATACTATAGTACAACTTGAATGTCTGGTATTCTATGATGCATTACATGCAGAAAATCACATAATCTAAGTGTTTGACAACAAAATGCACTTTTGGACTCTGTTAAGGCTGAAACGTCTTTTCGGAGCATACAAGTTGGAAATGCACTTTAAAGCAGTAAAACGTAATGAGAGCATCAGGTACTCTTATATTACAATGAAACTTGAATGTCTGGTATTCTATGATGCATTACATGTAGGAAATCATAGAATCTAAGTGTTTGACAACAAAATGCACTTTTGGACTCTGTTAAGTCTGAAAAGTCTTTTTGGGTCATAAAAAGTTAGAAATGCACTTTAAAGCAGTAAAACGTAATAAGAGCATCAGGTACTCTTATACTATAGTACAACTTGAATGTCTGGTATTCTATGATGCATTACATGCAGAAAATCACATAATCTAAGTGTTTAAAAACAAAATGCACTTTTGGACTCTGTTAAGGCTGAAAAGTCTTTTCGGAGCATAAAAAGTTAGAAATGCAACTTAAAGCAGTAAAACGTGATGAGAGCATCAGGTACTCTTATACTATAGTACAACTTGAATGTCTGGTATTCTATGATGCATTACATGCAGAAAATCACATAATCTAAGTGTTTAAAAACAAAATGCACTTTTGGACTCTGTTAAGGCTGAAAAGTCTTTTCGGAGCATAAAAAGTTAGAAATGCAACTTAAAGCACTAAAACGTGATGAGAGCATCAGGTACTCTTATACTATAGTACAACTTGAATGTCTGGTATTCTATGATGCATTACATGCAGAAAATCAAAGAATCTAAGTGTTTGACAACAAAATGCACTTTTGGAGTCTGTTAAGTCTGAAAAGTCTTTTCGGGTCATAAAAAGTTAGAAATGCACTTTAAAGCAGTAAAACGTAATGAGAGCATCAGGTACTCTTATATTACAATGAAACTTGAATGTCTGGTATTCTATGATGCATTACATGTAGGAAATCATAGAATCTAAGTGTTTGACAACAAAATGCACTTTTGGACTCTGTTAAGGCTGAAAAGTCTTTTCGGAGCATAAAAAGTTAGAAATGCAACGTAAAGCAGTAAAACGTAATGAGAGCATCAGGTACTCTTATATTACAATGAAACTTGAATGTCTGGTATTCTATGATGCATTACATGTAGGAAATCATAGAATCTAAGTGTTTGACAACAAAATGCACTTTTGGACTCTGTTAAGTCTGAAAAGTCTTTTCGGAGCATAAAAAGTTAGAAATGCAACTTAAAGCACTAAAACGTGATGAGAGCATCAGGTACTCTTATACTATAGTACAACTTGAATGTCTGGTATTCTATGATGCATTACATGCAGAAAATCACATAATCTAAGTGTTTGACAACAAAATGCACTTTTGGACTCTGTTAAGGCTGAAACGTCTTTTCGGAGCATACAAGTTGGAAATGCACTTTAAAGCAGTAAAACGTAATGAGAGCATCAGGTACTCTTATATTACAATGAAAATTGAATGTCTGGTATTCTATGATGCATTACATGTAGGAAATCATAGAATCTAAGTGTTTGACAACAAAATGCACTTTTGGACTCTGTTGAGGCTGAAACGTCTTTTCGGAGCATAAAAGTTGGAAATGCACTTTAAAGCAGTAAAACGTAATGAGAGCATCAGGTACTCTTATACTATAGTACAACTTGAATTTCTGGTATTCTATGATGCATTACATGCAGAAAATCACATAATCTAAGTGTTTAAAAACAAAATGCACTTTTGGACTCTGTTAAGGCTGAAAAGTCTTTTCGGAGCATAAAAAGTTAGAAATGCAACTTAAAGCAGTAAAACGTGATGAGAGCATCAGGTACTCTTATACTATAGTACAACTTGAATGTCTGGTATTCTATGATGCATTACATGCAGAAAATCACATAATCTAAGTGTTTAAAAACAAAATGCACTTTTGGACTCTGTTAAGGCTGAAAAGTCTTTTCGGAGCATAAAAAGTTAGAAATGCAACTTAAAGCACTAAAACGTGATGAGAGCATCAGGTACTCTTATACTATAGTACAACTTGAATGTCTGGTATTCTATGATGCATTACATGCAGAAAATCAAAGAATCTAAGTGTTTGACAACAAAATGCACTTTTGGAGTCTGTTAAGTCTGAAAAGTCTTTTCGGGTCATAAAAAGTTAGAAATGCACTTTAAAGCAGTAAAACGTAATGAGAGCATCAGGTACTCTTATACTATAGTACAACTTGAATGTCTGGTATTCTATGATGCATTACATGCAGAAAATCACATAATCTAAGTGTTTAAAAACAAAATGCACTTTTGGACTCTGTTAAGGCTGAAAAGTCTTTTCGGAGCATAAAAAGTTAGAAATGCAACTTAAAGCAGTAAAACGTGATGAGAGCATCAGGTACTCTTATATTACAATGAAACTTGAATGTCTGGTATTCTATGATGCATTACATGTAGGAAATCATAGAATCTAAGTGTTTGACAACAAAATGCACTTTTGGACTCTGTTAAGTCTGAAAAGTCTTTTCGGAGCATAAAAAGTTAGAAATGCAACTTAAAGCACTAAAACGTGATGAGAGCATCAGGTACTCTTATACTATAGTACAACTTGAATGTCTGGTATTCTATGATGCATTACATGCAGAAAATCACATAATCTAAGTGTTTAAAAACAAAATGCACTTTTGGACTCTGTTAAGGCTGAAAAGTCTTTTCGGAGCATAAAAAGTTAGAAATGCAACTTAAAGCACTAAAACGTGATGAGAGCATCAGGTACTCTTATACTATAGTACAACTTGAATTTCTGGTATTCTATGATGCATTACATGCAGAAAATCACATAATCTAAGTGTTTGACAACAAAATGCACTTTTGGACTTTGTTAAGTCTGAAAAGTCTTTTCGGGTCATAAAAAGTTAGAAATGCACTTTAAAGCAGTAAAACGTAATGAGAGCATCAGGTACTCTTATACTATAGTACAACTTAAATGTCTGGTATTCTATGATGCATTACATGCAGAAAATCACATAATCTAAGTGTTTAAAAACAAAATGCACTTTTGGACTCTGTTAAGGCTGAAAAGTCTTTTCGGAGCATAAAAAGTTAGAAATGCAACTTAAAGCAGTAAAACGTGATGAGAGCATCAGGTACTCTTATACTATAGTACAACTTGAATGTCTGGTATTCTATGATGCATTACATGCAGAAAATCACAAAATCTAAGTGTTTAAAAACAAAATGCACTTTTGGACTCTGTTAAGGCTGAAAAGTCTTTTCGGAGCATAAAAAGTTAGAAATGCAACTTAAAGCACTAAAACGTGATGAGAGCATCAGGTACTCTTATACTATAGTACAACTTGAATGTTTGGTATTCTATGATGCATTGCATGCAGAAAATCAAAGAATCTAAGTGTTTGACAACAAAATGCACTTTTGGACTCTGTTAAGTCTGAAAAGTCTTTTCGGGTCATAAAAAGTTAGAAATGCACTTTAAAGCAGTAAAACGTAATGAGAGCATCAGGTACTCTTATATTACAATGAAACTTGAATGTCTGGTATTCTATGATGCATTACATGCAGAAAATCAAAGAATCTAAGTGTTTGACAACAAAATGCACTTTTGGACTCTGTTAAGTCTGAAAAGTCTTTTCGGAGCATAAAAAGTTAGAAATGCAACTTAAAGCACTAAAACGTGATGAGAGCATCAGGTACTCTTATACTATAGTACAACTTGAATGTCTGGTATTCTATGATGCATTACATGCAGAAAATCACATAATCTAAGTGTTTGACAACAAAATGCACTTTTGGACTCTGTTAAGGCTGAAACGTCTTTTCGGAGCATACAAGTTGGAAATGCACTTTAAAGCAGTAAAACGTAATGAGAGCATCAGGTACTCTTATATTACAATGAAACTTGAATGTCTGGTATTCTATGATGCATTACATGTAGGAAATCATAGAATCTAAGTGTTTGACAACAAAATGCACTTTTGGACTCTGTTAAGTCTGAAAAGTCTTTTCGGGTCATAAAAAGTTAGAAATGCACTTTAAAGCAGTAAAACGTAATGAGAGCATCAGGTACTCTTATACTATAGTACAACTTGAATGTCTGGTATTCTATGAT
Source organism: Taurulus bubalis (assembly GCF_910589615.1). Taxonomy (NCBI): domain Eukaryota; kingdom Metazoa; phylum Chordata; class Actinopteri; order Perciformes; family Cottidae; genus Taurulus; species Taurulus bubalis. The sequence continues at coordinate 3,064,266 of NC_136607.1, read as the reverse complement.
GCATTACATGCAGAAAATCACATAATCTAAGTGTTTAAAAACAAAATGCACTTTTGGACTCTGTTAAGGCTGAAAAGTCTTTTCGGAGCATAAAAAGTTAGAAATGCAACTTAAAGCAGTAAAACGTGATGAGAGCATCAGGTACTCTTATACTATAGTACAACTTGAATGTCTGGTATTCTATGATGCATTACATGCAGAAAATCACATAATCTAAGTGTTTAAAAACAAAATGTACTTTTGGACTCTGTTAAGGCTGAAAAGTCTTTTCGGAGCATAAAAAGTTAGAAATGCAACTTAAAGCACTAAAACGTGATGAGAGCATCAGGTACTCTTATACTATAGTACAACTTGAATGTTTGGTATTCTATGATGCATTACATGCAGAAAATCACATAATCTAAGTGTTTGACAACAAAATGCACTTTTGGACTCTGTTAAGTCTGAAAAGTCTTTTCGGGTCATAAAAAGTTAGAAATGCACTTTAAAGCAGTAAAACGTAATGAGAGCATCAGGTACTCTTATATTACAATGAAACTTGAATGTCTGGTATTCTATGATGCATTACATGTAGGAAATCATAGAATCTAAGTGTTTGACAACAAAATGCACTTTTGGACTCTGTTAAGTCTGAAAAGTCTTTTCGGAGCATAAAAAGTTAGAAATGCAACTTAAAGCACTAAAACGTGATGAGAGCATCAGGTACTCTTATACTATAGTACAACTTGAATGTCTGGTATTCTATGATGCATTACATGCAGAAAATCACATAATCTAAGTGTTTGACAACAAAATGCACTTTTGGACTCTGTTAAGGCTGAAACGTCTTTTCGGAGCATACAAGTTGGAAATGCACTTTAAAGCAGTAAAACGTAATGAGAGCATCAGGTACTCTTATATTACAATGAAACTTGAATGTCTGGTATTCTATGATGCATTACATGTAGGAAATCATAGAATCTAAGTGTTTAACAACAAAATGCACTTTTGGACTCTGTTAAGTCTGAAAAGTCTTTTCGGGTCATAAAAAGTTAGAAATGCACTTTAAAGCAGTAAAACGTAATGAGAGCATCAGGTACTCTTATACTATAGTACAACTTGAATGTCTGGTATTCTATGATGCATTACATGCAGAAAATCACATAATCTAAGTGTTTAAAAACAAAATGCACTTTTGGACTCTGTTAAGGCTGAAAAGTCTTTTCGGAGCATAAAAAGTTAGAAATGCAACTTAAAGCAGTAAAACGTGATGAGAGCATCAGGTACTCTTATACTATAGTACAACTTGAATGTCTGGTATTCTATGATGCATTACATGCAGAAAATCACAAAATCTAAGTGTTTAAAAACAAAATGCACTTTTGGACTCTGTTAAGGCTGAAAAGTCTTTTCGGGTCATAAAAAGTTAGAAATGCACTTTAAAGCAGTAAAACGTAATGAGAGCATCAGGTACTCTTATATTACAATGAAACTTGAATGTCTGGTATTCTATGATGCATTACATGCAGAAAATCACAAAATCTAAGTGTTTAAAAACAAAATGCACTTTTGGACTCTGTTAAGGCTGAAAAGTCTTTTCGGGTCATAAAAAGTTAGAAATGCACTTTAAAGCAGTAAAACGTAATGAGAGCATCAGGTACTCTTATATTACAATGAAACTTGAATGTCTGGTATTCTATGATGCATTACATGTAGGAAATCATAGAATCTAAGTGTTTGACAACAAAATGCACTTTTGGACTCTGTTAAGGCTGAAAAGTCTTTTCGTAGCATAAAAAGTTAGAAATGCAACTTAAAGCAGTAAAACGTAATGAGAGCATCAGGTACTCTTATATTACAATGAAACTTGAATGTCTGGTATTCTATGATGCATTACATGCAGAAAATCAAAGAATCTAAGTGTTTGACAACAAAATGCACTTTTGGACTCTGTTAAGTCTGAAAAGTCTTTTCGGGTCATAAAAAGTTAGAAATGCACTTTAAAGCAGTAAAACGTAATGAGAGCATCAGGTACTCTTATATTACAATGAAACTTGAATGTCTGGTATTCTATGATGCATTACATGTAGGAAATCATAGAATCTAAGTGTTTGACAACAAAATGCACTTTTGGACTCTGTTAAGTCTGAAAAGTCTTTTCGGAGCATAAAAAGTTAGAAATGCAACTTAAAGCACTAAAACGTGATGAGAGCATCAGGTACTCTTATACTATAGTACAACTTGAATGTCTGGTATTCTATGATGCATTACATGCAGAAAATCACATAATCTAAGTGTTTGACAACAAAATGCACTTTTGGACTCTGTTAAGGCTGAAACGTCTTTTCGGAGCATACAAGTTGGAAATGCACTTTAAAGCAGTAAAACGTAATGAGAGCATCAGGTACTCTTATATTACAATGAAACTTGAATGTCTGGTATTCTATGATGCATTACATGTAGGAAATCATAGAATCTAAGTGTTTGACAACAAAATGCACTTTTGGACTCTGTTAAGTCTGAAAAGTCTTTTTGGGTCATAAAAAGTTAGAAATGCACTTTAAAGCAGTAAAACGTAATAAGAGCATCAGGTACTCTTATACTATAGTACAACTTGAATGTCTGGTATTCTATGATGCATTACATGCAGAAAATCACATAATCTAAGTGTTTAAAAACAAAATGCACTTTTGGACTCTGTTAAGGCTGAAAAGTCTTTTCGGAGCATAAAAAGTTAGAAATGCAACTTAAAGCACTAAAACGTGATGAGAGCATCAGGTACTCTTATACTATAGTACAACTTGAATGTCTGGTATTCTATGATGCATTACATGCAGAAAATCAAAGAATCTAAGTGTTTGACAACAAAATGCACTTTTGGAGTCTGTTAAGTCTGAAAAGTCTTTTCGGGTCATAAAAAGTTAGAAATGCACTTTAAAGCAGTAAAACGTAATGAGAGCATCAGGTACTCTTATATTACAATGAAACTTGAATGTCTGGTATTCTATGATGCATTACATGTAGGAAATCATAGAATCTAAGTGTTTGACAACAAAATGCACTTTTGGACTCTGTTAAGGCTGAAAAGTCTTTTCGGAGCATAAAAAGTTAGAAATGCAACTTAAAGCACTAAAACGTGATGAGAGCATCAGGTACTCTTATACTATAGTACAACTTGAATGTCTGGTATTCTATGATGCATTACATGCAGAAAATCACATAATCTAAGTGTTTGACAACAAAATGCACTTTTGGACTCTGTTAAGGCTGAAACGTCTTTTCGGACAAAAAAGTTAGAAATGCACTTTAAAGCAGTAAAACGTAATGAGAGCATCAGGTACTCTTATATTACAATGAAACTTGATTGTCTGGTATTCTATGATGCATTACATGTAGGAAATCATAGAATCTAAGTGTTTGACAACAAAATGCACTTTTGGACTCTGTTAAGGCTGAAAAGTCTTTTCGGAGCATAAAAAGTTAGAAATGCAACTTAAAGCAGTAAAACGTAATGAGAGCATCAGGTACTCTTATATTACAATGAAACTTGAATGTCTGGTATTCTATGATGCATTACATGTAGGAAATCATAGAATCTAAGTGTTTGACAACAAAATGCACTTTTGGACTCTGTTAAGGCTGAAAAGTCTTTTCGGAGCATAAAAAGTTAGAAATGCAACTTAAAGCAGTAAAACGTGATGAGAGCATCAGGTACTCTTATACTATAGTACAACTTGAATGTCTGGTATTCTATGATGCATTACATGCAGAAAATCACATAATCTAAGTGTTTAAAAACAAAATGCACTTTTGGACTCTGTTAAGGCTGAAAAGTCTTTTCGGAGCATAAAAAGTTAGAAATGCAACTTAAAGCACTAAAACGTGATGAGAGCATCAGGTACTCTTATACTATAGTACAACTTGAATGTCTGGTATTCTATGATGCATTACATGCAGAAAATCAAAGAATCTAAGTGTTTGACAACAAAATGCACTTTTGGAGTCTGTTAAGTCTGAAAAGTCTTTTCGGGTCATAAAAAGTTAGAAATGCACTTTAAAGCAGTAAAACGTAATGAGAGCATCAGGTACTCTTATATTACAATGAAACTTGAATGTCTGGTATTCTATGATGCATTACATGTAGGAAATCATAGAATCTAAGTGTTTGACAACAAAATGCACTTTTGGACTCTGTTAAGTCTGAAAAGTCTTTTCGGAGCATAAAAAGTTAGAAATGCAACTTAAAGCACTAAAACGTGATGAGAGCATCAGGTACTCTTATACTATAGTACAACTTGAATGTCTGGTATTCTATGATGCATTACATGCAGAAAATCACATAATCTAAGTGTTTAAAAACAAAATGCACTTTTGGACTCTGTTAAGGCTGAAAAGTCTTTTCGGAGCATAAAAAGTTAGAAATGCAACTTAAAGCACTAAAACGTGATGAGAGCATCAGGTACTCTTATACTATAGTACAACTTGAATTTCTGGTATTCTATGATGCATTACATGCAGAAAATCACATAATCTAAGTGTTTGACAACAAAATGCACTTTTGGACTTTGTTAAGTCTGAAAAGTCTTTTCGGGTCATAAAAAGTTAGAAATGCACTTTAAAGCAGTAAAACGTAATGAGAGCATCAGGTACTCTTATACTATAGTACAACTTGAATGTCTGGTATTCTATGATGCATTACATGCAGAAAATCACATAATCTAAGTGTTTAAAAACAAAATGCACTTTTGGACTCTGTTAAGGCTGAAAAGTCTTTTCGGAGCATAAAAAGTTAGAAATGCAACTTAAAGCAGTAAAACGTGATGAGAGCATCAGGTACTCTTATACTATAGTACAACTTGAATGTCTGGTATTCTATGATGCATTACATGCAGAAAATCACAAAATTTAAGTGTTTAAAAACAAAATGCACTTTTGGACTCTGTTAAGGCTGAAAAGTCTTTTCGGAGCATAAAAAGTTAGAAATGCAACTTAAAGCACTAAAACGTGATGAGAGCATCAGGTACTCTTATACTATAGTACAACTTGAATGTTTGGTATTCTATGATGCATTGCATGCAGAAAATCAAAGAATCTAAGTGTTTGACAACAAAATGCACTTTTGGACTCTGTTAAGTCTGAAAAGTCTTTTCGGGTCATAAAAAGTTAGAAATGCACTTTAAAGCAGTAAAACGTAATGAGAGCATCAGGTACTCTTATATTACAATGAAACTTGAATGTCTGGTATTCTATGATGCATTACATGCAGAAAATCAAAGAATCTAAGTGTTTGACAACAAAATGCACTTTTGGACTCTGTTAAGTCTGAAAAGTCTTTTCGGGTCATAAAAAGTTAGAAATGCAACTTAAAGCACTAAAACGTGATGAGAGCATCAGGTACTCTTATACTATAGTACAACTTGAATGTCTGGTATTCTATGATGCATTACATGCAGAAAATCACATAATCTAAGTGTTTGACAACAAAATGCACTTTTGGACTCTGTTAAGGCTGAAACGTCTTTTCGGGTCAAAAAAGTTAGAAATGCACTTTAAAGCAGTAAAACGTAATGAGAGCATCAGGTACTCTTATATTACAATGAAACTTGATTGTCTGGTATTCTATGATGCATTACATGTAGGAAATCATAGAATCTAAGTGTTTGACAACAAAATGCACTTTTGGACTCTGTTAAGGCTGAAAAGTCTTTTCGGAGCATAAAAAGTTAGAAATGCAACTTAAAGCAGTAAAACGTAATGAGAGCATCAGGTACTCTTATATTACAATGAAACTTGAATGTCTGGTATTCTATGATGCATTACATGTAGGAAATCATAGAATCTAAGTGTTTGACAACAAAATGCACTTTTGGACTCTGTTAAGTCTGAAAAGTCTTTTCGGAGCATAAAAAGTTAGAAATGCAACTTAAAGCACTAAAACGTGATGAGAGCATCAGGTACTCTTATACTATAGTACAACTTGAATGTCTGGTATTCTATGATGCATTACATGCAGAAAATCACATAATCTAAGTGTTTGACAACAAAATGCACTTTTGGACTCTGTTAAGTCTGAAAAGTCTTTTCGGGTCATAAAAAGTTAGAAATGCACTTTAAAGCAGTAAAACGTAATGAGAGCATCAGGTACTCTTATACTATAGTACAACTTGAATGTCTGGTATTCTATGATGCATTACATGCAGAAAATCACATAATCTAAGTGTTTAAAAACAAAATGCACTTTTGGACTCTGTTAAGGCTGAAAAGTCTTTTCGGAGCATAAAAAGTTAGAAATGCAACTTAAAGCAGTAAAACGTGATGAGAGCATCAGGTACTCTTATACTATAGTACAACTTGAATGTCTGGTATTCTATGATGCATTACATGCAGAAAATCACATAATCTAAGTGTTTAAAAACAAAATGCACTTTTGGACTCTGTTAAGGCTGAAAAGTCTTTTCGGGTCATAAAAAGTTAGAAATGCACTTTAAAGCAGTAAAACGTAATGAGAGCATCAGGTACTCTTATATTACAATGAAACTTGAATGTCTGGTATTCTATGATGCATTACATGTAGGAAATCATAGAATCTAAGTGTTTGACAACAAAATGCACTTTTGGACTCTGTTAAGGCTGAAAAGTCTTTTCGGAGCATAAAAAGTTAGAAATGCAACGTAAAGCAGTAAAACGTAATGAGAGCATCAGGTACTCTTATATTACAATGAAACTTGAATGTCTGGTATTCTATGATGCATTACATGTAGGAAATCATAGAATCTAAGTGTTTGACAACAAAATGCACTTTTGGACTCTGTTAAGTCTGAAAAGTCTTTTCGGAGCATAAAAAGTTAGAAATGCAACTTAAAGCACTAAAACGTGATGAGAGCATCAGGTACTCTTATACTATAGTACAACTTGAATGTCTGGTATTCTATGATGCATTACATGCAGAAAATCACATAATCTAAGTGTTTGACAACAAAATGCACTTTTGGACTCTGTTAAGGCTGAAACGTCTTTTCGGAGCATACAAGTTGGAAATGCACTTTAAAGCAGTAAAACGTAATGAGAGCATCAGGTACTCTTATATTACAATGAAACTTGAATGTCTGGTATTCTATGATGCATTACATGTAGGAAATCATAGAATCTAAGTGTTTGACAACAAAATGCACTTTTGGACTCTGTTGAGGCTGAAACGTCTTTTCGGAGCATAAAAGTTGGAAATGCACTTTAAAGCAGTAAAACGTAATGAGAGCATCAGGTACTCTTATACTATAGTACAACTTGAATTTCTGGTATTCTATGATGCATTACATGCAGAAAATCACATAATCTAAGTGTTTAAAAACAAAATGCACTTTTGGACTCTGTTAAGGCTGAAAAGTCTTTTCGGAGCATAAAAAGTTAGAAATGCAACTTAAAGCAGTAAAACGTGATGAGAGCATCAGGTACTCTTATACTATAGTACAACTTGAATGTCTGGTATTCTATGATGCATTACATGCAGAAAATCACATAATCTAAGTGTTTAAAAACAAAATGCACTTTTGGACTCTGTTAAGGCTGAAAAGTCTTTTCGGAGCATAAAAAGTTAGAAATGCAACTTAAAGCACTAAAACGTGATGAGAGCATCAGGTACTCTTATACTATAGTACAACTTGAATGTCTGGTATTCTATGATGCATTACATGCAGAAAATCAAAGAATCTAAGTGTTTGACAACAAAATGCACTTTTGGAGTCTGTTAAGTCTGAAAAGTCTTTTCGGGTCATAAAAAGTTAGAAATGCACTTTAAAGCAGTAAAACGTAATGAGAGCATCAGGTACTCTTATATTACAATGAAACTTGAATGTCTGGTATTCTATGATGCATTACATGTAGGAAATCATAGAATCTAAGTGTTTGACAACAAAATGCACTTTTGGACTCTGTTAAGTCTGAAAAGTCTTTTCGGAGCATAAAAAGTTAGAAATGCAACTTAAAGCACTAAAACGTGATGAGAGCATCAGGTACTCTTATACTATAGTACAACTTGAATGTCTGGTATTCTATGATGCATTACATGCAGAAAATCACATAATCTAAGTGTTTAAAAACAAAATGCACTTTTGGACTCTGTTAAGGCTGAAAAGTCTTTTCGGAGCATAAAAAGTTAGAAATGCAACTTAAAGCACTAAAACGTGATGAGAGCATCAGGTACTCTTATACTATAGTACAACTTGAATTTCTGGTATTCTATGATGCATTACATGCAGAAAATCACATAATCTAAGTGTTTGACAACAAAATGCACTTTTGGACTTTGTTAAGTCTGAAAAGTCTTTTCGGGTCATAAAAAGTTAGAAATGCACTTTAAAGCAGTAAAACGTAATGAGAGCATCAGGTACTCTTATACTATAGTACAACTTGAATGTCTGGTATTCTATGATGCATTACATGCAGAAAATCACATAATCTAAGTGTTTAAAAACAAAATGCACTTTTGGACTCTGTTAAGGCTGAAAAGTCTTTTCGGAGCATAAAAAGTTAGAAATGCAACTTAAAGCAGTAAAACGTGATGAGAGCATCAGGTACTCTTATACTATAGTACAACTTGAATGTCTGGTATTCTATGATGCTTTACATGCAGAAAATCACAAAATCTAAGTGTTTAAAAACAAAATGCACTTTTGGACTCTGTTAAGGCTGAAAAGTCTTTTCGGAGCATAAAAAGTTAGAAATGCAACTTAAAGCACTAAAACGTGATGAGAGCATCAGGTACTCTTATACTATAGTACAACTTGAATGTTTGGTATTCTATGATGCATTGCATGCAGAAAATCAAAGAATCTAAGTGTTTGACAACAAAATGCACTTTTGGACTCTGTTAAGTCTGAAAAGTCTTTTCGGGTCATAAAAAGTTAGAAATGCACTTTAAAGCAGTAAAACGTAATGAGAGCATCAGGTACTCTTATATTACAATGAAACTTGAATGTCTGGTATTCTATGATGCATTACATGCAGAAAATCAAAGAATCTAAGTGTTTGACAACAAAATGCACTTTTGGACTCTGTTAAGTCTGAAAAGTCTTTTCGGAGCATAAAAAGTTAGAAATGCAACTTAAAGCACTAAAACGTGATGAGAGCATCAGGTACTCTTATACTATAGTACAACTTGAATGTCTGGTATTCTATGATGCATTACATGCAGAAAATCACATAATCTAAGTGTTTGACAACAAAATGCACTTTTGGACTCTGTTAAGGCTGAAACGTCTTTTCGGAGCATACAAGTTGGAAATGCACTTTAAAGCAGTAAAACGTAATGAGAGCATCAGGTACTCTTATATTACAATGAAACTTGAATGTCTGGTATTCTATGATGCATTACATGTAGGAAATCATAGAATCTAAGTGTTTAAAAACAAAATGCACTTTTGGACTCTGTTAAGGCTGAAAAGTCTTTTCGGAGCATAAAAAGTTAGAAATGCAACTTAAAGCAGTAAAACGTGATGAGAGCATCAGGTACTCTTATACTATAGTACAACTTGAATGTCTGGTATTCTATGATGCATTACATGCAGAAAATCACAAAATCTAAGTGTTTAAAAACAAAATGCACTTTTGGACTCTGTTAAGGCTGAAAAGTCTTTTCGGAGCATAAAAAGTTAGAAATGCAACTTAAAGCAGTAAAACGTGATGAGAGCATCAGGTACTCTTATACTATAGTACAACTTGAATGTTTGGTATTCTATGATGCATTGCATGCAGAAAATCAAAGAATCTAAGTGTTTGACAACAAAATGCACTTTTGGACTCTGTTAAGTCTGAAAAGTCTTTTCGGGTCATAAAAAGTTAGAAATGCACTTTAAAGCAGTAAAACGTAATGAGAGCATCAGGTACTCTTATATTACAATGAAACTTGAATGTCTGGTATTCTATGATGCATTACATGCAGAAAATCAAAGAATCTAAGTGTTTGACAACAAAATGCACTTTTGGACTCTGTTAAGTCTGAAAAGTCTTTTCGGAGCATAAAAAGTTAGAAATGCAACTTAAAGCACTAAAACGTGATGAGAGCATCAGGTACTCTTATACTATAGTACAACTTGAATGTCTGGTATTCTATGATGCATTACATGCAGAAAATCACATAATCTAAGTGTTTGACAACAAAATGCACTTTTGGACTCTGTTAAGGCTGAAACGTCTTTTCGGAGCATACAAGTTGGAAATGCACTTTAAAGCAGTAAAACGTAATGAGAGCATCAGGTACTCTTATATTACAATGAAACTTGAATGTCTGGTATTCTATGATGCATTACATGTAGGAAATCATAGAATCTAAGTGTTTGACAACAAAATGCACTTTTGGACTCTGTTAAGTCTGAAAAGTCTTTTCGGGTCATAAAAAGTTAGAAATGCACTTTAAAGCAGTAAAACGTAATGAGAGCATCAGGTACTCTTATACTATAGTACAACTTGAATGTCTGGTATTCTATGATGCATTACATGCAGAAAATCACATAATCTAAGTGTTTAAAAACAAAATGCACTTTTGGACTCTGTTAAGGCTGAAAAGTCTTTTCGGAGCATAAAAAGTTAGAAATGCAACTTAAAGCAGTAAAACGTGATGAGAGCATCAGGTACTCTTATACTATAGTACAACTTGAATGTCTGGTATTCTATGATGCATTACATGCAGAAAATCACATAATCTAAGTGTTTAAAAACAAAATGTACTTTTGGACTCTGTTAAGGCTGAAAAGTCTTTTCGGAGCATAAAAAGTTAGAAATGCAACTTAAAGCACTAAAACGTGATGAGAGCATCAGGTACTCTTATACTATAGTACAACTTGAATGTTTGGTATTCTATGATGCATTACATGCAGAAAATCACATAATCTAAGTGTTTGACAACAAAATGCACTTTTGGACTCTGTTAAGTCTGAAAAGTCTTTTCGGGTCATAAAAAGTTAGAAATGCACTTTAAAGCAGTAAAACGTAATGAGAGCATCAGGTACTCTTATATTACAATGAAACTTGAATGTCTGGTATTCTATGATGCATTACATGTAGGAAATCATAGAATCTAAGTGTTTGACAACAAAATGCACTTTTGGACTCTGTTAAGTCTGAAAAGTCTTTTCGGAGCATAAAAAGTTAGAAATGCAACTTAAAGCACTAAAACGTGATGAGAGCATCAGGTACTCTTATACTATAGTACAACTTGAATGTCTGGTATTCTATGATGCATTACATGCAGAAAATCAAAGAATCTAAGTGTTTGACAACAAAATGCACTTTTGGACTCTGTTAAGTCTGAAAAGTCTTTTCGGAGCATAAAAAGTTAGAAATGCAACTTAAAGCACTAAAACGTGATGAGAGCATCAGGTACTCTTGTACTATAGTACAACTTGAATGTCTGGTATTCTATGATGCATTACATGCAGAAAATCACATAATCTAAGTGTTTGACAACAAAATGCACTTTTGGACTCTGTTAAGGCTGAAACGTCTTTTCGGAGCATACAAGTTGGAAATGCACTTTAAAGCAGTAAAACGTAATGAGAGCATCAGGTACTCTTATATTACAATGAAACTTGAATGTCTGGTATTCTATGATGCATTACATGTAGGAAATCATAGAATCTAAGTGTTTGACAACAAAATGCACTTTTGGACTCTGTTAAGTCTGAAAAGTCTTTTCGGGTCATAAAAAGTTAGAAATGCACTTTAAAGCAGTAAAACGTAATGAGAGCATCAGGTACTCTTATACTATAGTACAACTTGAATGTCTGGTATTCTATGATGCATTACATGCAGAAAATCAAATAATCTAAGTGTTTAAAAACAAAATGCACTTTTGGACTCTGTTAAGGCTGAAAAGTCTTTTCGGAGCATAAAAAGTTAGAAATGCAACTTAAAGCAGTAAAACGTGATGAGAGCATCAGGTACTCTTATACTATAGTACAACTTGAATGTCTGGTATTCTATGATGCATTACATGCAGAAAATCACATAATCTAAGTGTTTAAAAACAAAATGTACTTTTGGACTCTGTTAAGGCTGAAAAGTCTTTTCGGAGCATAAAAAGTTAGAAATGCAACTTAAAGCACTAAAACGTGATGAGAGCATCAGGTACTCTTATACTATAGTACAACTTGAATGTTTGGTATTCTATGATGCATTACATGCAGAAAATCACATAATCTAAGTGTTTGACAACAAAATGCACTTTTGGACTCTGTTAAGTCTGAAAAGTCTTTTCGGGTCATAAAAAGTTAGAAATGCACTTTAAAGCAGTAAAACGTAATGAGAGCATCAGGTACTCTTATATTACAATGAAACTTGAATGTCTGGTATTCTATGATGCATTACATGTAGGAAATCATAGAATCTAAGTGTTTGACAACAAAATGCACTTTTGGACTCTGTTAAGTCTGAAAAGTCTTTTCGGAGCATAAAAAGTTAGAAATGCAACTTAAAGCACTAAAACGTGATGAGAGCATCAGGTACTCTTATACTATAGTACAACTTGAATGTCTGGTATTCTATGATGCATTACATGCAGAAAATCACATAATCTAAGTGTTTGACAACAAAATGCACTTTTGGACTCTGTTAAGGCTGAAACGTCTTTTCGGAGCATACAAGTTGGAAATGCACTTTAAAGCAGTAAAACGTAATGAGAGCATCAGGTACTCTTATATTACAATGAAACTTGAATGTCTGGTATTCTATGATGCATTACATGTAGGAAATCATAGAATCTAAGTGTTTAACAACAAAATGCACTTTTGGACTCTGTTAAGTCTGAAAAGTCTTTTCGGGTCATAAAAAGTTAGAAATGCACTTTAAAGCAGTAAAACGTAATGAGAGCATCAGGTACTCTTATACTATAGTACAACTTGAATGTCTGGTATTCTATGATGCATTACATGCAGAAAATCACATAATCTAAGTGTTTAAAAACAAAATGCACTTTTGGACTCTGTTAAGGCTGAAAAGTCTTTTCGGAGCATAAAAAGTTAGAAATGCAACTTAAAGCAGTAAAACGTGATGAGAGCATCAGGTACTCTTATACTATAGTACAACTTGAATGTCTGGTATTCTATGATGCATTACATGCAGAAAATCACAAAATCTAAGTGTTTAAAAACAAAATGCACTTTTGGACTCTGTTAAGGCTGAAAAGTCTTTTCGGGTCATAAAAAGTTAGAAATGCACTTTAAAGCAGTAAAACGTAATGAGAGCATCAGGTACTCTTATATTACAATGAAACTTGAATGTCTGGTATTCTATGATGCATTACATGTAGGAAATCATAGAATCTAAGTGTTTGACAACAAAATGCACTTTTGGACTCTGTTAAGGCTGAAAAGTCTTTTCGGAGCATAAAAAGTTAGAAATGCAACTTAAAGCAGTAAAACGTAATGAGAGCATCAGGTACTCTTATATTACAATGAAACTTGAATGTCTGGTATTCTATGATGCATTACATGCAGAAAATCAAAGAATCTAAGTGTTTGACAACAAAATGCACTTTTGGACTCTGTTAAGTCTGAAAAGTCTTTTCGGGTCATAAAAAGTTAGAAATGCACTTTAAAGCAGTAAAACGTAATGAGAGCATCAGGTACTCTTATATTACAATGAAACTTGAATGTCTGGTATTCTATGATGCATTACATGTAGGAAATCATAGAATCTAAGTGTTTGACAACAAAATGCACTTTTGGACTCTGTTAAGTCTGAAAAGTCTTTTCGGAGCATAAAAAGTTAGAAATGCAACTTAAAGCACTAAAACGTGATGAGAGCATCAGGTACTCTTATACTATAGTACAACTTGAATGTCTGGTATTCTATGATGCATTACATGCAGAAAATCACATAATCTAAGTGTTTGACAACAAAATGCACTTTTGGACTCTGTTAAGGCTGAAACGTCTTTTCGGAGCATACAAGTTGGAAATGCACTTTAAAGCAGTAAAACGTAATGAGAGCATCAGGTACTCTTATATTACAATGAAACTTGAATGTATGGTATTCTATGATGCATTACATGTAGGAAATCATAGAATCTAAGTGTTTGACAACAAAATGCACTTTTGGACTCTGTTAAGTCTGAAAAGTCTTTTTGGGTCATAAAAAGTTAGAAATGCACTTTAAAGCAGTAAAACGTAATAAGAGCATCAGGTACTCTTATACTATAGTACAACTTGAATGTCTGGTATTCTATGATGCATTACATGCAGAAAATCACATAATCTAAGTGTTTAAAAACAAAATGCACTTTTGGACTCTGTTAAGGCTGAAAAGTCTTTTCGGAGCATAAAAAGTTAGAAATGCAACTTAAAGCAGTAAAACGTGATGAGAGCATCAGGTACTCTTATACTATAGTACAACTTGAATGTCTGGTATTCTATGATGCATTACATGCAGAAAATCACAAAATCTAAGTGTTTAAAAACAAAATGCACTTTTGGACTCTGTTAAGGCTGAAAAGTCTTTTCGGGTCATAAAAAGTTAGAAATGCACTTTAAAGCAGTAAAACGTAATGAGAGCATCAGGTACTCTTATATTACAATGAAACTTGAATGTCTGGTATTCTATGATGCATTACATGTAGGAAATCATAGAATCTAAGTGTTTGACAACAAAATGCACTTTTGGACTCTGTTAAGGCTGAAAAGTCTTTTCGGAGCATAAAAAGTTAGAAATGCAACTTAAAGCAGTAAAACGTAATGAGAGCATCAGGTACTCTTATATTACAATGAAACTTGAATGTCTGGTATTCTATGATGCATTACATGCAGAAAATCAAAGAATCTAAGTGTTTGACAACAAAATGCACTTTTGGACTCTGTTAAGTCTGAAAAGTCTTTTCGGGTCATAAAAAGTTAGAAATGCACTTTAAAGCAGTAAAACGTAATGAGAGCATCAGGTACTCTTATATTACAATGAAACTTGAATGTCTGGTATTCTATGATGCATTACATGTAGGAAATCATAGAATCTAAGTGTTTGACAACAAAATGCACTTTTGGACTCTGTTAAGTCTGAAAAGTCTTTTCGGAGCATAAAAAGTTAGAAATGCAACTTAAAGCACTAAAACGTGATGAGAGCATCAGGTACTCTTATACTATAGTACAACTTGAATGTCTGGTATTCTATGATGCATTACATGCAGAAAATCACATAATCTAAGTGTTTGACAACAAAATGCACTTTTGGACTCTGTTAAGGCTGAAACGTCTTTTCGGAGCATACAAGTTGGAAATGCACTTTAAAGCAGTAAAACGTAATGAGAGCATCAGGTACTCTTATATTACAATGAAACTTGAATGTATGGTATTCTATGATGCATTACATGTAGGAAATCATAGAATCTAAGTGTTTGACAACAAAATGCACTTTTGGACTCTGTTAAGTCTGAAAAGTCTTTTTGGGTCATAAAAAGTTAGAAATGCACTTTAAAGCAGTAAAACGTAATAAGAGCATCAGGTACTCTTATACTATAGTACAACTTGAATGTCTGGTATTCTATGATGCATTACATGCAGAAAATCACATAATCTAAGTGTTTAAAAACAAAATGCACTTTTGGACTCTGTTAAGGCTGAAAAGTCTTTTCGGAGCATAAAAAGTTAGAAATGCAACTTAAAGCAGTAAAACGTGATGAGAGCATCAGGTACTCTTATACTATAGTACAACTTGAATGTCTGGTATTCTATGATGCATTACATGCAGAAAATCACATAATCTAAGTGTTTAAAAACAAAATGCACTTTTGGACTCTGTTAAGGCTGAAAAGTCTTTTCGGAGCATAAAAAGTTAGAAATGCAACTTAAAGCACTAAAACGTGATGAGAGCATCAGGTACTCTTATACTATAGTAAAACTTGAATGTCTGGTATTCTATGATGCATTACATGCAGAAAATCAAAGAATCTAAGTGTTTGACAACAAAATGCACTTTTGGAGTCTGTTAAGTCTGAAAAGTCTTTTCGGGTCATAAAAAGTTAGAAATGCACTTTAAAGCAGTAAAACGTAATGAGAGCATCAGGTACTCTTATATTACAATGAAACTTGAATGTCTGGTATTCTATGATGCATTACATGTAGGAAATCATAGAATCTAAGTGTTTGACAACAAAATGCACTTTTGGACTCTGTTAAGGCTGAAAAGTCTTTTCGGAGCATAAAAAGTTAGAAATGCAACGTAAAGCAGTAAAACGTAATGAGAGCATCAGGTACTCTTATATTACAATGAAACTTGAATGTCTGGTATTCTATGATGCATTACATGTAGGAAATCATAGAATCTAAGTGTTTGACAACAAAATGCACTTTTGGACTCTGTTAAGTCTGAAAAGTCTTTTCGGAGCATAAAAAGTTAGAAATGCAACTTAAAGCACTAAAACGTGATGAGAGCATCAGGTACTCTTATACTATAGTACAACTTGAATGTCTGGTATTCTATGATGCATTACATGCAGAAAATCACATAATCTAAGTGTTTGACAACAAAATGCACTTTTGGACTCTGTTAAGGCTGAAACGTCTTTTCGGAGCATACAAGTTGGAAATGCACTTTAAAGCAGTAAAACGTAATGAGAGCATCAGGTACTCTTATATTACAATGAAACTTGAATGTCTGGTATTCTATGATGCATTACATGTAGGAAATCATAGAATCTAAGTGTTTGACAACAAAATGCACTTTTGGACTCTGTTAAGTCTGAAAAGTCTTTTCGGGTCATAAAAAGTTAGAAATGCACTTTAAAGCAGTAAAACGTAATGAGAGCATCAGGTACTCTTATACTATAGTACAACTTGAATGTCTGGTATTCTATGATGCATTACATGCAGAAAATCACATAATCTAAGTGTTTAAAAACAAAATGCACTTTTGGACTCTGTTAAGGCTGAAAAGTCTTTTCGGAGCATAAAAAGTTAGAAATGCAACTTAAAGCAGTAAAACGTGATGAGAGCATCAGGTACTCTTATACTATAGTACAACTTGAATGTCTGGTATTCTATGATGCATTACATGCAGAAAATCACATAATCTAAGTGTTTAAAAACAAAATGTACTTTTGGACTCTGTTAAGGCTGAAAAGTCTTTTCGGAGCATAAAAAGTTAGAAATGCAACTTAAAGCACTAAAACGTGATGAGAGCATCAGGTACTCTTATACTATAGTACAACTTGAATGTTTGGTATTCTATGATGCATTACATGCAGAAAATCACATAATCTAAGTGTTTGACAACAAAATGCACTTTTGGACTCTGTTAAGTCTGAAAAGTCTTTTCGGGTCATAAAAAGTTAGAAATGCACTTTAAAGCAGTAAAACGTAATGAGAGCATCAGGTACTCTTATATTACAATGAAACTTGAATGTCTGGTATTCTATGATGCATTACATGTAGGAAATCATAGAATCTAAGTGTTTGACAACAAAATGCACTTTTGGACTCTGTTAAGTCTGAAAAGTCTTTTCGGAGCATAAAAAGTTAGAAATGCAACTTAAAGCACTAAAACGTGATGAGAGCATCAGGTACTCTTATACTATAGTACAACTTGAATGTCTGGTATTCTATGATGCATTACATGCAGAAAATCACATAATCTAAGTGTTTGACAACAAAATGCACTTTTGGACTCTGTTAAGGCTGAAACGTCTTTTCGGAGCATACAAGTTGGAAATGCACTTTAAAGCAGTAAAACGTAATGAGAGCATCAGGTACTCTTATATTACAATGAAACTTGAATGTCTGGTATTCTATGATGCATTACATGTAGGAAATCATAGAATCTAAGTGTTTAACAACAAAATGCACTTTTGGACTCTGTTAAGTCTGAAAAGTCTTTTCGGGTCATAAAAAGTTAGAAATGCACTTTAAAGCAGTAAAACGTAATGAGAGCATCAGGTACTCTTATACTATAGTACAACTTGAATGTCTGGTATTCTATGATGCATTACATGCAGAAAATCACATAATCTAAGTGTTTAAAAACAAAATGCACTTTTGGACTCTGTTAAGGCTGAAAAGTCTTTTCGGAGCATAAAAAGTTAGAAATGCAACTTAAAGCAGTAAAACGTGATGAGAGCATCAGGTACTCTTATACTATAGTACAACTTGAATGTCTGGTATTCTATGATGCATTACATGCAGAAAATCACAAAATCTAAGTGTTTAAAAACAAAATGCACTTTTGGACTCTGTTAAGGCTGAAAAGTCTTTTCGGGTCATAAAAAGTTAGAAATGCACTTTAAAGCAGTAAAACGTAATGAGAGCATCAGGTACTCTTATATTACAATGAAACTTGAATGTCTGGTATTCTATGATGCATTACATGTAGGAAATCATAGAATCTAAGTGTTTGACAACAAAATGCACTTTTGGACTCTGTTAAGGCTGAAAAGTCTTTTCGGAGCATAAAAAGTTAGAAATGCAACTTAAAGCAGTAAAACGTAATGAGAGCATCAGGTACTCTTATATTACAATGAAACTTGAATGTCTGGTATTCTATGATGCATTACATGCAGAAAATCAAAGAATCTAAGTGTTTGACAACAAAATGCACTTTTGGACTCTGTTAAGTCTGAAAAGTCTTTTCGGGTCATAAAAAGTTAGAAATGCACTTTAAAGCAGTAAAACGTAATGAGAGCATCAGTTACTCTTATATTACAATGAAACTTGAATGTCTGGTATTCTATGATGCATTACATGTAGGAAATCATAGAATCTAAGTGTTTGACAACAAAATGCACTTTTGGACTCTGTTAAGTCTGAAAAGTCTTTTCGGAGCATAAAAAGTTAGAAATGCAACTTAAAGCACTAAAACGTGATGAGAGCATCAGGTACTCTTATACTATAGTACAACTTGAATGTCTGGTATTCTATGATGCATTACATGCAGAAAATCACATAATCTAAGTGTTTGACAACAAAATGCACTTTTGGACTCTGTTAAGGCTGAAACGTCTTTTCGGAGCATACAAGTTGGAAATGCACTTTAAAGCAGTAAAACGTAATGAGAGCATCAGGTACTCTTATATTACAATGAAACTTGAATGTCTGGTATTCTATGATGCATTACATGTAGGAAATCATAGAATCTAAGTGTTTGACAACAAAATGCACTTTTGGACTCTGTTAAGTCTGAAAAGTCTTTTTGGGTCATAAAAAGTTAGAAATGCACTTTAAAGCAGTAAAACGTAATAAGAGCATCAGGTACTCTTATACTATAGTACAACTTGAATGTCTGGTATTCTATGATGCATTACATGCAGAAAATCACATAATCTAAGTGTTTAAAAACAAAATGCACTTTTGGACTCTGTTAAGGCTGAAAAGTCTTTTCGGAGCATAAAAAGTTAGAAATGCAACTTAAAGCAGTAAAACGTGATGAGAGCATCAGGTACTCTTATACTATAGTACAACTTGAATGTCTGGTATTCTATGATGCATTACATGCAGAAAATCAAAGAATCTAAGTGTTTGACAACAAAATGCACTTTTGGAGTCTGTTAAGTCTGAAAAGTCTTTTCGGGTCATAAAAAGTTAGAAATGCACTTTAAAGCAGTAAAACGTAATGAGAGCATCAGGTACTCTTATATTACAATGAAACTTGAATGTCTGGTATTCTATGATGCATTACATGTAGGAAATCATAGAATCTAAGTGTTTGACAACAAAATGCACTTTTGGACTCTGTTAAGGCTGAAAAGTCTTTTCGGAGCATAAAAAGTTAGAAATGCAACGTAAAGCAGTAAAACGTAATGAGAGCATCAGGTACTCTTATATTACAATGAAACTTGAATGTCTGGTATTCTATGATGCATTACATGTAGGAAATCATAGAATCTAAGTGTTTGACAACAAAATGCACTTTTGGACTCTGTTAAGTCTGAAAAGTCTTTTCGGAGCATAAAAAGTTAGAAATGCAACTTAAAGCACTAAAACGTGATGAGAGCATCAGGTACTCTTATACTATAGTACAACTTGAATGTCTGGTATTCTATGATGCATTACATGCAGAAAATCACATAATCTAAGTGTTTGACAACAAAATGCACTTTTGGACTCTGTTAAGGCTGAAACGTCTTTTCGGAGCATACAAGTTGGAAATGCACTTTAAAGCAGTAAAACGTAATGAGAGCATCAGGTACTCTTATATTACAATGAAACTTGAATGTCTGGTATTCTATGATGCATTACATGTAGGAAATCATAGAATCTAAGTGTTTGACAACAAAATGCACTTTTGGACTCTGTTGAGGCTGAAACGTCTTTTCGGAGCATAAAAGTTGGAAATGCACTTTAAAGCAGTAAAACGTAATGAGAGCATCAGGTACTCTTATACTATAGTACAACTTGAATTTCTGGTATTCTATGATGCATTACATGCAGAAAATCACATAATCTAAGTGTTTAAAAACAAAATGCACTTTTGGACTCTGTTAAGGCTGAAAAGTCTTTTCGGAGCATAAAAAGTTAGAAATGCAACTTAAAGCAGTAAAACGTGATGAGAGCATCAGGTACTCTTATACTATAGTACAACTTGAATGTCTGGTATTCTATGATGCATTACATGCAGAAAATCACATAATCTAAGTGTTTAAAAACAAAATGCACTTTTGGACTCTGTTAAGGCTGAAAAGTCTTTTCGGAGCATAAAAAGTTAGAAATGCAACTTAAAGCACTAAAACGTGATGAGAGCATCAGGTACTCTTATACTATAGTACAACTTGAATGTCTGGTATTCTATGATGCATTACATGCAGAAAATCAAAGAATCTAAGTGTTTGACAACAAAATGCACTTTTGGAGTCTGTTAAGTCTGAAAAGTCTTTTCGGGTCATAAAAAGTTAGAAATGCACTTTAAAGCAGTAAAACGTAATGAGAGCATCAGGTACTCTTATATTACAATGAAACTTGAATGTCTGGCATTCTATGATGCATTACATGTAGGAAATCATAGAATCTAAGTGTTTGACAACAAAATGCACTTTTGGACTCTGTTAAGTCTGAAAAGTCTTTTCGGAGCATAAAAAGTTAGAAATGCAACTTAAAGCACTAAAACGTGATGAGAGCATCAGGTACTCTTATACTATAGTACAACTTGAATGTCTGGTATTCTATGATGCATTACATGCAGAAAATCACATAATCTAAGTGTTTAAAAACAAAATGCACTTTTGGACTCTGTTAAGGCTGAAAAGTCTTTTCGGAGCATAAAAAGTTAGAAATGCAACTTAAAGCACTAAAACGTGATGAGAGCATCAGGTACTCTTATACTATAGTACAACTTGAATTTCTGGTATTCTATGATGCATTACATGCAGAAAATCACATAATCTAAGTGTTTGACAACAAAATGCACTTTTGGACTTTGTTAAGTCTGAAAAGTCTTTTCGGGTCATAAAAAGTTAGAAATGCACTTTAAAGCAGTAAAACGTAATGAGAGCATCAGGTACTCTTATACTATAGTACAACTTGAATGTCTGGTATTCTATGATGCATTACATGCAGAAAATCACATAATCTAAGTGTTTAAAAACAAAATGCACTTTTGGACTCTGTTAAGGCTGAAAAGTCTTTTCGGAGCATAAAAAGTTAGAAATGCAACTTAAAGCAGTAAAACGTGATGAGAGCATCAGGTACTCTTATACTATAGTACAACTTGAATGTCTGGTATTCTATGATGCATTACATGCAGAAAATCACAAAATCTAAGTGTTTAAAAACAAAATGCACTTTTGGACTCTGTTAAGGCTGAAAAGTCTTTTCGGAGCATAAAAAGTTAGAAATGCAACTTAAAGCACTAAAACGTGATGAGAGCATCAGGTACTCTTATACTATAGTACAACTTGAATGTTTGGTATTCTATGATGCATTGCATGCAGAAAATCAAAGAATCTAAGTGTTTGACAACAAAATGCACTTTTGGACTCTGTTAAGTCTGAAAAGTCTTTTCGGGTCATAAAAAGTTAGAAATGCACTTTAAAGCAGTAAAACGTAATGAGAGCATCAGGTACTCTTATATTACAATGAAACTTGAATGTCTGGTATTCTATGATGCATTACATGCAGAAAATCAAAGAATCTAAGTGTTTGACAACAAAATGCACTTTTGGACTCTGTTAAGTCTGAAAAGTCTTTTCGGGTCATAAAAAGTTAGAAATGCAACTTAAAGCACTAAAACGTGATGAGAGCATCAGGTACTCTTATACTATAGTACAACTTGAATGTCTGGTATTCTATGATGCATTACATGCAGAAAATCACATAATCTAAGTGTTTGACAACAAAATGCACTTTTGGACTCTGTTAAGGCTGAAACGTCTTTTCGGGTCAAAAAAGTTAGAAATGCACTTTAAAGCAGTAAAACGTAATGAGAGCATCAGGTACTCTTATATTACAATGAAACTTGATTGTCTGGTATTCTATGATGCATTACATGTAGGAAATCATAGAATCTAAGTGTTTGACAACAAAATGCACTTTTGGACTCTGTTAAGGCTGAAAAGTCTTTTCGGAGCATAAAAAGTTAGAAATGCAACTTAAAGCAGTAAAACGTAATGAGAGCATCAGGTACTCTTATATTACAATGAAACTTGAATGTCTGGTATTCTATGATGCATTACATGTAGGAAATCATAGAATCTAAGTGTTTGACAACAAAATGCACTTTTGGACTCTGTTAAGTCTGAAAAGTCTTTTCGGAGCATAAAAAGTTAGAAATGCAACTTAAAGCACTAAAACGTGATGAGAGCATCAGGTACTCTTATACTATAGTACAACTTGAATGTCTGGTATTCTATGATGCATTACATGCAGAAAATCACATAATCTAAGTGTTTGACAACAAAATGCACTTTTGGACTCTGTTAAGGCTGAAAAGTCTTTTCGGGTCATAAAAAGTTAGAAATGCACTTTAAAGCAGTAAAACGTAATGAGAGCATCAGGTACTCTTATACTATAGTACAACTTGAATGTCTGGTATTCTATGATGCATTACATGCAGAAAATCACATAATCTAAGTGTTTAAAAACAAAATGCACTTTTGGACTCTGTTAAGGCTGAAAAGTCTTTTCGGAGCATAAAAAGTTAGAAATGCAACTTAAAGCAGTAAAACGTGATGAGAGCATCAGGTACTCTTATACTATAGTACAACTTGAATGTCTGGTATTCTATGATGCATTACATGCAGAAAATCACATAATCTAAGTGTTTAAAAACAAAATGCACTTTTGGACTCTGTTAAGGCTGAAAAGTCTTTTCGGGTCATAAAAAGTTAGAAATGCACTTTAAAGCAGTAAAACGTAATGAGAGCATCAGGTACTCTTATATTACAATGAAACTTGAATGTCTGGTATTCTATGATGCATTACATGTAGGAAATCATAGAATCTAAGTGTTTGACAACAAAATGCACTTTTGGACTCTGTTAAGGCTGAAAAGTCTTTTCGGAGCATAAAAAGTTAGAAATGCAACTTAAAGCAGTAAAACGTAATGAGAGCATCAGGTACTCTTATATTACAATGAAACTTGAATGTCTGGTATTCTATGATGCATTACATGTAGGAAATCATAGAATCTAAGTGTTTGACAACAAAATGCACTTTTGGACTCTGTTAAGTCTGAAAAGTCTTTTCGGGTCATAAAAAGTTAGAAATGCACTTTAAAGCAGTAAAACGTAATGAGAGCATCAGGTACTCTTATACTATAGTACAACTTGAATGTCTGGTATTCTATGATGCATTACATGCAGAAAATCACATAATCTAAGTGTTTAAAAACAAAATGCACTTTTGGACTCTGTTAAGGCTGAAAAGTCTTTTCGGAGCATAAAAAGTTAGAAATGCAACTTAAAGCAGTAAAACGTGATGAGAGCATCAGGTACTCTTATACTATAGTACAACTTGAATGTCTGGTATTCTATGATGCATTACATGCAGAAAATCACATAATCTAAGTGTTTAAAAACAAAATGCACTTTTGGACTCTGTTAAGGCTGAAAAGTCTTTTCGGAGCATAAAAAGTTAGAAATGCAACTTAAAGCACTAAAACGTGATGAGAGCATCAGGTACTCTTATACTATAGTACAACTTGAATGTCTGGTATTCTATGATGCATTACATGCAGAAAATCAAAGAATCTAAGTGTTTGACAACAAAATGCACTTTTGGACTCTGTTAAGTCTGAAAAGTCTTTTCGGGTCATAAAAAGTTAGAAATGCACTTTAAAGCAGTAAAACGTAATGAGAGCATCAGGTACTCTTATATTACAATGAAACTTGAATGTCTGGTATTCTATGATGCATTACATGCAGAAAATCACATAATCTAAGTGTTTAAAAACAAAATGCACTTTTGGACTCTGTTAAGGCTGAAAAGTCTTTTCGGAGCATAAAAAGTTAGAAATGCAACTTAAAGCAGTAAAACGTGATGAGAGCATCAGGTACTCTTATACTATAGTACAACTTGAATGTCTGGTATTCTATGATGCATTACATGCAGAAAATCACATAATCTAAGTGTTTAAAAACAAAATGCACTTTTGGACTCTGTTAAGGCTGAAAAGTCTTTTCGGGTCATAAAAAGTTAGAAATGCACTTTAAAGCAGTAAAACGTAATGAGAGCATCAGGTACTCTTATATTACAATGAAACTTGAATGTCTGGTATTCTATGATGCATTACA
Organism: Taurulus bubalis; assembly: GCF_910589615.1. Taxonomy (NCBI): domain Eukaryota; kingdom Metazoa; phylum Chordata; class Actinopteri; order Perciformes; family Cottidae; genus Taurulus; species Taurulus bubalis. The sequence goes on along the minus strand of NC_136607.1, from coordinate 3,039,593 downwards.
TGTAGGAAATCATAGAATCTAAGTGTTTGACAACAAAATGCACTTTTGGACTCTGTTAAGGCTGAAAAGTCTTTTCGGAGCATAAAAAGTTAGAAATGCAACTTAAAGCAGTAAAACGTAATGAGAGCATCAGGTACTCTTATATTACAATGAAACTTGAATGTCTGGTATTCTATGATGCATTACATGTAGGAAATCATAGAATCTAAGTGTTTGACAACAAAATGCACTTTTGGACTCTGTTAAGTCTGAAAAGTCTTTTCGGGTCATAAAAAGTTAGAAATGCACTTTAAAGCAGTAAAACGTAATGAGAGCATCAGGTACTCTTATACTATAGTACAACTTGAATGTCTGGTATTCTATGATGCATTACATGCAGAAAATCACATAATCTAAGTGTTTAAAAACAAAATGCACTTTTGGACTCTGTTAAGGCTGAAAAGTCTTTTCGGAGCATAAAAAGTTAGAAATGCAACTTAAAGCAGTAAAACGTGATGAGAGCATCAGGTACTCTTATACTATAGTACAACTTGAATGTCTGGTATTCTATGATGCATTACATGCAGAAAATCACATAATCTAAGTGTTTAAAAACAAAATGCACTTTTGGACTCTGTTAAGGCTGAAAAGTCTTTTCGGAGCATAAAAAGTTAGAAATGCAACTTAAAGCACTAAAACGTGATGAGAGCATCAGGTACTCTTATACTATAGTACAACTTGAATGTCTGGTATTCTATGATGCATTACATGCAGAAAATCAAAGAATCTAAGTGTTTGACAACAAAATGCACTTTTGGACTCTGTTAAGTCTGAAAAGTCTTTTCGGGTCATAAAAAGTTAGAAATGCACTTTAAAGCAGTAAAACGTAATGAGAGCATCAGGTACTCTTATATTACAATGAAACTTGAATGTCTGGTATTCTATGATGCATTACATGTAGGAAATCATAGAATCTAAGTGTTTGACAACAAAATGCACTTTTGGACTCTGTTAAGTCTGAAAAGTCTTTTCGGGTCATAAAAAGTTAGAAATGCACTTTAAAGCAGTAAAACGTAATGAGAGCATCAGGTACTCTTATACTATAGTACAACTTGAATGTCTGGTATTCTATGATGCATTACATGCAGAAAATCACATAATCTAAGTGTTTAAAAACAAAATGCACTTTTGGACTCTGTTAAGGCTGAAAAGTCTTTTCGGAGCATAAAAAGTTAGAAATGCAACTTAAAGCAGTAAAACGTGATGAGAGCACCAGGTACTCTTATACTATAGTACAACTTGAATGTCTGGTATTCTATGATGCATTACATGCAGAAAATCACATAATCTAAGTGTTTAAAAACAAAATGCACTTTTGGACTCTGTTAAGGCTGAAAAGTCTTTTCGGAGCATAAAAAGTTAGAAATGCAACTTAAAGCAGTAAAACGTGATGAGAGCATCAGGTACTCTTATACTATAGTACAACTTGAATGTTTGGTATTCTATGATGCATTACATGCAGAAAATCAAAGAATCTAAGTGTTTGACAACAAAATGCACTTTTGGACTCTGTTAAGTCTGAAAAGTCTTTTCGGGTCATAAAAAGTTAGAAATGCACTTTAAAGCAGTAAAACGTAATGAGAGCATCAGGTACTCTTATATTACAATGCAACTTGAATGTCTGGTATTCTATGATGCATTACATGTAGGAAATCATAGAATCTAAGTGTTTGACAACAAAATGCACTTTTGGACTCTGTTAAGTCTGAAAAGTCTTTTCGGAGCATAAAAAGTTAGAAATGCAACTTAAAGCACTAAAACGTGATGAGAGCATCAGGTACTCTTATACTATAGTACAACTTGAATGTCTGGTATTCTATGATGCATTACATGCAGAAAATCACATAATCTAAGTGTTTAAAAACAAAATGCACTTTTGGACTCTGTTAAGGCTGAAAAGTCTTTTCGGAGCATAAAAAGTTAGAAATGCAACTTAAAGCAGTAAAACGTGATGAGAGCATCAGGTACTCTTATACTATAGTACAACTTGAATGTCTGGTATTCTATGATGCATTACATGCAGAAAATCACACAATCTAAGTGTTTAAAAACAAAATGCACTTTTGGACTCTGTTAAGGCTGAAAAGTCTTTTCGGAGCATAAAAAGTTAGAAATGCAACTTAAAGCACTAAAACGTGATGAGAGCATCAGGTACTCTTATACTATAGTACAACTTGAATGTTTGGTATTCTATGATGCATTACATGCAGAAAATCAAAGAATCTAAGTGTTTGACAACAAAATGCACTTTTGGACTCTGTTAAGTCTGAAAAGTCTTTTCGGGTCATAAAAAGTTAGAAATGCACTTTAAAGCAGTAAAACGTAATGAGAGCATCAGGTACTCTTATATTACAATGAAACTTGAATGTCTGGTATTCTATGATGCATTACATGTAGGAAATCATAGAATCTAAGTGTTTGACAACAAAATGCACTTTTGGACTCTGTTAAGGCTGAAAAGTCTTTTCGGAGCATAAAAAGTTAGAAATGCAACTTAAAGCAGTAAAACGTAATGAGAGCATCAGGTACTCTTATATTACAATGAAACTTGAATGTCTGGTATTCTATGATGCATTACATGTAGGAAATCATAGAATCTAAGTGTTTGACAACAAAATGCACTTTTGGACTCTGTTAAGTCTGAAAAGTCTTTTCGGAGCATAAAAAGTTAGAAATGCAACTTAAAGCACTAAAACGTGATGAGAGCATCAGGTACTCTTATACTATAGTACAACTTGAATGTCTGGTATTCTATGATGCATTACATGCAGAAAATCACATAATCTAAGTGTTTGACAACAAAATGCACTTTTGGACTCTGTTAAGGCTGAAACGTCTTTTCGGAGCATACAAGTTGGAAATGCACTTTAAAGCAGTAAAACGTAATGAGAGCATCAGGTACTCTTATATTACAATGAAACTTGAATGTCTGGTATTCTATGATGCATTACATGTAGGAAATCATAGAATCTAAGTGTTTGACAACAAAATGCACTTTTGGACTCTGTTAAGTCTGAAAAGTCTTTTCGGGTCATAAAAAGTTAGAAATGCACTTTAAAGCAGTAAAACGTAATGAGAGCATCAGGTACTCTTATACTATAGTACAACTTGAATGTCTGGTATTCTATGATGCATTACATGCAGAAAATCACATAATCTAAGTGTTTAAAAACAAAATGCACTTTTGGACTCTGTTAAGGCTGAAAAGTCTTTTCGGAGCATAAAAAGTTAGAAATGCAACTTAAAGCACTAAAACGTGATGAGAGCATCAGGTACTCTTATACTATAGTACAACTTGAATGTCTGGTATTCTATGATGCATTACATGCAGAAAATCAAAGAATCTAAGTGTTTGACAACAAAATGCACTTTTGGACTCTGTTAAGTCTGAAAAGTCTTTTCGGGTCATAAAAAGTTAGAAATGCACTTTAAAGCAGTAAAACGTAATGAGAGCATCAGGTACTCTTATATTACAATGAAACTTGAATGTCTGGTATTCTATGATGCATTACATGTAGGAAATCATAGAATCTAAGTGTTTGACAACAAAATGCACTTTTGGACTCTGTTAAGTCTGAAAAGTCTTTTCGGAGCATAAAAAGTTAGAAATGCAACTTAAAGCACTAAAACGTGATGAGAGCATCAGGTACTCTTATACTATAGTACAACTTGAATGTCTGGTATTCTATGATGCATTACATGCAGAAAATCACATAATCTAAGTGTTTGACAACAAAATGCACTTTTGGACTCTGTTAAGGCTGAAACGTCTTTTCGGAGCATACAAGTTGGAAATGCACTTTAAAGCAGTAAAACGTAATGAGAGCATCAGGTACTCTTATATTACAATGAAAATTGAATGTCTGGTATTCTATGATGCATTACATGTAGGAAATCATAGAATCTAAGTGTTTGACAACAAAATGCACTTTTGGACTCTGTTAAGTCTGAAAAGTCTTTTCGGGTCATAAAAAGTTAGAAATGCACTTTAAAGCAGTAAAACGTAATGAGAGCATCAGGTACTCTTATACTATAGTACAACTTGAATGTCTGGTATTCTATGATGCATTACATGCAGAAAATCACATAATCTAAGTGTTTAAAAACAAAATGCACTTTTGGACTCTATTAAGGCTGAAAAGTCTTTTCGGAGCATAAAAAGTTAGAAATGCAACTTAAAGCACTAAAACGTGATGAGAGCATCAGGTACTCTTATACTATTGTACAACTTGAATGTCTGGTATTCTATGATGCATTACATGCAGAAAATCAAAGAATCTAAGTGTTTGACAACAAAATGCACTTTTGGACTCTGTTAAGTCTGAAAAGTCTTTTCGGGTCATAAAAAGTTAGAAATGCACTTTAAAGCAGTAAAACGTAATGAGAGCATCAGGTACTCTTATATTACAATGAAACTTGAATGTCTGGTATTCTATGATGCATTACTTGTAGGAAATCATAGAATCTAAGTGTTTGACAACAAAATGCACTTTTGGACTCTGTTAAGTCTGAAAAGTCTTTTCGGGTCATAAAAAGTTAGAAATGCACTTTAAAGCAGTAAAACGTAATGAGAGCATCAGGTACTCTTATACTATAGTACAACTTGAATGTCTGGTATTCTATGATGCATTACATGCAGAAAATCACATAATCTAAGTGTTTAAAAACAAAATGCACTTTTGGACTCTGTTAAGGCTGAAAAGTCTTTTCGGAGCATAAAAAGTTAGAAATGCAACTTAAAGCAGTAAAACGTGATGAGAGCACCAGGTACTCTTATACTATAGTACAACTTGAATGTCTGGTATTCTATGATGCATTACATGCAGAAAATCACACAATCTAAGTGTTTAAAAACAAAATGCACTTTTGGACTCTGTTAAGGCTGAAAAGTCTTTTCGGAGCATAAAAAGTTAGAAATGCAACTTAAAGCACTAAAACGTGATGAGAGCATCAGGTACTCTTATACTATAGTACAACTTGAATGTTTGGTATTCTATGATGCATTACATGCAGAAAATCAAAGAATCTAAGTGTTTGACAACAAAATGCACTTTTGGACTCTGTTAAGTCTGAAAAGTCTTTTCGGGTCATAAAAAGTTAGAAATGCACTTTAAAGCAGTAAAACGTAATGAGAGCATCAGGTACTCTTATATTACAATGAAACTTGAATGTCTGGTATTCTATGATGCATTACATGTAGGAAATCATAGAATCTAAGTGTTTGACAACAAAATGCACTTTTGGACTCTGTTAAGGCTGAAAAGTCTTTTCGGAGCATAAAAAGTTAGAAATGCAACTTAAAGCAGTAAAACGTAATGAGAGCATCAGGTACTCTTATATTACAATGAAACTTGAATGTCTGGTATTCTATGATGCATTACATGTAGGAAATCATAGAATCTAAGTGTTTGACAACAAAATGCACTTTTGGACTCTGTTAAGTCTGAAAAGTCTTTTCGGAGCATAAAAAGTTAGAAATGCAACTTAAAGCACTAAAACGTGATGAGAGCATCAGGTACTCTTATACTATAGTACAACTTGAATGTCTGGTATTCTATGATGCATTACATGCAGAAAATCACATAATCTAAGTGTTTGACAACAAAATGCACTTTTGGACTCTGTTAAGGCTGAAACGTCTTTTCGGAGCATACAAGTTGGAAATGCACTTTAAAGCAGTAAAACGTAATGAGAGCATCAGGTACTCTTATATTACAATGAAACTTGAATGTCTGGTATTCTATGATGCATTACATGTAGGAAATCATAGAATCTAAGTGTTTGACAACAAAATGCACTTTTGGACTCTGTTAAGTCTGAAAAGTCTTTTCGGGTCATAAAAAGTTAGAAATGCACTTTAAAGCAGTAAAACGTAATGAGAGCATCAGGTACTCTTATACTATAGTACAACTTGAATGTCTGGTATTCTATGATGCATTACATGCAGAAAATCACATAATCTAAGTGTTTAAAAACAAAATGCACTTTTGGACTCTGTTAAGGCTGAAAAGTCTTTTCGGAGCATAAAAAGTTAGAAATGCAACTTAAAGCACTAAAACGTGATGAGAGCATCAGGTACTCTTATACTATAGTACAACTTGAATGTCTGGTATTCTATGATGCATTACATGCAGAAAATCAAAGAATCTAAGTGTTTGACAACAAAATGCACTTTTGGACTCTGTTAAGTCTGAAAAGTCTTTTCGGGTCATAAAAAGTTAGAAATGCACTTTAAAGCAGTAAAACGTAATGAGAGCATCAGGTACTCTTATATTACAATGAAACTTGAATGTCTGGTATTCTATGATGCATTACATGTAGGAAATCATAGAATCTAAGTGTTTGACAACAAAATGCACTTTTGGACTCTGTTAAGTCTGAAAAGTCTTTTCGGAGCATAAAAAGTTAGAAATGCAACTTAAAGCACTAAAACGTGATGAGAGCATCAGGTACTCTTATACTATAGTACAACTTGAATGTCTGGTATTCTATGATGCATTACATGCAGAAAATCACATAATCTAAGTGTTTGACAACAAAATGCACTTTTGGACTCTGTTAAGGCTGAAACGTCTTTTCGGAGCATACAAGTTGGAAATGCACTTTAAAGCAGTAAAACGTAATGAGAGCATCAGGTACTCTTATATTACAATGAAACTTGAATGTCTGGTATTCTATGATGCATTACATGTAGGAAATCACAGAATCTAAGTGTTTGACAACAAAATGCACTTTTGGACTCTGTTAAGTCTGAAAAGTCTTTTCGGGTCATAAAAAGTTAGAAATGCACTTTAAAGCAGTAAAACGTAATGAGAGCATCAGGTACTCTTATACTATAGTACAACTTGAATGTCTGGTATTCTATGATGCATTACATGCAGAAAATCACATAATCTAAGTGTTTAAAAACAAAATGCACTTTTGGACTCTATTAAGGCTGAAAAGTCTTTTCGGAGCATAAAAAGTTAGAAATGCAACTTAAAGCACTAAAACGTGATGAGAGCATCAGGTACTCTTATACTATTGTACAACTTGAATGTCTGGTATTCTATGATGCATTACATGCAGAAAATCAAAGAATCTAAGTGTTTGACAACAAAATGCACTTTTGGACTCTGTTAAGTCTGAAAAGTCTTTTCGGGTCATAAAAAGTTAGAAATGCACTTTAAAGCAGTAAAACGTAATGAGAGCATCAGGTACTCTTATATTACAATGAAACTTGAATGTCTGGTATTCTATGATGCATTACTTGTAGGAAATCATAGAATCTAAGTGTTTGACAACAAAATGCACTTTTGGACTCTGTTAAGTCTGAAAAGTCTTTTCGGGTCATAAAAAGTTAGAAATGCACTTTAAAGCAGTAAAACGTAATGAGAGCATCAGGTACTCTTATACTATAGTACAACTTGAATGTCTGGTATTCTATGATGCATTACATGCAGAAAATCACATAATCTAAGTGTTTAAAAACAAAATGCACTTTTGGACTCTGTTAAGGCTGAAAAGTCTTTTCGGAGCATAAAAAGTTAGAAATGCAACTTAAAGCAGTAAAACGTGATGAGAGCACCAGGTACTCTTATACTATAGTACAACTTGAATGTCTGGTATTCTATGATGCATTACATGCAGAAAATCACAAAATCTAAGTGTTTAAAAACAAAATGCACTTTTGGACTCTGTTAAGGCTGAAAAGTCTTTTCGGGTCATAAAAAGTTAGAAATGCACTTTAAAGCAGTAAAACGTAATGAGAGCATCAGGTACTCTTATATTACAATGAAACTTGAATGTCTGGTATTCTATGATGCATTACATGTAGGAAATCATAGAATCTAAGTGTTTGACAACAAAATGCACTTTTGGACTCTGTTAAGGCTGAAAAGTCTTTTCGGAGCATAAAAAGTTAGAAATGCAACTTAAAGCAGTAAAACGTAATGAGAGCATCAGGTACTCTTATATTACAATGAAACTTGAATGTCTGGTATTCTATGATGCATTACATGCAGAAAATCAAAGAATCTAAGTGTTTGACAACAAAATGCACTTTTGGACTCTGTTAAGTCTGAAAAGTCTTTTCGGGTCATAAAAAGTTAGAAATGCACTTTAAAGCAGGAAAACGTAATGAGAGCATCAGGTACTCTTATATTACAATGAAACTTGAATGTCTGGTATTCTATGATGCATTACATGTAGGAAATCATAGAATCTAAGTGTTTGACAACAAAATGCACTTTTGGACTCTGTTAAGTCTGAAAAGTCTTTTCGGAGCATAAAAAGTTAGAAATGCAACTTAAAGCACTAAAACGTGATGAGAGCATCAGGTACTCTTATACTATAGTACAACTTGAATGTCTGGTATTCTATGATGCATTACATGCAGAAAATCACATAATCTAAGTGTTTGACAACAAAATGCACTTTTGGACTCTGTTAAGGCTGAAACGTCTTTTCGGAGCATACAAGTTGGAAATGCACTTTAAAGCAGTAAAACGTAATGAGAGCATCAGGTACTCTTATATTACAATGAAACTTGAATGTCTGGTATTCTATGATGCATTACATGTAGGAAATCATAGAATCTAAGTGTTTGACAACAAAATGCACTTTTGGACTCTGTTAAGTCTGAAAAGTCTTTTTGGGTCATAAAAAGTTAGAAATGCACTTTAAAGCAGTAAAACGTAATAAGAGCATCAGGTACTCTTATACTATAGTACAACTTGAATGTCTGGTATTCTATGATGCATTACATGCAGAAAATCACATAATCTAAGTGTTTAAAAACAAAATGCACTTTTGGACTCTGTTAAGGCTGAAAAGTCTTTTCGGAGCATAAAAAGTTAGAAATGCAACTTAAAGCAGTAAAACGTGATGAGAGCATCAGGTACTCTTATACTATAGTACAACTTGAATGTCTGGTATTCTATGATGCATTACATGCAGAAAATCAAAGAATCTAAGTGTTTGACAACAAAATGCACTTTTGGAGTCTGTTAAGTCTGAAAAGTCTTTTCGGGTCATAAAAAGTTAGAAATGCACTTTAAAGCAGTAAAACGTAATGAGAGCATCAGGTACTCTTATATTACAATGAAACTTGAATGTCTGGTATTCTATGATGCATTACATGTAGGAAATCATAGAATCTAAGTGTTTGACAACAAAATGCACTTTTGGACTCTGTTAAGGCTGAAAAGTCTTTTCGGAGCATAAAAAGTTAGAAATGCAACGTAAAGCAGTAAAACGTAATGAGAGCATCAGGTACTCTTATATTACAATGAAACTTGAATGTCTGGTATTCTATGATGCATTACATGTAGGAAATCATAGAATCTAAGTGTTTGACAACAAAATGCACTTTTGGACTCTGTTAAGTCTGAAAAGTCTTTTCGGAGCATAAAAAGTTAGAAATGCAACTTAAAGCACTAAAACGTGATGAGAGCATCAGGTACTCTTATACTATAGTACAACTTGAATGTCTGGTATTCTATGATGCATTACATGCAGAAAATCACATAATCTAAGTGTTTGACAACAAAATGCACTTTTGGACTCTGTTAAGGCTGAAACGTCTTTTCGGAGCATACAAGTTGGAAATGCACTTTAAAGCAGTAAAACGTAATGAGAGCATCAGGTACTCTTATATTACAATGAAACTTGAATGTCTGGTATTCTATGATGCATTACATGTAGGAAATCATAGAATCTAAGTGTTTGACAACAAAATGCACTTTTGGACTCTGTTGAGGCTGAAACGTCTTTTCGGAGCATAAAAGTTGGAAATGCACTTTAAAGCAGTAAAACGTAATGAGAGCATCAGGTACTCTTATACTATAGTACAACTTGAATGTCTGGTATTCTATGATGCATTACATGCAGAAAATCACATAATCTAAGTGTTTAAAAACAAAATGCACTTTTGGACTCTGTTAAGGCTGAAAAGTCTTTTCGGAGCATAAAAAGTTAGAAATGCAACTTAAAGCACTAAAACGTGATGAGAGCATCAGGTACTCTTATACTATAGTACAACTTGAATTTCTGGTATTCTATGATGCATTACATGCAGAAAATCACATAATCTAAGTGTTTGACAACAAAATGCACTTTTGGACTTTGTTAAGTCTGAAAAGTCTTTTCGGGTCATAAAAAGTTAGAAATGCACTTTAAAGCAGTAAAACGTAATGAGAGCATCAGGTACTCTTATACTATAGTACAACTTGAATGTCTGGTATTCTATGATGCATTACATGCAGAAAATCACATAATCTAAGTGTTTAAAAACAAAATGCACTTTTGGACTCTGTTAAGGCTGAAAAGTCTTTTCGGAGCATAAAAAGTTAGAAATGCAACTTAAAGCAGTAAAACGTGATGAGAGCATCAGGTACTCTTATACTATAGTACAACTTGAATTTCTGGTATTCTATGATGCATTACATGCAGAAAATCACAAAATCTAAGTGTTTAAAAACAAAATGCACTTTTGGACTCTGTTAAGGCTGAAAAGTCTTTTCGGAGCATAAAAAGTTAGAAATGCAACTTAAAGCACTAAAACGTGATGAGAGCATCAGGTACTCTTATACTATAGTACAACTTGAATGTTTGGTATTCTATGATGCATTGCATGCAGAAAATCAAAGAATCTAAGTGTTTGACAACAAAATGCACTTTTGGACTCTGTTAAGTCTGAAAAGTCTTTTCGGGTCATAAAAAGTTAGAAATGCACTTTAAAGCAGTAAAACGTAATGAGAGCATCAGGTACTCTTATATTACAATGAAACTTGAATGTCTGGTATTCTATGATGCATTACATGCAGAAAATCAAAGAATCTAAGTGTTTGACAACAAAATGCACTTTTGGACTCTGTTAAGTCTGAAAAGTCTTTTCGGGTCATAAAAAGTTAGAAATGCAACTTAAAGCACTAAAACGTGATGAGAGCATCAGGTACTCTTATACTATAGTACAACTTGAATGTCTGGTATTCTATGATGCATTACATGCAGAAAATCACATAATCTAAGTGTTTGACAACAAAATGCACTTTTGGACTCTGTTAAGGCTGAAACGTCTTTTCGGGTCAAAAAAGTTAGAAATGCACTTTAAAGCAGTAAAACGTAATGAGAGCATCAGGTACTCTTATATTACAATGAAACTTGATTGTCTGGTATTCTATGATGCATTACATGTAGGAAATCATAGAATCTAAGTGTTTGACAACAAAATGCACTTTTGGACTCTGTTAAGGCTGAAAAGTCTTTTCGGAGCATAAAAAGTTAGAAATGCAACTTAAAGCAGTAAAACGTAATGAGAGCATCAGGTACTCTTATATTACAATGAAACTTGAATGTCTGGTATTCTATGATGCATTACATGTAGGAAATCATAGAATCTAAGTGTTTGACAACAAAATGCACTTTTGGACTCTGTTAAGTCTGAAAAGTCTTTTCGGAGCATAAAAAGTTAGAAATGCAACTTAAAGCACTAAAACGTGATGAGAGCATCAGGTACTCTTATACTATAGTACAACTTGAATGTCTGGTATTCTATGATGCATTACATGCAGAAAATCACATAATCTAAGTGTTTGACAACAAAATGCACTTTTGGACTCTGTTAAGTCTGAAAAGTCTTTTCGGGTCATAAAAAGTTAGAAATGCACTTTAAAGCAGTAAAACGTAATGAGAGCATCAGGTACTCTTATACTATAGTACAACTTGAATGTCTGGTATTCTATGATGCATTACATGCAGAAAATCACATAATCTAAGTGTTTAAAAACAAAATGCACTTTTGGACTCTGTTAAGGCTGAAAAGTCTTTTCGGAGCATAAAAAGTTAGAAATGCAACTTAAAGCAGTAAAACGTGATGAGAGCATCAGGTACTCTTATACTATAGTACAACTTGAATGTCTGGTATTCTATGATGCATTACATGCAGAAAATCACATAATCTAAGTGTTTAAAAACAAAATGCACTTTTGGACTCTGTTAAGGCTGAAAAGTCTTTTCGGGTCATAAAAAGTTAGAAATGCACTTTAAAGCAGTAAAACGTAATGAGAGCATCAGGTACTCTTATATTACAATGAAACTTGAATGTCTGGTATTCTATGATGCATTACATGTAGGAAATCATAGAATCTAAGTGTTTGACAACAAAATGCACTTTTGGACTCTGTTAAGGCTGAAAAGTCTTTTCGGAGCATAAAAAGTTAGAAATGCAACTTAAAGCAGTAAAACGTAATGAGAGCATCAGGTACTCTTATATTACAATGAAACTTGAATGTCTGGTATTCTATGATGCATTACATGTAGGAAATCATAGAATCTAAGTGTTTGACAACAAAATGCACTTTTGGACTCTGTTAAGTCTGAAAAGTCTTTTCGGGTCATAAAAAGTTAGAAATGCACTTTAAAGCAGTAAAACGTAATGAGAGCATCAGGTACTCTTATACTATAGTACAACTTGAATGTCTGGTATTCTATGATGCATTACATGCAGAAAATCACATAATCTAAGTGTTTAAAAACAAAATGCACTTTTGGACTCTGTTAAGGCTGAAAAGTCTTTTCGGAGCATAAAAAGTTAGAAATGCAACTTAAAGCAGTAAAACGTGATGAGAGCATCAGGTACTCTTATACTATAGTACAACTTGAATGTCTGGTATTCTATGATGCATTACATGCAGAAAATCACATAATCTAAGTGTTTAAAAACAAAATGCACTTTTGGACTCTGTTAAGGCTGAAAAGTCTTTTCGGAGCATAAAAAGTTAGAAATGCAACTTAAAGCACTAAAACGTGATGAGAGCATCAGGTACTCTTATACTATAGTACAACTTGAATGTCTGGTATTCTATGATGCATTACATGCAGAAAATCAAAGAATCTAAGTGTTTGACAACAAAATGCACTTTTGGACTCTGTTAAGTCTGAAAAGTCTTTTCGGGTCATAAAAAGTTAGAAATGCACTTTAAAGCAGTAAAACGTAATGAGAGCATCAGGTACTCTTATATTACAATGAAACTTGAATGTCTGGTATTCTATGATGCATTACATGTAGGAAATCATAGAATCTAAGTGTTTGACAACAAAATGCACTTTTGGACTCTGTTAAGTCTGAAAAGTCTTTTCGGGTCATAAAAAGTTAGAAATGCACTTTAAAGCAGTAAAACGTAATGAGAGCATCAGGTACTCTTATACTATAGTACAACTTGAATGTCTGGTATTCTATGATGCATTACATGCAGAAAATCACATAATCTAAGTGTTTAAAAACAAAATGCACTTTTGGACTCTGTTAAGGCTGAAAAGTCTTTTCGGAGCATAAAAAGTTAGAAATGCAACTTAAAGCAGTAAAACGTGATGAGAGCACCAGGTACTCTTATACTATAGTACAACTTGAATGTCTGGTATTCTATGATGCATTACATGCAGAAAATCACATAATCTAAGTGTTTAAAAACAAAATGCACTTTTGGACTCTGTTAAGGCTGAAAAGTCTTTTCGGAGCATAAAAAGTTAGAAATGCAACTTAAAGCAGTAAAACGTGATGAGAGCATCAGGTACTCTTATACTATAGTACAACTTGAATGTTTGGTATTCTATGATGCATTACATGCAGAAAATCAAAGAATCTAAGTGTTTGACAACAAAATGCACTTTTGGACTCTGTTAAGTCTGAAAAGTCTTTTCGGGTCATAAAAAGTTAGAAATGCACTTTAAAGCAGTAAAACGTAATGAGAGCATCAGGTACTCTTATATTACAATGCAACTTGAATGTCTGGTATTCTATGATGCATTACATGTAGGAAATCATAGAATCTAAGTGTTTGACAACAAAATGCACTTTTGGACTCTGTTAAGTCTGAAAAGTCTTTTCGGAGCATAAAAAGTTAGAAATGCAACTTAAAGCACTAAAACGTGATGAGAGCATCAGGTACTCTTATACTATAGTACAACTTGAATGTCTGGTATTCTATGATGCATTACATGCAGAAAATCACATAATCTAAGTGTTTAAAAACAAAATGCACTTTTGGACTCTGTTAAGGCTGAAAAGTCTTTTCGGAGCATAAAAAGTTAGAAATGCAACTTAAAGCAGTAAAACGTGATGAGAGCATCAGGTACTCTTATACTATAGTACAACTTGAATGTCTGGTATTCTATGATGCATTACATGCAGAAAATCACACAATCTAAGTGTTTAAAAACAAAATGCACTTTTGGACTCTGTTAAGGCTGAAAAGTCTTTTCGGAGCATAAAAAGTTAGAAATGCAACTTAAAGCACTAAAACGTGATGAGAGCATCAGGTACTCTTATACTATAGTACAACTTGAATGTTTGGTATTCTATGATGCATTACATGCAGAAAATCAAAGAATCTAAGTGTTTGACAACAAAATGCACTTTTGGACTCTGTTAAGTCTGAAAAGTCTTTTCGGGTCATAAAAAGTTAGAAATGCACTTTAAAGCAGTAAAACGTAATGAGAGCATCAGGTACTCTTATATTACAATGAAACTTGAATGTCTGGTATTCTATGATGCATTACATGTAGGAAATCATAGAATCTAAGTGTTTGACAACAAAATGCACTTTTGGACTCTGTTAAGGCTGAAAAGTCTTTTCGGAGCATAAAAAGTTAGAAATGCAACTTAAAGCAGTAAAACGTAATGAGAGCATCAGGTACTCTTATATTACAATGAAACTTGAATGTCTGGTATTCTATGATGCATTACATGTAGGAAATCATAGAATCTAAGTGTTTGACAACAAAATGCACTTTTGGACTCTGTTAAGTCTGAAAAGTCTTTTCGGAGCATAAAAAGTTAGAAATGCAACTTAAAGCACTAAAACGTGATGAGAGCATCAGGTACTCTTATACTATAGTACAACTTGAATGTCTGGTATTCTATGATGCATTACATGCAGAAAATCACATAATCTAAGTGTTTGACAACAAAATGCACTTTTGGACTCTGTTAAGGCTGAAACGTCTTTTCGGAGCATACAAGTTGGAAATGCACTTTAAAGCAGTAAAACGTAATGAGAGCATCAGGTACTCTTATATTACAATGAAACTTGAATGTCTGGTATTCTATGATGCATTACATGTAGGAAATCATAGAATCTAAGTGTTTGACAACAAAATGCACTTTTGGACTCTGTTAAGTCTGAAAAGTCTTTTCGGGTCATAAAAAGTTAGAAATGCACTTTAAAGCAGTAAAACGTAATGAGAGCATCAGGTACTCTTATACTATAGTACAACTTGAATGTCTGGTATTCTATGATGCATTACATGCAGAAAATCACATAATCTAAGTGTTTAAAAACAAAATGCACTTTTGGACTCTGTTAAGGCTGAAAAGTCTTTTCGGAGCATAAAAAGTTAGAAATGCAACTTAAAGCACTAAAACGTGATGAGAGCATCAGGTACTCTTATACTATAGTACAACTTGAATGTCTGGTATTCTATGATGCATTACATGCAGAAAATCAAAGAATCTAAGTGTTTGACAACAAAATGCACTTTTGGACTCTGTTAAGTCTGAAAAGTCTTTTCGGGTCATAAAAAGTTAGAAATGCACTTTAAAGCAGTAAAACGTAATGAGAGCATCAGGTACTCTTATATTACAATGAAACTTGAATGTCTGGTATTCTATGATGCATTACATGTAGGAAATCATAGAATCTAAGTGTTTGACAACAAAATGCACTTTTGGACTCTGTTAAGTCTGAAAAGTCTTTTCGGAGCATAAAAAGTTAGAAATGCAACTTAAAGCACTAAAACGTGATGAGAGCATCAGGTACTCTTATACTATAGTACAACTTGAATGTCTGGTATTCTATGATGCATTACATGCAGAAAATCACATAATCTAAGTGTTTGACAACAAAATGCACTTTTGGACTCTGTTAAGGCTGAAACGTCTTTTCGGAGCATACAAGTTGGAAATGCACTTTAAAGCAGTAAAACGTAATGAGAGCATCAGGTACTCTTATATTACAATGAAACTTGAATGTCTGGTATTCTATGATGCATTACATGTAGGAAATCATAGAATCTAAGTGTTTGACAACAAAATGCACTTTTGGACTCTGTTAAGTCTGAAAAGTCTTTTCGGGTCATAAAAAGTTAGAAATGCACTTTAAAGCAGTAAAACGTAATGAGAGCATCAGGTACTCTTATACTATAGTACAACTTGAATGTCTGGTATTCTATGATGCATTACATGCAGAAAATCACATAATCTAAGTGTTTAAAAACAAAATGCACTTTTGGACTCTATTAAGGCTGAAAAGTCTTTTCGGAGCATAAAAAGTTAGAAATGCAACTTAAAGCACTAAAACGTGATGAGAGCATCAGGTACTCTTATACTATTGTACAACTTGAATGTCTGGTATTCTATGATGCATTACATGCAGAAAATCAAAGAATCTAAGTGTTTGACAACAAAATGCACTTTTGGACTCTGTTAAGTCTGAAAAGTCTTTTCGGGTCATAAAAAGTTAGAAATGCACTTTAAAGCAGTAAAACGTAATGAGAGCATCAGGTACTCTTATATTACAATGAAACTTGAATGTCTGGTATTCTATGATGCATTACTTGTAGGAAATCATAGAATCTAAGTGTTTGACAACAAAATGCACTTTTGGACTCTGTTAAGTCTGAAAAGTCTTTTCGGGTCATAAAAAGTTAGAAATGCACTTTAAAGCAGTAAAACGTAATGAGAGCATCAGGTACTCTTATACTATAGTACAACTTGAATGTCTGGTATTCTATGATGCATTACATGCAGAAAATCACATAATCTAAGTGTTTAAAAACAAAATGCACTTTTGGACTCTGTTAAGGCTGAAAAGTCTTTTCGGAGCATAAAAAGTTAGAAATGCAACTTAAAGCAGTAAAACGTGATGAGAGCACCAGGTACTCTTATACTATAGTACAACTTGAATGTCTGGTATTCTATGATGCATTACATGCAGAAAATCACATAATCTAAGTGTTTAAAAACAAAATGCACTTTTGGACTCTGTTAAGGCTGAAAAGTCTTTTCGAAGCATAAAAAGTTAGAAATGCAACTTAAAGCAGTAAAACGTGATGAGAGCATCAGGTACTCTTATACTATAGTACAACTTGAATGTTTGGTATTCTATGATGCATTACATGCAGAAAATCAAAGAATCTAAGTGTTTGACAACAAAATGCACTTTTGGACTCTGTTAAGTCTGAAAAGTCTTTTCGGGTCATAAAAAGTTAGAAATGCACTTTAAAGCAGTAAAACGTAATGAGAGCATCAGGTACTCTTATATTACAATGCAACTTGAATGTCTGGTATTCTATGATGCATTACATGTAGGAAATCATAGAATCTAAGTGTTTGACAACAAAATGCACTTTTGGACTCTGTTAAGTCTGAAAAGTCTTTTCGGAGCATAAAAAGTTAGAAATGCAACTTAAAGCACTAAAATGTGATGAGAGCATCAGGTACTCTTATACTATAGTACAACTTGAATGTCTGGTATTCTATGATGCATTACATGCAGAAAATCACATAATCTAAGTGTTTAAAAACAAAATGCACTTTTGGACTCTGTTAAGGCTGAAAAGTCTTTTCGGAGCATAAAAAGTTAGAAATGCAACTTAAAGCAGTAAAACGTGATGAGAGCATCAGGTACTCTTATACTATAGTACAACTTGAATGTCTGGTATTCTATGATGCATTACATGCAGAAAATCACATAATCTAAGTGTTTAAAAACAAAATGCACTTTTGGACTCTGTTAAGGCTGAAAAGTCTTTTCGGAGCATAAAAAGTTAGAAATGCAACTTAAAGCACTAAAACGTGATGAGAGCATCAGGTAGTCTTATACTATAGTACAACTTGAATGTTTGGTATTCTATGATGCATTACATGCAGAAAATCAAAGAATCTAAGTGTTTGACAACAAAATGCACTTTTGGACTCTGTTAAGTCTGAAAAGTCTTTTCGGGTCATAAAAAGTTAGAAATGCACTTTAAAGCAGTAAAACGTAATGAGAGCATCAGGTACTCTTATATTACAATGAAACTTGAATGTCTGGTATTCTATGATGCATTACATGTAGGAAATCATAGAATCTAAGTGTTTGACAACAAAATGCACTTTTGGACTCTGTTAAGTCTGAAAAGTCTTTTCGGAGCATAAAAAGTTAGAAATGCAACTTAAAGCACTAAAACGTGATGAGAGCATCAGGTACTCTTATACTATAGTACAACTTGAATGTCTGGTATTCTATGATGCATTACATGCAGAAAATCACATAATCTAAGTGTTTGACAACAAAATGCACTTTTGGACTCTGTTAAGGCTGAAACGTCTTTTCGGAGCATACAAGTTGGAAATGCACTTTAAAGCAGTAAAACGTAATGAGAGCATCAGGTACTCTTATATTACAATGAAACTTGAATGTCTGGTATTCTATGATGCATTACATGTAGGAAATCATAGAATCTAAGTGTTTGACAACAAAATGCACTTTTGGACTCTGTTAAGTCTGAAAAGTCTTTTCGGAGCATAAAAAGTTAGAAATGCAACTTAAAGCACTAAAACGTGATGAGAGCATCAGGTACTCTTATACTATAGTACAACTTGAATGTCTGGTATTCTATGATGCATTACATGCAGAAAATCACATAATCTAAGTGTTTGACAACAAAATGCACTTTTGGACTCTGTTAAGGCTGAAACGTCTTTTCGGAGCATACAAGTTGGAAATGCACTTTAAAGCAGTAAAACGTAATGAGAGCATCAGGTACTCTTATATTACAATGAAACTTGAATGTCTGGT
Organism: Taurulus bubalis; assembly: GCF_910589615.1. Lineage (NCBI taxonomy): Eukaryota > Metazoa > Chordata > Actinopteri > Perciformes > Cottidae > Taurulus > Taurulus bubalis. The sequence continues at coordinate 3,020,736 of NC_136607.1, read as the reverse complement.
ATTCTATGATGCATTACATGTAGGAAATCATAGAATCTAAGTGTTTGACAACAAAATGCACTTTTGGACTCTGTTAAGTCTGAAAAGTCTTTTCGGGTCATAAAAAGTTAGAAATGCACTTTAAAGCAGTAAAACGTAATGAGAGCATCAGGTACTCTTATACTATAGTACAACTTGAATGTCTGGTATTCTATGATGCATTACATGCAGAAAATCACATAATCTAAGTGTTTAAAAAAAAAATGCACTTTTGGACTCTATTAAGGCTGAAAAGTCTTTTCGGAGCATAAAAAGTTAGAAATGCAACTTAAAGCACTAAAACGTGATGAGAGCATCAGGTACTCTTATACTATTGTACAACTTGAATGTCTGGTATTCTATGATGCATTACATGCAGAAAATCAAAGAATCTAAGTGTTTGACAACAAAATGCACTTTTGGACTCTGTTAAGTCTGAAAAGTCTTTTCGGGTCATAAAAAGTTAGAAATGCACTTTAAAGCAGTAAAACGTAATGAGAGCATCAGGTACTCTTATATTACAATGAAACTTGAATGTCTGGTATTCTATGATGCATTACTTGTAGGAAATCATAGAATCTAAGTGTTTGACAACAAAATGCACTTTTGGACTCTGTTAAGTCTGAAAAGTCTTTTCGGGTCATAAAAAGTTAGAAATGCACTTTAAAGCAGTAAAACGTAATGAGAGCATCAGGTACTCTTATACTATAGTACAACTTGAATGTCTGGTATTCTATGATGCATTACATGCAGAAAATCACATAATCTAAGTGTTTAAAAACAAAATGCACTTTTGGACTCTGTTAAGGCTGAAAAGTCTTTTCGGAGCATAAAAAGTTAGAAATGCAACTTAAAGCAGTAAAACGTGATGAGAGCACCAGGTACTCTTATACTATAGTACAACTTGAATGTCTGGTATTCTATGATGCATTACATGCAGAAAATCACATAATCTAAGTGTTTAAAAACAAAATGCACTTTTGGACTCTGTTAAGGCTGAAAAGTCTTTTCGAAGCATAAAAAGTTAGAAATGCAACTTAAAGCAGTAAAACGTGATGAGAGCATCAGGTACTCTTATACTATAGTACAACTTGAATGTTTGGTATTCTATGATGCATTACATGCAGAAAATCAAAGAATCTAAGTGTTTGACAACAAAATGCACTTTTGGACTCTGTTAAGTCTGAAAAGTCTTTTCGGGTCATAAAAAGTTAGAAATGCACTTTAAAGCAGTAAAACGTAATGAGAGCATCAGGTACTCTTATATTACAATGAAACTTGAATGTCTGGTATTCTATGATGCATTACATGTAGGAAATCATAGAATCTAAGTGTTTGACAACAAAATGCACTTTTGGACTCTGTTAAGTCTGAAAAGTCTTTTCGGGTCATAAAAAGTTAGAAATGCACTTTAAAGCAGTAAAACGTAATGAGAGCATCAGGTACTCTTATATTACAATGAAACTTGAATGTCTGGTATTCTATGATGCATTACATGTAGGAAATCATAGAATCTAAGTGTTTGACAACAAAATGCACTTTTGGACTCTGTTAAGTCTGAAAAGTCTTTTCGGGTCATAAAAAGTTAGAAATGCACTTTAAAGCAGTAAAACGTAATGAGAGCATCAGGTACTCTTATACTATAGTACAACTTGAATGTCTGGTATTCTATGATGCATTACATGCAGAAAATCACATAATCTAAGTGTTTAAAAACAAAATGCACTTTTGGACTCTGTTAAGGCTGAAAAGTCTTTTCGGAGCATAAAAAGTTAGAAATGCAACTTAAAGCAGTAAAACGTGATGAGAGCACCAGGTACTCTTATACTATAGTACAACTTGAATGTCTGGTATTCTATGATGCATTACATGCAGAAAATCACATAATCTAAGTGTTTAAAAACAAAATGCACTTTTGGACTCTGTTAAGGCTGAAAAGTCTTTTCGGAGCATAAAAAGTTAGAAATGCAACTTAAAGCAGTAAAACGTGATGAGAGCATCAGGTACTCTTATACTATAGTACAACTTGAATGTTTGGTATTCTATGATGCATTACATGCAGAAAATCAAAGAATCTAAGTGTTTGACAACAAAATGCACTTTTGGACTCTGTTAAGTCTGAAAAGTCTTTGCGGGTCATAAAAAGTTAGAAATGCACTTTAAAGCAGTAAAACGTAATGAGAGCATCAGGTACTCTTATATTACAATGCAACTTGAATGTCTGGTATTCTATGATGCATTACATGTAGGAAATCATAGAATCTAAGTGTTTGACAACAAAATGCACTTTTGGACTCTGTTAAGTCTGAAAAGTCTTTTCGGAGCATAAAAAGTTAGAAATGCAACTTAAAGCACTAAAACGTGATGAGAGCATCAGGTACTCTTATACTATAGTACAACTTGAATTTCTGGTATTCTATGATGCATTACATGCAGAAAATCACATAATCTAAGTGTTTAAAAACAAAATGCACTTTTGGACTCTGTTAAGGCTGAAAAGTCTTTTCGGAGCATAAAAAGTTAGAAATGCAACTTAAAGCAGTAAAACGTGATGAGAGCATCAGGTACTCTTATACTATAGTACAACTTGAATGTCTGGTATTCTATGATGCATTACATGCAGAAAATCACACAATCTAAGTGTTTAAAAACAAAATGCACTTTTGGACTCTGTTAAGGCTGAAAAGTCTTTTCGGAGCATAAAAAGTTAGAAATGCAACTTAAAGCACTAAAACGTGATGAGAGCATCAGGTACTCTTATACTATAGTACAACTTGAATGTTTGGTATTCTATGATGCATTACATGCAGAAAATCAAAGAATCTAAGTGTTTGACAACAAAATGCACTTTTGGACTCTGTTAAGTCTGAAAAGTCTTTTCGGGTCATAAAAAGTTAGAAATGCACTTTAAAGCAGTAAAACGTAATGAGAGCATCAGGTACTCTTATATTACAATGAAACTTGAATGTCTGGTATTCTATGATGCATTACATGTAGGAAATCATAGAATCTAAGTGTTTGACAACAAAATGCACTTTTGGACTCTGTTAAGGCTGAAAAGTCTTTTCGGAGCATAAAAAGTTAGAAATGCAACTTAAAGCAGTAAAACGTAATGAGAGCATCAGGTACTCTTATATTACAATGAAACTTGAATGTCTGGTATTCTATGATGCATTACATGTAGGAAATCATAGAATCTAAGTGTTTGACAACAAAATGCACTTTTGGACTCTGTTAAGTCTGAAAAGTCTTTTCGGAGCATAAAAAGTTAGAAATGCAACTTAAAGCACTAAAACGTGATGAGAGCATCAGGTACTCTTATACTATAGTACAACTTGAATGTCTGGTATTCTATGATGCATTACATGCAGAAAATCACATAATCTAAGTGTTTGACAACAAAATGCACTTTTGGACTCTGTTAAGGCTGAAACGTCTTTTCGGAGCATACAAGTTGGAAATGCACTTTAAAGCAGTAAAACGTAATGAGAGCATCAGGTACTCTTATATTACAATGAAACTTGAATGTCTGGTATTCTATGATGCATTACATGTAGGAAATCATAGAATCTAAGTGTTTGACAACAAAATGCACTTTTGGACTCTGTTAAGTCTGAAAAGTCTTTTCGGGTCATAAAAAGTTAGAAATGCACTTTAAAGCAGTAAAACGTAATGAGAGCATCAGGTACTCTTATACTATAGTACAACTTGAATGTCTGGTATTCTATGATGCATTACATGCAGAAAATCACATAATCTAAGTGTTTAAAAACAAAATGCACTTTTGGACTCTGTTAAGGCTGAAAAGTCTTTTCGGAGCATAAAAAGTTAGAAATGCAACTTAAAGCACTAAAACGTGATGAGAGCATCAGGTACTCTTATACTATAGTACAACTTGAATGTCTGGTATTCTATGATGCATTACATGCAGAAAATCAAAGAATCTAAGTGTTTGACAACAAAATGCACTTTTGGACTCTGTTAAGTCTGAAAAGTCTTTTCGGGTCATAAAAAGTTAGAAATGCACTTTAAAGCAGTAAAACGTAATGAGAGCATCAGGTACTCTTATATTACAATGAAACTTGAATGTCTGGTATTCTATGATGCATTACATGTAGGAAATCATAGAATCTAAGTGTTTGACAACAAAATGCACTTTTGGACTCTGTTATGTCTGAAAAGTCTTTTCGGAGCATAAAAAGTTAGAAATGCAACTTAAAGCACTAAAACGTGATGAGAGCATCAGGTACTCTTATACTATAGTACAACTTGAATGTCTGGTATTCTATGATGCATTACATGCAGAAAATCACATAATCTAAGTGTTTGACAACAAAATGCACTTTTGGACTCTGTTAAGTCTGAAATGTCTTTTCGGGTCATAAAAAGTTAGAAATGCACTTTAAAGCAGTAAAACGTAATGAGAGCATCAGGTACTCTTATATTACAATGAAACTTGAATGTCTGGTATTCTATGATGCATTACATGTAGGAAATCATAGAATCTAAGTGTTTGACAACAAAATGCACTTTTGGACTCTGTTAAGTCTGAAAAGTCTTTTCGGGTCATAAAAAGTTAGAAATGCACTTTAAAGCAGTAAAACGTAATGAGAGCATCAGGTACTCTTATACTATAGTACAACTTGAATGTCTGGTATTCTATGATGCATTACATGCAGAAAATCACATAATCTAAGTGTTTAAAAACAAAATGCACTTTTGGACTCTGTTAAGGCTGAAAAGTCTTTTCGGAGCATAAAAAGTTAGAAATGCAACTTAAAGCAGTAAAACGTGATGAGAGCACCAGGTACTCTTATACTATAGTACAACTTGAATGTCTGGTATTCTATGATGCATTACATGCAGAAAATCACATAATCTAAGTGTTTAAAAACAAAATGCACTTTTGGACTCTGTTAAGTCTGAAAAGTCTTTTCGGAGCATAAAAAGTTAGAAATGCAACTTAAAGCACTAAAACGTGATGAGAGCATCAGGTACTCTTATACTATAGTACAACTTGAATGTCTGGTATTCTATGATGCATTACATGCAGAAAATCACATAATCTAAGTGTTTAAAAACAAAATGCACTTTTGGACTCTGTTAAGGCTGAAAAGTCTTTTCGGAGCATAAAAAGTTAGAAATGCAACTTAAAGCAGTAAAACGTGATGAGAGCATCAGGTACTCTTATACTATAGTACAACTTGAATGTCTGGTATTCTATGATGCATTACATGCAGAAAATCACACAATCTAAGTGTTTAAAAACAAAATGCACTTTTGGACTCTGTTAAGGCTGAAAAGTCTTTTCGGAGCATAAAAAGTTAGAAATGCAACTTAAAGCACTAAAACGTGATGAGAGCATCAGGTACTCTTATACTATAGTACAACTTGAATGTTTGGTATTCTATGATGCATTACATGCAGAAAATCAAAGAATCTAAGTGTTTGACAACAAAATGCACTTTTGGACTCTGTTAAGTCTGAAAAGTCTTTTCGGGTCATAAAAAGTTAGAAATGCACTTTAAAGCAGTAAAACGTAATGAGAGCATCAGGTACTCTTATATTACAATGAAACTTGAATGTCTGGTATTCTATGATGCATTACATGTAGGAAATCATAGAATCTAAGTGTTTGACAACAAAATGCACTTTTGGACTCTGTTAAGGCTGAAAAGTCTTTTCGGAGCATAAAAAGTTAGAAATGCAACTTAAAGCAGTAAAACGTAATGAGAGCATCAGGTACTCTTATATTACAATGAAACTTGAATGTCTGGTATTCTATGATGCATTACATGTAGGAAATCATAGAATCTAAGTGTTTGACAACAAAATGCACTTTTGGACTCTGTTAAGTCTGAAAAGTCTTTTCGGAGCATAAAAAGTTAGAAATGCAACTTAAAGCACTAAAACGTGATGAGAGCATCAGGTACTCTTATACTATAGTACAACTTGAATGTCTGGTATTCTATGATGCATTACATGCAGAAAATCACATAATCTAAGTGTTTGACAACAAAATGCACTTTTGGACTCTGTTAAGGCTGAAACGTCTTTTCGGAGCATACAAGTTGGAAATGCACTTTAAAGCAGTAAAACGTAATGAGAGCATCAGGTACTCTTATATTACAATGAAACTTGAATGTCTGGTATTCTATGATGCATTACATGTAGGAAATCATAGAATCTAAGTGTTTGACAACAAAATGCACTTTTGGACTCTGTTAAGTCTGAAAAGTCTTTTCGGGTCATAAAAAGTTAGAAATGCACTTTAAAGCAGTAAAACGTAATGAGAGCATCAGGTACTCTTATACTATAGTACAACTTGAATGTCTGGTATTCTATGATGCATTACATGCAGAAAATCACATAATCTAAGTGTTTAAAAACAAAATGCACTTTTGGACTCTGTTAAGGCTGAAAAGTCTTTTCGGAGCATAAAAAGTTAGAAATGCAACTTAAAGCACTAAAACGTGATGAGAGCATCAGGTACTCTTATACTATAGTACAACTTGAATGTCTGGTATTCTATGATGCATTACATGCAGAAAATCAAAGAATCTAAGTGTTTGACAACAAAATGCACTTTTGGACTCTGTTAAGTCTGAAAAGTCTTTTCGGGTCATAAAAAGTTAGAAATGCACTTTAAAGCAGTAAAACGTAATGAGAGCATCAGGTACTCTTATATTACAATGAAACTTGAATGTCTGGTATTCTATGATGCATTACATGTAGGAAATCATAGAATCTAAGTGTTTGACAACAAAATGCACTTTTGGACTCTGTTAAGTCTGAAAAGTCTTTTCGGAGCATAAAAAGTTAGAAATGCAACTTAAAGCACTAAAACGTGATGAGAGCATCAGGTAGTCTTATACTATAGTACAACTTGAATGTTTGGTATTCTATGATGCATTACATGCAGAAAATCAAAGAATCTAAGTGTTTGACAACAAAATGCACTTTTGGACTCTGTTAAGTCTGAAAAGTCTTTTCGGGTCATAAAAAGTTAGAAATGCACTTTAAAGCAGTAAAACGTAATGAGAGCATCAGGTACTCTTATACTATAGTACAACTTGAATGTCTGGTATTCTATGATGCATTACATGCAGAAAATCACATAATCTAAGTGTTTAAAAACAAAATGCACTTTTGGACTCTGTTAAGGCTGAAAAGTCTTTTCGGAGCATAAAAAGTTAGAAATGCAACTTAAAGCACTAAAACGTGATGAGAGCATCAGGTACTCTTATACTATAGTACAACTTGAATGTCTGGTATTCTATGATGCATTACATGCAGAAAATCAAAGAATCTAAGTGTTTGACAACAAAATGCACTTTTGGACTCTGTTAAGTCTGAAAAGTCTTTTCGGGTCATAAAAAGTTAGAAATGCACTTTAAAGCAGTAAAACGTAATGAGAGCATCAGGTACTCTTATATTACAATGAAACTTGAATGTCTGGTATTCTATGATGCATTACATGTAGGAAATCATAGAATCTAAGTGTTTGACAACAAAATGCACTTTTGGACTCTGTTAAGTCTGAAAAGTCTTTTCGGAGCATAAAAAGTTAGAAATGCAACTTAAAGCACTAAAACGTGATGAGAGCATCAGGTACTCTTATACTATAGTACAACTTGAATGTCTGGTATTCTATGATGCATTACATGCAGAAAATCACATAATCTAAGTGTTTGACAACAAAATGCACTTTTGGACTCTGTTAAGTCTGAAATGTCTTTTCGGGTCATAAAAAGTTAGAAATGCACTTTAAAGCAGTAAAACGTAATGAGAGCATCAGGTACTCTTATATTACAATGAAACTTGAATGTCTGGTATTCTATGATGCATTACATGTAGGAAATCATAGAATCTAAGTGTTTGACAACAAAATGCACTTTTGGACTCTGTTAAGTCTGAAAAGTCTTTTCGGGTCATAAAAAGTTAGAAATGCACTTTAAAGCAGTAAAACGTAATGAGAGCATCAGGTACTCTTATACTATAGTACAACTTGAATGTCTGGTATTCTATGATGCATTACATGCAGAAAATCACATAATCTAAGTGTTTAAAAAACAAAATGCACTTTTGGACTCTGTTAAGGCTGAAAAGTCTTTTCGGAGCATAAAAAGTTAGAAATGCAACTTAAAGCAGTAAAACGTGATGAGAGCACCAGGTACTCTTATACTATAGTACAACTTGAATGTCTGGTATTCTATGATGCATTACATGCAGAAAATCACATAATCTAAGTGTTTAAAAACAAAATGCACTTTTGGACTCTGTTAAGTCTGAAAAGTCTTTTCGGAGCATAAAAAGTTAGAAATGCAACTTAAAGCACTAAAACGTGATGAGAGCATCAGGTACTCTTATACTATAGTACAACTTGAATGTCTGGTATTCTATGATGCATTACATGCAGAAAATCACATAATCTAAGTGTTTAAAAACAAAATGCACTTTTGGACTCTGTTAAGGCTGAAAAGTCTTTTCGGAGCATAAAAAGTTAGAAATGCAACTTAAAGCAGTAAAACGTGATGAGAGCATCAGGTACTCTTATACTATAGTACAACTTGAATGTCTGGTATTCTATGATGCATTACATGCAGAAAATCACACAATCTAAGTGTTTAAAAACAAAATGCACTTTTGGACTCTGTTAAGGCTGAAAAGTCTTTTCGGAGCATAAAAAGTTAGAAATGCAACTTAAAGCACTAAAACGTGATGAGAGCATCAGGTACTCTTATACTATAGTACAACTTGAATGTTTGGTATTCTATGATGCATTACATGCAGAAAATCAAAGAATCTAAGTGTTTGACAACAAAATGCACTTTTGGACTCTGTTAAGTCTGAAAAGTCTTTTCGGGGCATAAAAAGTTAGAAATGCACTTTAAAGCAGTAAAACGTAATGAGAGCATCAGGTACTCTTATATTACAATGAAACTTGAATGTCTGGTATTCTATGATGCATTACATGTAGGAAATCATAGAATCTAAGTGTTTGACAACAAAATGCACTTTTGGACTCTGTTAAGGCTGAAAAGTCTTTTCGGAGCATAAAAAGTTAGAAATGCAACTTAAAGCAGTAAAACGTAATGAGAGCATCAGGTACTCTTATATTACAATGAAACTTGAATGTCTGGTATTCTATGATGCATTACATGTAGGAAATCATAGAATCTAAGTGTTTGACAACAAAATGCACTTTTGGACTCTGTTAAGTCTGAAAAGTCTTTTCGGAGCATAAAAAGTTAGAAATGCAACTTAAAGCACTAAAACGTGATGAGAGCATCAGGTACTCTTATACTATAGTACAACTTGAATGTCTGGTATTCTATGATGCATTACATGCAGAAAATCACATAATCTAAGTGTTTGACAACAAAATGCACTTTTGGACTCTGTTAAGGCTGAAACGTCTTTTCGGAGCATACAAGTTGGAAATGCACTTTAAAGCAGTAAAACGTAATGAGAGCATCAGGTACTCTTATATTACAATGAAACTTGAATGTCTGGTATTCTATGATGCATTACATGTAGGAAATCATAGAATCTAAGTGTTTGACAACAAAATGCACTTTTGGACTCTGTTAAGTCTGAAAAGTCTTTTCGGGTCATAAAAAGTTAGAAATGCACTTTAAAGCAGTAAAACGTAATGAGAGCATCAGGTACTCTTATACTATAGTACAACTTGAATGTCTGGTATTCTATGATGCATTACATGCAGAAAATCACATAATCTAAGTGTTTAAAAACAAAATGCACTTTTGGACTCTGTTAAGGCTGAAAAGTCTTTTCGGAGCATAAAAAGTTAGAAATGCAACTTAAAGCACTAAAACGTGATGAGAGCATCAGGTACTCTTATACTATAGTACAACTTGAATGTCTGGTATTCTATGATGCATTACATGCAGAAAATCAAAGAATCTAAGTGTTTGACAACAAAATGCACTTTTGGACTCTGTTAAGTCTGAAAAGTCTTTTCGGGTCATAAAAAGTTAGAAATGCACTTTAAAGCAGTAAAACGTAATGAGAGCATCAGGTACTCTTATATTACAATGAAACTTGAATGTCTGGTATTCTATGATGCATTACATGTAGGAAATCATAGAATCTAAGTGTTTGACAACAAAATGCACTTTTGGACTCTGTTAAGTCTGAAAAGTCTTTTCGGAGCATAAAAAGTTAGAAATGCAACTTAAAGCACTAAAACGTGATGAGAGCATCAGGTACTCTTATACTATAGTACAACTTGAATGTCTGGTATTCTATGATGCATTACATGCAGAAAATCACATAATCTAAGTGTTTGACAACAAAATGCACTTTTGGACTCTGTTAAGGCTGAAACGTCTTTTCGGAGCATACAAGTTGGAAATGCACTTTAAAGCAGTAAAACGTAATGAGAGCATCAGGTACTCTTATATTACAATGAAACTTGAATGTCTGGTATTCTATGATGCATTACATGTAGGAAATCATAGAATCTAAGTGTTTGACAACAAAATGCACTTTTGGACTCTGTTAAGTCTGAAAAGTCTTTTCGGGTCATAAAAAGTTAGAAATGCACTTTAAAGCAGTAAAACGTAATGAGAGCATCAGGTACTCTTATACTATAGTACAACTTGAATGTCTGGTATTCTATGATGGCATTACATGCAGAAAATCACATAATCTAAGTGTTTAAAAACAAAATGCACTTTTGGACTCTATTAAGGCTGAAAAGTCTTTTCGGAGCATAAAAAGTTAGAAATGCAACTTAAAGCACTAAAACGTGATGAGAGCACCAGGTACTCTTATACTATAGTACAACTTGAATGTCTGGTATTCTATGATGCATTACATGCAGAAAATCACATAATCTAAGTGTTTAAAAACAAAATGCACTTTTGGACTCTGTTAAGGCTGAAAAGTCTTTTCGAAGCATAAAAAGTTAGAAATGCAACTTAAAGCAGTAAAACGTGATGAGAGCATCAGGTACTCTTATACTATAGTACAACTTGAATGTTTGGTATTCTATGATGCATTACATGCAGAAAATCAAAGAATCTAAGTGTTTGACAACAAAATGCACTTTTGGACTCTGTTAAGTCTGAAAAGTCTTTTCGGGTCATAAAAAGTTAGAAATGCACTTTAAAGCAGTAAAACGTAATGAGAGCATCAGGTACTCTTATATTACAATGCAACTTGAATGTCTGGTATTCTATGATGCATTACATGTAGGAAATCATAGAATCTAAGTGTTTGACAACAAAATGCACTTTTGGACTCTGTTAAGTCTGAAAAGTCTTTTCGGAGCATAAAAAGTTAGAAATGCAACTTAAAGCACTAAAACGTGATGAGAGCATCAGGTACTCTTATACTATAGTACAACTTGAATGTCTGGTATTCTATGATGCATTACATGCAGAAAATCACATAATCTAAGTGTTT